>NC_140176.1:108742173-109236664 GCF_963971535.1 Notolepis coatsorum | reverse complement strand
AGAGAGAGAGAGAGAGAGAGAGAGAGAGAGAGAGAGAGAGAGAGAGAGAGAGAGAGAGAGAGAGAGAGAGAGAGAGAGAGAGAGAGAGAGAGAGAGAGAGCGAGCTTTAGAACTGAATCAAACTCACTCAACCACTTCACTTTAGGACCAAAGATGGGTCACATGGGGTCTGAAGCCTGGTAGTGCTGGTCTCACAGCCCCCCACATGGCAAGAGTATGTTTTAAAGGAACACACCAACATTATGAGAAATGCATTTACCGTCTTCTCCAGAGTCAGACAAGAAGATAGATACCTGTTACCTCTCTGTGCGCTCAGTAGAAAGCTATCCGGCTGCAAGCTATACCGTATCCGCTTCCATTAAAATAATTTGTGCTAATTTGTGCTTGCAGCCAGATAGCTTTCTACTGAATGCACCAAGAGGAAATTGGTAATGCTTTGTTCTTAAATGCACTATGAGAGAATAAAGAGATAAGAGGCTGTAACTGTAACACAAGTTAAATCCCTATCTGACACATAGCTATAGGACTCAAGATCCAATCTACAGATCAACAGAGTTATGTACACACGAGTTTGAATCATATTATTGTCCAGAGATAATAGTATTATAAGAATACCATTCAAACCTGCTCTGTACATAACTCTGTTATGATGTCGGTTTGACACATGCAAATATATAAACGTGAATTTAACTTGTGTTGCTTCTTTTAGGTACCACAGCCTGACAACATGTACTCAAAGTGAGGGCCGACTGAACAAGAAGACAATGCCACCATCTAGTGGTCAGCACTATCTTTTGCAAGAAATAGACAAAAACAGTGGTTTGTTAGAACGTTTATTCAGATAATAATCAAAAGTGCTTCCCTTGGTCCTTAAATATAAAACTAAGAACATGTCTACTATTTCCATCAAGTTACATAAAAGCCATATTGTCATTTAAAACAATTGAAGTAAGGCACAAATAATACAGTGCAATCTTTATGTCCTGTTAAATCACTTTTCTCATTATACAAACTGTGTTCTGGTCTCACGACCTGCATCAGATATACCTGATCGAACTGGGGGAGATACAACTGCATTTTTTCTTTTTTAATATGACTCATGTACAATAAAGTGCTTTTTATGGGAGACAATACCTGGAGCCTTTTTCAAATTTGATGTCATGTTGTTTTCTCCTGTGCACCAGTAAAGAGAATATTCTCTAAGAATATGCAAATGTGCTAAAACCTTACTCTTTCTTTTTGCTAACCTTAGGTCAGATCCTAGGCTAGGCAGCTGGCATCACCTCTGGACATAGGGTTACATAATTATAAAATAGCATCATCCTGTCTTTGCTTTCTCAGACAGATAATCCCTGTTCTTCTTTTGCAGGCCTCTCCTCCGAATGTCCCACTATTTCCCACAGAGAGCTCCGCGTCTGGAAGGGAGAGAGAGAATCCACATTTTATGGACAGAAAAAAACACACCATGGCACATTATCTGAACAAGTAACTGCAATGACAGTTGTCTAACCTAGTTTGTAACTCTGTACTCCCTAGCTGTCGTGATAGAACTGCTATTAGGTTTGAAGGGTCAAAGTGGGTATCAAACAGGGAAGAAAGACAGTCAGGTTTTGAACTGTGTGGATGTCAAACAGGGAAGAAAGTGGGTATCAAACAGGAGGAAAGACTGTTTTAAACTGTTTAAACAGTCATTCAGAACTGCATTATTTTACTCTGCCTATTCTATTTGACTGTGTCCGTCAGGTTTTGAACTGTGTGGGGGATGCAGGCCTGGAACTGCGCCCTGGGAGGAAGGTTCAAAAGGTCAAATTGGGTATCAAACAGGAAGAAAGGCTGTCAGGTTTTGAACTGTGTGGGGGATACAGGCCTGGAACTGCGCCCTGGGAGGAAGGTTCAAAAGGTCAAATTGGGTATCACACAGGAAGAAAGACTGTCAGGTTTTGAACTGTGTGGGGGATACAGGCCTGGAACTGTGCCCTGGGAGGAAGGTTCAAAAGGTCAAATTGGGTATCAAACAGGAAGAAAGACTGTCATGTTTTGAACTGTGTGGGGGATACAGGCCTGGAACTGCGCCCTAGGAGGAAGGTTCAAAAGGTTTGCCATTAGAGGGAGGTTCAAAAGAAGGTCAAATTGGGTATCAAACAGGAAGAAATACTGTCAGGTTTTAAGCTATGTGGGTATCAAACAGGAGTAAAGACTGTCAGCTTTTAAACTGTGTGGATATCAAACTGCTCTTTATTACTGTCTATGTTAGAATTGTCTATATCATGTGTGACAATCAAGCCGTAAACAAAGAGGCCTATTGGGATGTTAGATCCTAATATGAAGAACTATGTCTTACCTTGACTTTGTCTATTTATTTATTTTTATAATTATTATTACTTTTTATTTTATTTTTTGGTTCTCTGTCTACGCCCCATGTGGGGTGGTGTCATTGTAGTCTGGGATGTTAGTGGTCTAGGTGTGTGTGTGTTGTCCTTCAGGACCGACCAATGTTGATTCACAAGTTATGTCATAATCACTTTGTATTGTCCTGATGTCCTGTGTGTGCAAAAAGAAAAGAAAAACTCAATAAAGTATAAGTCATAAAAAGACTGTATTTGTTTGTGTGTACTGCTGTGAAGCACTTTGAGCTGCAATTCTTGTATGAAAGGTGCTATACAAATAACATTTATTATTATTACTTCTATTCTATTTCCTTCCACTCTATTCCAGTTCAATTCCACTGTATTCTATTCTGTTGGATATCTGACCCCTGGGCGTGGCACTGGAGCCCAGTGGCACAGGGGCAGTGATCGCGGGGCCCGTCCTGGTCCCAAGCCAGCATGTCCATCAGCAGGTTGGGCTGGCTGAGGCAAGACTCCCCTCTCTCAGGTCTGGGGGTACACACTGGGAACAACAGCTCTGGGGGGAGGGAGGGAGGGAGGGAGAGAGAGAGAGAGAGAGAGAGAGAGAGAGAGAGAGAGAGAGAGAGAGAGAGAGAGAGAGAGAGAGCTCTGACCACCGAACAGCCCCATAAAACAGAGACAGTAATTCAAGATGAAGATGAGGACAACCAACAACAAACAACATCAACAGACACTCAAGACACCCCATGTCCAACATCACCCACCAGACCTCAAGAAGGTCCACAAATTGTACTCCTCATGGACTCAAACGGGAGATATGTAGAGGAAGGAAAACTCTTCCCAAACCACAGAGTTGCCAACATAGCCCTCACCCACAGAGAGACCCTCGATAGATGCCCACTCAGCCAGATGGTTCTGGGACTCTGCTCACAAACACAAGCAGAACCACCAGACAGTAACCACACTGGACTAAATCAAATTATAAGAAAACAAAAAGAAAACTATCTGACACATTGGAAAGAAACAACCCAAAACCAGAGCAAATTGAAATGCTATTTGGCCCTAAACAGAGAGTACACAATGGCAGAATACCTGAGCACCGTGACTGACCCAAAACTAAGAAGATCCTTGACTAGGTACAGACTCAGCGAGCACAGCCTAGCCATTGAGAAAGGCCGCCATAGGCAGACCTGGCTCCCAAGAGAAGACTGACTATGCACCCACTGCACACAAGATGAGGTGGAAACCGAGCTCCACTTCTTAACAACTTGCCCACTATACCAAGACATCAGAGACATATACTTCCCACAAATTGCAAACACCCAAAGAGACTTTGAAAACATGGACAATAACTCAAAACTCCCATACCTACTGGGAGAAATACAAGAATGTGCAAACACAGCAGCAAGATTTGTGAGCTGCTGTGACAAGAAAAGGACATCCAGCGGAATGCAACCACCATAAAGACTGTACTAGAAATTCCGTCTGTAATGTACTGATTTATTTTGTTTTCTCTGTTTGATTGTTTTGTTTTGTTTGGCTTTGGCAATGTAAACGTATGTTTCCCATGTCAATAAAGCCCATTTGAATTGAATTGAATTGAATTGAGAGAGAGAGAGAGAGAGAGAGAGAGAGAGAGAGAGAGAGAGAGATATCTACTACCTCATGCAAAATCACCCTCATAATGATGAAACGTCACAGAGTGTTTATTTGATCCGAGGGCTGAGTGAGGGGTGAGGGTTTGAGTCATGAGGTCAAATGGGATTCAGCCTATATAGTATGTGACCTCACCTCTCATGAAGGCACAGCAGAGGTGCTGCCTGCAGTCGCTCTGAACCTGACAGATGGTGCCCTCTGTTCCTCTGGTGGCGTTCACGGTGCACTGGCCGCACACACACCTCTGAGCAGCACTCCTCATCCTTGGTGCACGGCTGAAGTGTAGACAGACCATCACACACACACACACACACACACACACACACACACACACACACACACACACACACACACACACACACACACACACACACACACACACACACACACACACACACACACACACACACACACACACACACACACACACACACACACACACACACACACACACACACACACACACACACACACACACACACACACACACGCACGCATACTGCACTGCACTGCACTGCAGTATGTCTAGTATTGTGGTGTTGCAAACATGATCTGGCCACAGAACAAATCATGATCTACAGATGTAAAGATTTTTTTTGTTTGGTACAGAAAAATCACATAATTTTAATCATTTTTTTTAACTTAAAATGAAAGGATTAATTTCACAATGTTAATTATGAAAATTAACATTCCCACTAATATCTTGAATCATATTGCAGTTTCATTATCTGTAAAATAAAATAAAAATCCATATCATGCAGGCCTACTTCTTCTGAAGTTAGTTTACTGTGTAAGCCTAACGACAGACGAGAACTGTGTAATTACAACTCCGCTAAAGGCTGTCTTAAAGGTGCGGCCAGTGGTATTCTTTGTTTAAAAGAAGTGTTAAATAGCTCTACATTCCAACAGCCATCACTGAAATATTAAAGGTGCTGTAAGTGGTATTTTCTTTTTTTAAATAAGTGCTCTACATGTTTAAATAATAGCTCTACCGGTACATTCTGACAGCCATCACTGATATAGAGTGTCTGGTCAGTAACATGGGTCTCCCAGTCGCTCCACTCTGCAGTAAACAGAACATACATTTTCTAGTATCCCGTTCCCACTTTATCGAGTCAGGAGAGAACCCTAGATATTTGTACTTATTTCAAGAAATCTTTCCAAGCCAAATTTGCTGGCAGATTATTTTACTTGTTTCAAGCACACATTTGTTTTTATTTCTTATTTTTGTCAGCCCATTTTTGCAGTGTGGAGTAAAGTTCTCTCTCCTGATTGGATGAAGTGGGAACGGGATACCAGAACATGTATGTTCTGTTTACTGCAGAGCGGAGGGACTGGGAGACCCATGTTACTGACCAGACACTATATATCAGTGATGGCTGTTTACTGCAGAGTGGAGGGACTGAGATACCCATGTTACTGACCAGACACTATATCAGTGATGGCTGTTTACTGCAGAGTGGAGGGACTGGGAGACCCATGTTACTGACCAGACACTCTGTATCAGTGATGGCTGTTTACTGCAGAGTGGAGGGACTGGGAGTCCCATGTTACTGACCAGACACTCTATATCAGTGATGGCTGTTTACTGCAGAGTGGAGGGACTGGGATACCCATGTTACTGACCAGACACTGTATCAGTGATGACTGTTTACTGCAGAGTGGAGGGACTGGGAGACCCATGTTACTGACCAGACACTATATATCAGTGATGTCTGTTTACTGCAGACTGGAGGGACTGGGAGACCCATGTTACTGACCAGACACTCTGTACCAGTGATGGCTGTTTACTGCAGAGTGGAGGGACTGGGAAGTTTCAAGTTTCAAGTTTCTTTAATAGTTGTCATACAGAAGTACAGAATACTTTCATACAAAATGCTTCTTACTGTTACGCTCCAGAGACTGTGCTAGACAAGATAGTATCAAATAACATAGTATAGCATTGTAAATTAGAAGTAGAAAATGAGGTCACAGTGTTCAGTATAGACATATGTACAATGTTCGATGCAGAATAGACGTAACTGAGTTACCATATAATATACAATACTATGCAGTGTACTAATGTACAATACTATATAGTGCAAAGCAGAAATGGGATGAGGTACAGTTTAGGTACAATTTACAGTAAGGTGTACGAGTTGTAGTGCAATCCTTCATCAATAAATATAAAGTGTGGGGAGTGGGTGCTACAGTGTGTTTGTTTAAAGTGAGTGTGTGCTATAAAGTGTGGGGAGTGGGTGCTACAGTGTGTTTGTTTAAAGTGAGTGTGTGCGTGTGGATGTGTGTGCTATGTGCGTTTGATGGTTGTGTAGTGTTCATTGTTCGTTGAGCAGCCTGATGGCCTGGGGATAGAAGCTTCTTCTGAGTCTTTCTGTGCTCGCCTTGAGACTCCGGTATCGCTTGCCTGACCGCAGCAGTTCAAAGAGGCAGTTGTTCGGGTGACTGGAGTCTTTAATGATTCTCTTAGCCTTGCCCCTGCACCGCTTGTTGTAAATGTTCTGGAGGGTGGGGAGCCCCCCTCCAATTGTGCGTTCGGCTGAACGTGTCACTCTTTGTAGTCTGCTTCGGTCTTGTGCAGTGCTATTCCCAAACCAGGAGGTGATGTTGCCAGTCAGGATGCTCTCTATTGTACATGAGTAGAAGTTCTTAAGGATCTTCTGACTGACTTGGAACTTCCTTAGGCGCCTGAGGAAGTAGAGGCGTTGTCGTGCCTTCTTCACAACACTGTCAATGTGTGTGGTCCATGTCAAGTCCTCGGATATGTAGGCTCCGAGGTACTTAAAGCTGTTGACTCTCTCAACCGGTGCCCCGTCGATGCTGAGGGGGCTGTAGTCCTTGACCCCCGACCTCCTGAAGTCCACAATCATCTCCTTTGTTTTGCTGACGTTCAGGGAGAGGCTGTTTTCCTGGCACCATCCCGCCAGGACCTTGACCTCTTCCAGGTAGGCCCTCTCGTCGTTGGCAGAGATCAGGCCCACCACCACTGTGTCGTCAGCAAATTTGATGATTGTGTTGCTACTCCGCTGAGCCACACAGTTGTGTGTGTACAGGGAGTAGAGGAGGAGAGGAGACCCATGTTACTGACCAGACACTATATCTGTGATGACTGTTTACTACAGAGTGGAGGGACTGGGAGACCCATGTTACTGACCAGACACTATATCAGTGATGGCTGTTTACTGCAGAGTGGAGGGACTGGGATACCCATGTTACTGACCAGCCACTCTGTATCAGTGATGGCTGTTTACTGCAGAGTGGAGGGACTGGGAGACCCATGTTACTGACGAGACACTATATCAGTGATGGCTGTTTACTGCAGAGTGGAGGGACTGGGAGACCCATGTTATTGACCAGACACTATATCAGTGATGGCTGTTTACTGCAGAGTGGAGGCACTGGGAGACTCATGTTACTGACCAGACACTCTATATCAGTGATGGCTGTTTACTGCAGAGTGGAGGAACTGAGAGACCCATGTTACTGACCAGACACTATATCAGTGATGGCTGTTTACTGCAGAGTGGAGGGACTGGGAGACCCATGTTACTGACCAGACACTCTATATCAGTGATGGCTGTTTACTGCACAGTGGAGGGACTGGGAGACCCATGTTAGTGACCAGACACTATATCAGTGATGGCTGTTTACTGCAGAGTGGAGGGACTGGGAGACCCATGTTACTGACCAGACACTCTATATCAGTGATGGCTGTTTACTGCAGAGTGGAGGGACTGGGAGACCCATGTTACTGACCAGACACTCTATATCAGTGATGGCTGTTTACTGCAGAGTGGAGGGACTGAGAGACCCATGTTACTGACCAGACACTCTATATCAGTGATGGCTGTTTACTGCAGAGTGGAGGGACTGAGAGACCCATGTTACTGACCAGACACTCTATATCAGTGATGGCTGTTTACTGCAGAGTGGAGGGACTGGGAGACCTGTGTTACTGCCCAGACACTCTATATCAGTGATGGCTGTTTACTGCAGAGTGGAGGGACTGGGAGACCCATGTTACTGACCAGACACTCTGTATCAGTGATGGCTGTTTACTGCAGAGTGGAGGGACTGGGAGACCCATGTTACTGACCAGACACTATATCAGTGATGGCTGTTTACTGCAGAGTGGAGGGACTGGGAGATCCATGTTACTGACCAGACACTGTATCAGTGATGGCTGTTTACTGCAGAGTGGAGGGACTGGGAGACCCATGTTACTGACCAGACACTCTATATCAGTGATGGCTGTTTACTGCAGAGTGGAGGGACTGAGAGACCCATGTTACTGACCAGACACTCTATATCAGTGATGGCTGTTTACTGCAGAGTGGAGGGACTGGGAGACCCATGTTACTGACCAGACACTATATCAGTGATGGCTGTCAGAATGTAGAGCTACTTAACACTTATTTTAAGTACAGTACTTTTCAGGAAACTGTCTCAAGTAGCCTACAGTATGACTGTATGTGATATGTGTAGGCAAACCAGGGCTCAGTCCTATATTGCACATTCAGTATGAAATAGGTATTCCAAGCTATTCAAGCTTTAGGGATAAATACACAATGATGAGGAAAAAAAACGTAAAAAGAAGAAAAGAACAATCAAAGCGCGTAAGACACAGAGGAGACGGATGGAAGTCAACACTGGTCACCTTTTACCAGACGAGGACACTGTTACCATGGCAACACCATCTGCTCCAGCCTCATACGTGTCAAAAAGCATAAAGAGTCTGTTACTTAGCAGCAGGGCACAAAGTGGGAGTTAGGACCTCGGGTCAGGTATGAATCAAAAGTCTTTTTCCAACGACTTTAAAACTCTTTAACCGTGTCGGTACAGTGTGAGTCGGTTTGCACTCGGCTCGCTGCGTCGCGCACCGGGCGAGAGAGCTCCATCGGGGAACAGTAACATCACTTTAGAGCCTTGCTTGAAAATCCACATCCCCAGCTACATTAATTAAATACGAGCGTGGTAAAGGTAGAGGTCTAAACACTCGCCTACCACCGCAGAGACTCTGGGTTCTAATCCAGCTGTCAGCGGTACCTCCGGCTTCGTCAGTCGTCCCTACTAACACAATTGTCAGTGTTCACGGATGGGAAACCGGTGGGGTGTGAGTCCTGGTCGTGGCAAACAGCGACTCCTACTGGTCGGTCGGGGCGCCTGTTCAGCAGGGAGGGGAGCGGGGGGAAATACTGTGAACCTCTGCACGTGTTACATTCCCCCAGTGAGAGTCCTCACTGTCAGGTGAACAGAAGCGGCTGGCTGACTCCACATTTATCGGAGTAGGCCTGTGGTAGTTCTACACCCTCCCTAGGCCGACAGTGGGGCAATGCGCGCAACGACCAGGAAGGGAATTGGCATAACGACTAAATTGGGTTGGGAGCAAAAATACAGAAAAAGTGAGAAATATTTTTTTTTAATAAAAAATCCCATTAGCCAGATTAAATTAACCCGATGATTGAAATCAGGCAATCTCGGTTCCTTGAAGGCTATTCGGTCGCAAACACGCTTGTTAATTCGAACCAGACTTGAGTGCTCAGGATAATTGCGCGTGGCCGCCTCAGCTGAAAAGGGGCAGATGTCGATCGCCGAAATCCTGATTTTCTAACGGAATAATGGCAACTCTGAAAGCAAGAGCGTCTTTTTTCAACGCTGCCGAGCAGGAGATGATTATGCACGCTTATGAGGAATATAAGACCATAATCATGGGCAAATCAAACACTGCCACCGCTGCGAGAGCAAGACAAGAAGCATGGCAAAATATTGCCAACAAGTTAAATGCGTAAGTGTTGTGTTGGGCAAATGTATATTATTTATTATTTCAACTCTTTCAGAATAAGTAGATAAAAAAAGCCCAAAGCGTATCTAATTGATACGAATTAATAGATATGTATGAGGATATATGTACTGTATGCGCTTAGGTATCATGTACTATATATGTGTATATACATGTATGTGTAGATTACCATATAGAGGTAGGAGTTTGAATATGTATACAAATCTGTGTATCGGTGGATCAGTATGGATGTATTATTCATAATCAGAAATTCAATACATTGAAGCAGTGAAACGAAATTGTGTGATTCTCTCTATTCTTATCATGAGTCCACCTTAATCATTTTCTACAATAACCTTTTTTAAATTTTATTTAACCTTTATTTGACCAGGTAGTCACTTGAGATCAATGATCTCTTTTGCGAGCAAGACCTGGCCAAAATAGCAGCAAAACAAAATATACATACATTTGAGCTGCAGCAAACTAGATTGAATGGGATTGGCGGAGATTGGAGGGTAGGGTAAAAAGGTATAAAGAGGATGGAAGGTGAGGCTTTGCAGGAGGTTGCTGGGGAGAGATGGTCAAGTTAAAATATAAAATATAACACCACATTATGCAGTGAAGCATCGACATTCTCCCATCTCATTCTTTAAAATGCCCTTAATTTGAACTTTAAAATTCGATATGGTAGTGAGGACGTGCAGTTTCAACGTTTTTTGAAGTCCATTCCAGGCAGAGGGAGCAGAGAACATGAAGGCCCTTTTCCCAAACTCTGTGCGGGTTCTGGGTACTGAGGCATATAAATAGTCCTGGGATCGTAAGCTGTAAAATGGGTTTGATGTGATGGTGAGGTATGAACCGAGGTAAAAAGGGAGCTGACCAATAATTGCTTTATAAATTAAGGTCTACCAATGAAGCTGGAAATCACATATAAAAAACGTAAAAAGAAAAATATCCCAAACCATTACAATATTATCTACTGAATTTTGGTAAATAATGTAATCTCTCTCTCTCAGCAAGCAATTGTACTTCATTCTCTCTCTCACTCACACACACACAACATGATGTTGTCCATTGACAACTCACATAAGCAGGGACATAATTCAGGCTGGGAAATATAGTGTGAAATATAGCCCCAGTCAGGCCACTTTTTAAGCAGGGGGTCTGGGGGTCCCCCACCAATAATTATGTAGTTACAAAGATTTTTCTGGGGGGGTTATTACAGGCTAGGCATGTGTCAATGATGATTTTGTCATAATCACGGCGACAGCCTTCTTCACTCCTCCTCATCCTCCCTCCACATTCACCACACACCTTCTTCACTCCTCCTTCACTCCTCCACATTCACCACACACCTTCTTCACTCCTCCTCATCCTCTCCCACATTCACAACGGAAGCCTCACATCCTTATATGGGCAGCACCCCTTCACACCCTGTCAAGCTCCTCACTCAACACGGCTGCACCTCATCTCCTGATTCACACGCAGCCAGGCACCTCACTCCACACAGCTGTATCTCATCCCCTGATCAGCAAGGCACTACATCTACCGGCAGATTCTGACCAGACCTCGTCGTGGTGTTATTCTAGTTTCCTAGGACCCCCCCGCCCCAGTGAACCTTCCTGCCTGGACACCTCCTGCTGCACAAAGTGTGCCCCTGCTCTCTCTCTCGACACAGACCCGTGTCTTCTGCCCACAGCTGCACTGGAGTGCACCTGTCCTCATTCCCCCAAGAACATTCTAACCCTGTCTGTTGCACATTCCTGATGTCAAACTGGTCTGCTTGGGGAACAATATTAAAATACCCTAAAACGCTCCATTCTCTCTTCTCCTGTGTTCAGCGATTGGGCTCCACCTAAACCCCTTCTCACAGATTTTGATGGATTTTTTCTAATGTCAGATTTATCAACAAATCTTTTCAGAAAAGTGGGAGTATTTAATTTTGACTTATCTGACATTACAAAAAAACAAAAAATCAAAAAATTAAAATGGTTATGATCAGGGCTGAAGTTGAATAAAAGATGTGACTGTCAGGCCACGTGAGCGGATCGGCGCGGGCGAGAAATCCGCTCTTCGCTCTTTAAAGCTTGGTCCGCTCCGCTAATCGCTCATGTTGACCCCGCCCCCAAGTCGCTCTCCGCTCGCTCACCGCTCACCTTGAATCGAGCGCTCCCCGCGCCACATCGCTCAGCAGATTTTTTTTTTTTTTGGAGCATGGTGTAAATTAGCTCAAACTACAACAGTCTACACCCCCTGGGCCCCTTAACACTTGTTTGTATTGAGCCGCATTGGAATTGTACCCATTCTGCAATGTTAAATAACGTTGTTTATCCATTCACTATCTCTATTAAGCGATGCCTAGCCACAATGCTATGGTCGCTGCCATTAACGTTAGCATGTAAGCTAACGACAACAACAATGGCATCAAAACTTTTTCTAACAAAAAAAAAGTGACAAAGCCTGAACAGGATATCACAGGTTCACCCTTCTCATTGGTTGAAAATGGCCTTCATGTTTGTACATCGCCATCTGTTGCTTTGGCATTGTACTACATGTATATTACATCAGTGTTAAACCACTGTGAGCGGCCTGGAGTGGATTGGAGCGGAGGAGAACTCTCGCTCCGGACGTCGCGCCGACCCATTTAAAAACCCACTCCTCGCTCACGTCAAAACTGCCCGCTCCGCTCACGCGCCGCACCGCTCACATGCCGCACCGCTCACATGCCCTGATGACTGTTTAGACTGCATTACTCTCTGTCACAGTGATCTCCTGGTTGTTCCCCACCGCAACTAGAAACACTGGCCTGGCCTGCTTCTAAGTTCAGTGGCCTGACTGCAAAAAATAAAATAAAAATTATAATATTTAATTTTAATTTTTTTCAAGTACCACCAGCAGGGGGCCCAAGTACCACAGGTGGTACGCGTACCACAGGTTGAGAACCACTGGCCAAAAGTATTTGTGAGCTTTGGCATGAATTGTAACTGAACTGAAATTATTTTTTGTGTGCACCTTCATTTACAGGCGGACCAATAGAGTGAAAATAAAGGCTTTATTCTACAACATGGATCTCTTCTTATTATTCTTGTACATGTTCCTCTATGAATAAGTAACTTAAAAGCAAAGAGGGTGGCAAAGCATATATACCCATTAAGCATAGAAATTAAACATGCAAACATAAAAAGAGAAACACATAAAATGAGTCCAACATGAACCTAAATGAACTCAACACCAAAATGATGGTGGGCAGTTCTGTCCCTTGCAGCCCGTCCGGTCTGCTCGTCCAAGTGGACTGGCTGTAGGTCATCCTCAGGATGGTCCAGGATGACTGGGACCCTCTCCTTCCTCAGTGTTGCCACATTGTGGAGCACTGCACAGCCACAGTGATGTCACATGGCCTGTCTGGTGCCACCCGCCCGCAGCCCCCGCACACACGTGAATCTGGCCTTCAGTTGGTGCTGGCTCTGGATAGGGGGTCATGAGGTAGGGCTTGAGGCCCTGGTGCTGGCTCTGGATAGGGGGTCATGAGGTAGGGCTTGAGGCCCTGGTGCTGGCTCTGGTTAGGGGGTCATGAGGTAGGGCTTGAGGCCCTGGTGCTGGCTCTGGTTAGGGGGTCATGAGGTAGGGCTTGAGGCTCTGGTGCTGGCTCTGGATAGGGGGTCATGAGGTAGGGCTTGAGGCCCTGGTGCTGGCTCTGGATAGGGGGTCATGAGGTAGGGCTTGAGGCCCTGGTGCTGGCTCTGGATAGGGGGTCATGAGGTAGGGCTTGAGGCCCTGGTGCTGGCTCTGGATAGGGGGTCATGAGGTAGGGCTTGAGGCCCTGGTGCTGGCTCTGGATAGGGGGTCATGAGGTAGGGCTTGAGGCCCTAGTGCTGGCTCTGGTTAGGGGGTCATGAGGTAGGGCTTGAGGCCCTGGTGCTGGCTCTGGATAGGGGGTCATGAGGTAGGGCTTGAGGCCCTGGTGCTGGCTCTGGATAGGGGGTCATGAGGTAGGGTTTGAGGCCCTGGTGCTGGCTCTGGTTAGGGGGTCATGAGGTAGGGCTTGAGGCCCTGGTGCTGGCTTTGGTTAGGGGGTCATGAGGTAGGGCTTGAGGCCCTGGTGCTGGCTCTGGTTAGGGGGTCATGAGGTAGGGCTTGATGCCCTGGTGCTGGCTCTGGTTAGGGGGTCATGAGGTAGAGCTTGAGGCCCTGGTGCTGGCTCTGGTTAGGGGGTCATGAGGTAGGGCTTGAGGCCCTGGTGCTGGCTCTGGTTAGGGGGTCATGAGGTAGGGCTTGAGGCCCTGGTGCTGGCTCTGGTTAGGGGGTCATGAGGTAGGGCTTGAGGCCCTGGTGCTGGCTCTGGATAGGGGGTCATGAGGTAGGGCTTGAGGCCCTGGTGCTGGCTCTGGTTAGGGGGTCATGAGGTAGGGCTTGAGGCCCTGGTGCTGGCTCTGGATAGGGGGTCATGAGGTAGGGCTTGAGGCCCTGGTGCTGGCTCTGGATAGGGGGTCATGAGGTTGGGCTTGAGGCAGGTGGAGTCACAGATCATCTAAGATGAATTGCGGTCAAATCATGTGTACCTTGTGGAATTTAGTTGTACTTGCAAAAAAGATTTGGGCTATATCATGATTTGTGATTAAAATCTATTCAATTATATTTCCCTTAGTTACCTTAATTTCTTTAAGGAAACACTAGTCACATTATTTAGTTTTGTTGCCTAATTCAACACATGGCAATTCTTATTTACCTGTAGCCTATCTAAATGAATTATGCAAATGTAGGTTTTAATTGGCATTATAAGACTTTACATCTATTCAATAACACTGAATGTCACTGTTCCCATCATTTCTTCATGTCTAATGTACCCAATATCATGTCTTGTCGGTGCATATAGGCTACCTGCACATTAATATCATGTCTTCTCTGTGCATATAGGCTACCTGCACATTAATATCATGTCTTCTCGGTGCATATAGGCTACCTGCACATTAATATCATGTCTTCTCTGTGCATATAGGCTACCTGCACATTAATATCATGTCTTCTCGGTGCATATAGGCTACCTGCACATTAATATCATGTCTTCTCGGTGCATATAGGCTACCTGCACATTAATATCATGTCTTCTCGGTGCATATAGGCTACCTGCACATTAATATCATGTCTTCTCGGTGCATATAGGCTACCTGCACATTAATATCATGTCTTCTCGGTGCATATAGGCTACCTGCACATTAATATCATGTCTTCTCGGTGCATATAGGCTACCTGCACATTAATATCATGTCTTCTCGGTGCATATAGGCTACCTGCACATTAATATCATGTCTTCTCAGTGCATATAGGCTACCTGCACATTAATGCTGTGAAAGCCTTTTCCATTCACAAAAGCACCCTGGTTTGGGCCAGAGGGTGATTTGAGTTGGATCTGCATGCAGTCTGTCCTGTAAGGTACAAGGTTTACACAACACTGCGCCCATGACATTGGGAAACTCTGCATAATAAGCTCCGTAATGAATAGTGATAGGAAGATGCATTTTCATTAAATGGTGAAATATTGAATAACTTAATTACCTGCAATTCCATAGAAGCCCTCTTTGACTACTCTTTACTTGGACACGGCCAGGGAATGTAATGAAGACATCCATGAGCTTCTTCAAGGCCAAATATACTTTGTGAACGGCACGGCATGCAGCGGCTCGGCTGATGTTCTCCGCATCGCCTACAGCAGTGGAGGTTTCTCTATGACAACACGTGAAACACAAATTCACTCATAATTCATAATTATTATTAATTTACATATATATATACATTTATTTTATTTATATATATATAAAAAAAATATTTTTTTAATTATTATTATTTTATATTTTTTTATTAGAAAAGTTTTCCTCTGTAAAAAAAATGCCAGTGAATTTTTTCTTTTTTTTAAATGGCCAAAATTGACAGCTCTGAGCAGGCCTGCACTGCAGTAATGACTGCAGTAATTATTCGTGAAGAAAACTTCACAGGTGTGACCCAATGTTATATAAATAATAAATAACAGCCAATCAAAATAGGCTATTAACTTCGTCTAAGCACGGTCTGTGCAGTTAAACTCTTGCCATTGAATGGAGGATTGAATGATTGACAGCCCTTGCCATCCAATACATGGAGGTTGAATATGATTGGCAGCCTTGCAAATCCAATCAGAGATTGCTGCATTGCAAAGTCAAAACGGGTCCATCTGCAGGTTAGGTTTAGCTCTGGCCAATCTCAAGTTTCTCAAGTTTCTTTATTAGTTGTCATACAGAAGTACAGAATACTTTTATACAAAATGTAACAGAAATAAGCATTTTGTATAAAAGTATTCTGTACTTCTGTATGACAACTAATAAAGAAACTTGAGAAACTTGAGATTGGCCAGAGCTAAACCTAACCTCCGACCCTGCAGATGGACCCATTTTGACTGTTTGAAAGAGCAAGGAAGTAGTTTAGTTGTTGTTTAGTAGAAGTAAGCTGTACAGCTATAACAAGTAAAGTCAGGCTAAATTAAACTTTGCGCCAACATTAGGACCGAAGTATAAACCAGCAACTGAGCAACATGAAGAAGTGGACTTATGCATCTGGATCAGAAAAAACATTGTGGATGAAAAAGTAAGTAGGCTAGTGTTTGTAAAAGCTTGTATGCTAACAGTAGCTAGCCAGCTTAGCCTACATCACAATGATAATCACCAAGCTAACTTACTGTACACACTGTAGGGCTGGGCAATTAATCAAAACAGAATCGCGATATCGATTCATAGACCTATGCAATCTCATTTCTAAGTTATGACTATTTTTTTTTATTAAAACATTTTTTTTTTACTTTTTAAATAATTTTATCTGGGTTGAACATGATTTGTGGAACTCCCTCTGGTGTTGTGGTCGTGGTATTCACTGACCTTTGGGAAGTATTCCGACATGCACATGGGTATCTTAGTGGTGTAGTGTATCTTGTAGACCAGGCCCATTGCAAGTTGCTGTACTCTGTCGTCTACTCTAAGCCATCCTAGGTTGTCAAAGTGGGCAGGGGTGAGGTGGGTTTTAGGAGTAAGGTCAAGCAGTAGTCTGACCAGTTTGTTTTGTGATGTTTGTAATCTTGTTTTTAGTGCCTTTGAGGTGCTTTGGTACCATGAGGTGCAAGCATAGTCGTAGTACCCTTGAATGAGTGCTCCTGTTAGAGTCTTCAAGGTATTCTTGTTTACCAGAGAGGAGATCCGGTACAGGAATCTAGTTCGTTGGTTGACTTAGTTTTATTACATTGGATCCCATTTTGTCACAGGAATGATTTGCCTCTATAGGATGGAACCCAGGTAGGGAATTTCATCTTTCCTTTTAAGATAAGATAAGATATTCCTTTATTGATCCCCTTGGGGAAATTCAGGCATCATAGCAGCATGGGGGAAGGGGGGGGGGGGGGTACAGGTAGTGAAAACAACACAAGCAGTGTAAACAAATAGGTCAATATAATTTACTATCTAACTAACTGAAATATATTTTCACAGTGTCACATAAGGTGCAGTATGCATAAGGTAGTGTTATAATTTACTATCTAACTAACTGAAATATACATTATTCATTATTCACAGTATCACAGTATCCACATAAGGTGCAGTATGCCTAAGGTAGTGTAAGTTGTCCTCCTTGGGTTCCTATAAGTCCCAGGTCGATGTCTGGCAGCAGTTGCTGCCCACTGTTGTGGAGCCTGATGGCCACTGGTATGAAGGACTGTCCGAGGCGGTTAGTTGAGTGTCGGGGGGGTATGAGTCTGTGGCTTCCTTGTCACCTTCACCTAATATGTTTTGATCTGGTCAGGTGCGCGCTGTCACCTAAAATGTTTTGATCTGATCAGGTGCGCTGTCACCTAAAATGTTTTGATCTGATCAGGTGCGCTGTCACTTAATATGTTTTGATCTGGTCAGGTGGGCTGTCACCTAATATGATTTCATCTGGTAAGGTGCGCTGTCACCTAATATGATTTCATCTGGTCAGGTGCGCTGTCACCTAATGTTAATATGTTTTCATCTGTGTCCACTGACCACTGACACACAGTGGGGGATGTTTTAAAAATATAATTTAATATATAATATAATATAATAATTTGTGCTTCACCTAAAAATTTGGTCAGCAGCCTCCACTGGCCTACAGTGTACAGAAAAGTACCACCGGCAAAGAAGCGCAAGGCGATGCAGACAGTCTGGGAGACACTCAACGCTCTGCTGCGGCGTGTTTGATGAACAAGGTATGGCCCGAGAAGGTCTTGGAGGTAAATGATTCCTTGTCGGCCGAATCTATAGCGCTCGTACAGGAACTCATTATTATGAGCTAAAGGATCTTGGCGATCTCTAAGCACTCTCTCCCTATGAAACGCTAATCGGACTATGATTGCTCCTTCGTCAATGGGATCGCTGAGGAAGGGAGCTGCCATTTTTTTGCGAGGGAGTGGCCAGTTTATCCAGCTAATTTATATAAGCCTGTGCTGGAGCAGGTTCAAACTTTTCGATCTGTTGCCATAGTGATTTAGCCAAACTTGCTTCGTGGAACAGAAAAGCCTGACTTATGTCAAGTTATCCTGAAGATTATCAGGCTAACTAAGTTAGCAACGTACGGGGAACGGGGCCCAGGAGCATAGGATGACTTTCTCACAACGTTTGGTTTGTGCAAGTCAGGGTAAACGCTTTAATCCTCACATTTCATCAACAATGTAGTTGACAAGGACAATGTCACGCCCCTCTTCATCCTCCTTCAAAGCCCCTTAGTGTCTTTACTCTTTAGCTTTGCTGTCCATGAATGGAGACAATGGGGGGTAATGATTGCTTTTCTCTGTCAAAAGGCAGCTGAGGATCTGAAGCAGTCAGTCCGGCTGAAGCCATCAGCAGGGTCCCATGAGATAAAGCAGATGAACTACTGGATATTGATAAGAACGTTTTATTTTACTTGTATTTACTTCAAAAGGTTTCTACATACAACCTGGTCCCACATTAGTACATTTTCTTCAGTTTTAGTCTTTTTTAGATTAATATCTGTTTCACTTCTTTCTTTGCTCACTCTTTGGTGGTCAAAGGTCAAGGTCACTGACACACAGCTCATTGTTGAATCCAGAGAGGCTGAGTCAGGATCGCAGCACAACGATGGGCCTCTGCGCTGCTCGGCTGCAGGGTGCCGGTCCTGGAGACGGGCCTTTCGTTGGCGTTGGACTTGAAGGTGTGGAAGTTCTGCAAAACCTACAAAGTGTCACCCTTGGATGTGTGATGCTTTTTGGACTGATCTACTGTATGTGCTTAATTTAAGCTACAGTAGTTCTTGTTACAAAGGGTCAGATTAAACCGAATATATGTATTTATTGATTGATATATATTGCATAATATTTGTATATCGTTTGATATCCCTTGTGTATTCTTTGTACATATACACGGAATATCCCTTTAACCTAGTAGTACAGACCATAATATTTCATTCTCCTATTGGATGGCGTGCCATCAGCGCCAGTGTCTTACCCCCCAGAGTCAAGTTGAAAGCTACCGACACGACTTGTCTCAACATGCCCGCTTCTGCCCAGGGCTACGAGACAGTGAGGAGGCTGGCACTAGATTATTCCCCGTACATATAAATATGGCGCAGGCGAATACAGGACTCCCTTTTCGGTTCGAGTTGAAGTTCAGTCTTGTTCAGTTCAGTTACCCAAGTGACGCCTCACCCACTATGCAACGTGCAGTGAAGTGGGCCCGTATTGCCCCAAAATAGTCTTGTTTTATCCCAATACGTTTGTTCAACGTATCGTTCGCTATTTACTAGTAAGCCTTCATTACGAGTCAAAGACCACGTGAAATGAGTAATTGTGCGTCTACATAGAGCACTTATAGCCGCGTGCGAATAGGATAGTATTAACGTCAAGTTCAACTGTGAACCACCGCGCACCGGAGGATTTACACCGGCGACAGCAGAGCCCTTTCCGGCAGGATTATTATTATTCTTCATTGCTTTGGCCGGGCTGCTGGAGCAGAGAACCGTCTACCCCGCTGCTGTGTGGGATCTACCGTGGGGACATCATTCGAGCCAGTCTCTGTTGGACCAGAGGCTCCACGGCTTACACCTGTGCTGCTGCACACAGAGTACAGCGGCTGCCTCCCGTCCGCTGACACAGGGAGTAATATCGCCTCCGTGGAACCATTGACTTTGCATAGAGCATTGCCTCCCCCTGCTGGCTTACAACCGGTAGTAACCCCCCTCCCCAGAGTACCATAGATAATTCCTAATATTCATTATTGATTTGCCTATGCATAATTCCTTTGCCTTATAAGCGCATCTAGTGTTATATATTCTGTATTCTTATCTGCTAATAAATATTCTAAACGAGTACTTGTGTGGAAACCGTATCATTGTGGAGGAGTTCTCATCATATACTTGTGTACGGTATGGCCAGAATAATGTACATAAGACGGTAGTGGTTTAATGATACCATACTTGATTAATACAGTCAGGGAATTGTACCCCTCAGTTACAATTGGTCCTTCGAGCCGCGGATAATAATTAGTGTAATATTAATATAATATTAATATTGACATGGCCGATGACGAACACTCCACAAACGGTTCTCCTAAGCTAGATCGCCCGCAGCCCAGACGGCAGCCACCTCCCTATCTAGAGGCATACGCTGTCAGTCCAATACCTAGCTTTAAAGGGAAATTAAATACGGATAAAATAACTAAAGCGGATAGTAAAATTATGTCCGACCCTATCAACCAGGCTACCCCGCCAACAGAGGCCCTAGTGGGTTCTAATGTAACTGACCAAGCTCACGGTGGGGACCAGGAGGGAACTGACACGACTTTATCCCCAGACAACGTCGACGAGGTAGTCCCCGGAGAGCTCCAGGATAAAGAAAGCCCTCCCGGGATGGAACCCGACCCACCACAAGAAGAGACGCGCACCCAGGAGATGGATCTCCTCGGTACGCAACAGGAGAACGGATCTCCAACAAGTACTGCCGGGAGCCGATCGCCCCGAACGGCGTCTTCCCCCAGCGAGGCGGACAAGATGCTGGCGCAAGCACTCATCGCCACCCTGGCAGCCTCCACCGAACGCGATCGACTTCAAGCGCAACAGACGCGCGAGCGCGAACATTTTGCAGGCGAGCGAGAGCGCTTCCAGGCGCAACAAAGGAGTGAAGACGACCGCATAAGACTGGAAACCAGACGCCTCCAGACAGAAGAGAACATTGAGAGAAGCCGCGCCGATGCACAGCACGCCGCCGCCAATGCACAGCGCGACGTCGCAAATGCACAGCTCCACGCCGCCCATGCCAGCGCCAATGCCCAGCGCGACTCCGCCAACGCACAGCGCGACGCCGCCCAGGCCAGCGCCAATGCGCAGCGCGACGCCGCCAATGCCCAGCGCGAAGCAGCGCGCGACGCAGCCCATTCCCAGCGCGAGGCAGAGCGCGACCAGCTGCAGGCGGAGCTGATGGACAAACTGGTTGCCATGGCGACACCCCCTCACTCCGCACGGAGCTCTCAGAGATCATCAAGACATGGGTCTAGGACACATTCCCCTACCCGACGAAGCGACCCGGGACCCCGCCAACAGGAGGATCCTGTCCACGTCTCCGAACCCCCTCCCCGGCCGGTCCATATGAGACCCAGCAACCGGGAAGAACCGGACCACGCCAAGAGACTGAACAGAAGACTCCAGGTCCTAGCAGAGGGAGAGGAGGAGGAAGAGGAGGAATGTCAAGCCGACCAGCAGCAACGTACTCTGGCCCAGGAGGCCCAGTACAGCCCCGACCAGCAGCAACGTACTCTGGACCAGGAGGTCCAGTACAGCCCAGAAGTTAGCCCCGAGGCCCTGCGCTACAAACCCCCGACTCCACTCACGGGTGAGTTTGACGCACCGTCAGCCCCGAGGAACAGCACCTGGGTACCCGACCTTCGGTACCCACCAAGTACCAGCCCAAGACGACACGCACGGGGAGACTCGCCTAGGAGGCCTCTTCCCCAATGCTCACCGATGTGCCAGTCATCCATGGCATCGCACCTTGGCACACCGACCATCCCGGACTTCACCCATGAGAACAGAGCACAGTACACGGAGCTACGAATGTGCTTAGAGACAATGTTGTCCGATGTAGCTGACGAACCGTACAAGTATGCGATCCTACTGAAGCACCTCAAGGTGCCCCGAGCGCACAATATAGCGCTGGCCTATGCCAACTCTACTACCCCATACACAGCGGCTCTAGCAGCACTCGACCAACGTTATGGATGCGTATGGGACTATGTGATACAGGAGATAAGAGACATTGACCGTCTCCCCCCAGCCAGAGACAACAGAGCATTAGATGACCTGTCTATCAAGGTACAGTCCCTGGTAGGGATGCTGGGGTCCCAAAAGGAAAAGGGTATCTATGAACTGTACGCTAACTCTAACGTAGAGAGGATATTAGAGAAGCTCCCTCCCGCCCGACAAGAGCGCTTCAGGCGGCAGAGAGACTACCGCGACCCCAACGGTCCAGAGGCATCCCTCCTAGACCTATCGGAGTTCCTCGCCAGGGAGGTCAGTAGCCTACGACTCGACACGTTCGTATGGAGTGGACCAAGCCCAAGACTCGGACCTCGGGGACAAACGGATAACCGCCGGTTGGTGACCGTTATGCACCAAGCCGAATCAGTACCGCAGCACAAGAACCACAACACCCCCTCGACGAAAGAGGACCAGTGGAAGATTGAGTGCCAGTACTGTGAGGGAGAACATCGGCTGTACCAATGCGACACCTTCGGGAAGCTGACCACGGACGAGGTGAGTCAGTGGATCAAGGACCACCGCCGCTGCTTCCGCTGCGCGCGCAGCCACCTAGCAGCTGAGTGCCGCTTAAAGAAGAAGTGCAGCAGGTGCGGTGGCACCCACCTGGAGGTCCTGCATGACATCAACAGGCGTCAGCCAGGACAACAGAGTGGGCCCGTCGCGGTAATGTACCATGCCGAGGCGGTGGCACCAGCACCGAAGAGCCACCAGACCGCTCCCTACTGTACCTACTGCGACGGCGGACACTGGCTGGCACAGTGCGCCGAATATAAGACACTGAACCCCGTCCAAGTACACCAGTGGCGTGAGGCGGCCCAGGCGGGCGCCGCTTACCGCGCAGGGGCGGCCCAGGTGGGCGCCGCTTACCGCGCAGCACGGTGCGGAGCCCACCAGAAGGTCCAAGGCAACCAACCAACAGGAGTGCTCCACATTGACCAGCATAGCGGGACCCCCCGTGTGCTCCTCAAAGTGGTCAGAGTGCTCCTGAGCTACGAGGACAAGGTCCTGGACACTTACGCCGTCCTGGACGATGGGTCTGAAAAGACTCTCCTCCTCGCTTCCGCAGCAGCCCAGTTGGGCCTGCGGGGTGTCAAAGATACCATGACCATAAGCACCATCAGAAGGGACCAGAAGACCATAAAGGGTGAAAAGGTCTCCTTCAAGATAGCAGCGGTGGACCAGCCCGAGAAGCAGTATAGTATAACTAACGTCTTCACTAGCCACGACATAGGCCTGTCTCAGTACACCTACCCCATCCCACAGCTGATGGCTAAGTATGTGCACCTACGTCAACTACCTATACCGCTTATCGACGGCGCCACACCGACCCTGCTCATCGGCTCCGACCATGCGGACCTCATTCTCCCAATTGAGGCGGCCCACATCGGACCCAAAGGATGCCCAGTCGCGGTTCAGACCCGACTGGGATGGACGCTCCAGGGCCCCCTCTACGGACTTGACAGTCAACCCACGTCTACACGCTGCCTACACACAGAGGCGAGCGACACCGGCCTCTCCCCCGTACAGCAGAGGCTATTGACATTAAGCGAGAGGCCCGTGAGAGAACCGTGGGCACCAGAGGGAGTTCGGAACTCCACCCCCCTCAGCTGCGCTTCAGACGTAGCTGACCTCGAACCCAGCACCCCAAGCGACTCCTTGACGGGGCGGCCGGGACCGGCCCCTCCTCAGACGGGGTACAGAGCAAACAAGAGAAACAGAAGGAGGAGGAGGAGGCACAGCCAAGCACAGATCAAAGCAGTCTCAGGCCCGCTTCCTCCTAAGCCCCCCTTCATCCCGTCCAGTCGTCATGACCATAGACCAGTCACTACCCCGAGCTGCGTGGCCGGCCGGCCGCGTAAGCAAAGTGACCACTGGTGCCGACGGAAAGGTCAGAGTGGCAGAAGTGCTCGGCCAAGGGCGGGCCTACAACCGACCCATGGCGAGGCTGATCGAGTCGCCAAGGCTCCCCGACTCGCTTAATGACGACCATGACCCATGACTTTGTGAACTGACCGACCCCTCACAACGGACATTGAGTAGTGGACAGTGCGGTTAATCTGTCTCTGTTTAGCTAATTAGGTGGGACTAATTAGGGGGCGGCTGTTACAAAGGGTCAGATTAAACCGAATATATGTATTTATTGATTGATATATATTGCATAATATTTGTATATCGTTTGATATCCCTTGTGTATTATTTGTACATATACACGGAATATCCCTTTAACCTAGTAGTACAGACCATAATATTTAATTCTCCTATTGGATGGCGTGCCATCAGCGCCAGTGTCTTACCCCCCAGAGTCAAGTTGAAAGCTACCGACACGACTTGTCTCAACATGCCCGCTTCTGCCCAGGGCTACGAGACAGTGAGGAGGCTGGCACTAGATTATTCCCCGTACATATAAATATGGCGCAGGCGAATACAGGACTCCCTTTTCGGTTCGAGTTGAAGTTCAGTCTTGTTCAGTTCAGTTACCCAAGTGACGCCTCACCCACTATGCAACGTGCGGTGAAGTGGGCCCGTATTGCCCCAAAATAGTCTTGTTTTATCCTAATACGTTTGTTCAACGTATCGTTCGCTATTTACTAGTAAGCCTTCATTACGAGTCAAAGACCACGTGAAGTGAGTAATTGTGCGTCTACATAGAGCACTTATAGCCGCGTGCGAATAGGATAGTATTAACGTCAAGTTCAACTGTGAACCACCGCGCACCGGAGGATTTACACCGGCGACAGCAGAGCCCTTTCCGGCAGGATTATTATTATTCTTCATTGCTTTGGCCGGGCTGCTGGAGCAGAGAACCGTCTACCCCGCTGCTGTGTGGGATCTACCGTGGGGACATCATTCGAGCCCGTCTCTGTTGGACCAGAGGCTCCACGGCTTACACCTGTGCTGCTGCACACAGAGTACAGCGGCTGCCTCCCGTCCGCTGACACAGGGAGTAATATCGCCTCCGTGGAACCATTGACTTTGCATAGAGCATTGCCTCCCCCTGCTGGCTTACAACCGGTAGTAACCCCCCTCCCCAGAGTACCATAGATAATTCCTAATATTCATTATTGATTTGCCTATGCATAATTCCTTTGCCTTATAAGCGCATCTAGTGTTATATATTCTGTATTCTTATCTGCTAATAAATATTCTAAACGAGTACTTGTGTGGAAACCGTATCATTGTGGAGGAGTTCTCATCATATACTTGTGTACGGTATGGCCAGAATAATGTACATAAGACGGTAGTGGTTTAATGATACCATACTTGATTAATACAGTCAGGGAATTGTACCCCTCAGTTACAGTTCTGATGTAACTGGACACAAGCAGTCTTTCAAAGGTACAAGCCCTGAAAGTGAAGCTGCTCAAGTGAGTAATTGGCCTGTTATGTTTTCCAGAGGGAAATATCAGGGTATATCAGAGTGGTTGGCTGTCAAAAAATAAAAACAAGCAAGCAGAAAAGCTGGTGACAGTGTGTTTGTGTGTTTTATCAGTTCTTGCTGCTGCTAAATGTTCCTTTATATTCCTACATGCAGGACGTGTGGTGGTGCATTGTGGTGGAGATCTTGGTGGAGATCACCCCATCTTACAGGCCATCTACAGGCCAACTTACAGGCCACCTACAGGCCATCTTACAGGCCACCTACAGGCCATCTTACAGGCCACCTACAGGCCATCTTACAGGCCATCTACAGGCCACCTACAGGCCACCTACAGGCCATCTTACAGGCCATCTTACAGGCCATCTACAGGCCATCTTACAGGCCACCTACAGGCCATCTTACAGGCCATCTTACAGGCCATCTACAGGCCATCTTACAGGCCATCTTACAGGCCATCTTACAGGCCATCTTACAGGCCCAGAGACATTTTCTTTTATATGGCACAGTTTTTAAATGGCGCCATGTTACATGTTTGAAGAATGCAACAACATGGTCTGTTCTTTATGTAGGTATTGTACAGTAGTTACATATTGAAGGTGTGGGGTGAATGGATTACATTTTGTTCATGGCATAAACCTGGTTATTATGCATTTCAAACAAATAGGCTTTATGAATACTGAATACTTTAACCTAGTTAACCTGATTATGCATTTCAAACAAATAGGCTTTATTTACACTGACAGATATACATCACATTAAGTGTATTACTTTGTCTAAGTTAAATCTATAATGCAAATTAATGGACATTTGATATTCAATTCAATTACATACATGCTAAAGATTAGGCTTTAAAATGTCTGTGTTAGTATCAGCATATTTAAACAAGGTTTCTGAACAAAGTTAGTGGTGGTGATTAGTGGTCTCCACTCCCAGAGCAGACGATATTGATGGTCGACTCTTTGAACTGCAATAAAGGTTGTAAATGTTCTGCATCGTTTTAAATCAAGACCTTTCTTCCATTCAATCACATAATACAATCTTTTCTATGGCAGTTGTGTCCTGAGTGTCTTTCCATCTAAGTGGAACTACAAGATCAGTACCTATATATTCAAGGACTGCTCAATGACGAGAATACAATTAATACAAATGTATATTTATTGTTTAATGTCTATTCACTATAAACAGAACATGAAAAATACATTGTACAATATAATAGATTTACTGTAAAGATTAAAAGAGATATATCTTGAATACATAAACATGTTACTTCATAGTTACTTTGAGAGGATTATGTGCGCCAATATATTCCACTCGGCACTATTAATCTACATATGCAGATCATTGTAAATACATCACATATAAACATAACACTGCCTTCATGGCACAACCTTGATTTAACTAAAAAGATTATTTTCATGAATGGATTACTAGATTTCAAGAATTTTGTTAAATCCCTCATTACCCCAATCAATCAGATTATATTTCTTTAAATGTGCCTGATGGCAGTAGGCTTAATGGAATGAATAATCGAATGAGATCTATTGCTAGCGAAAATAATTAGTTAAACTCTTTCAGAATAAGTAGATACAAACAAGCCCAAAGAGTATCTAATTGATAAGAATTAATAGATGCTTATGAGGATATCTGCACTGCATGCGCTCGGCTTAGGTAACATGTACTTTATATATAAATACAATTTTCAAGGCACGACCCCCGAAATAACAGAGAGGCTTGGAGCCGGCTATACAGTTTCACTATTAACACTTTCAGTGCCACGAGGTGGTGCCAGAGTTAGCGCTTGAATGCCACCATCCACTTTAATGTTAACGTTAATATCGCCTAATCTATGTTTTAAATTATGGCTTAAATTATGGCTATGTGTCTAATCTGCCCGTCGCTTATCAAAGAATCCTTTTCCAGTCAGTGCTGTCAAGGCAGATTGGTTTTTTATCGCTTCATTTCCGTTTGAGAGCATTTTGAAAAGCACCCGTTTTGAGGTAAAAAACAGCCCATTCTGGGCCATTCTGTGATAATCGTCTTTTACTGGAATATTCCAGAACGTTGATATTTGTCGGCCTATTTATGAATAGTTTTCAAATAAACGCTAATGATCAATATTATACGTACACGCACGCCCATTCGAGCCGCGCGCTGATAATAGCCTTGTTCATTTCCTCATGGTTTTATCAGTAAAACAGATAAGAGCACATTTCACAAAACAGCTTATATCTTCATCAAAATGAGTCTGATTATCCTAACACTGATAACATAGATTCCTTACCTGACATCAGATGGTATCCAACTGGTATATTCCAATTCCTGATCACCATTCGAAAAAATCGATAAGTGTATAGATCTAACGTGCATACAGTAGAATTCAAGATCCGCGGCGCTCAGAGGATCCATAATGAACTGTGGTAACCCCGGCTGCATCAGTGGACTGGAAAATGTGGAGTACAGGATTTTTTTCCCCATCCATTTTCATTGAGTCCATTCCAAAATCCCTTATGTCATCTGGGAGACGATAGGGGGCGCTTTTTTCCATATCTGATCGCCGGCGGCTCTCGGGTAGACTAGGGTAGGCTCGCGTGATGCAATATGATTTCAGATCGCTTAAAAAAAGAAAAAAAAAAATTAGAAATCTCGTGAGTAGCTTTCAACGTAATATTAATAATTCCGAGAAAACTCGTGAGTGGCATAGAAAGTGTTGATCAGGTTTTAATCTGTTTTGGACATAATCCACTTCAATTTTATGCTTGAATGAAACACAATCCGGGTGCTCCGTTAAGCAAATCTACAGCGGAGAATATATGAAACTAATCAGAGCCAAACGGCCGATAGGTTTCATTCATTAAAAATATCCCTGCGGGATTCACATTTGCAATGTGCCGTTATAAAAATAACCACATGCAGTGTGTATCACGACTCCGAGCGCCGTATATGACGTGCATTATTTTATTTAGGACAAAGTAAATCTATAGGCTGAATATGATTTATTATCAGCATTTAGGTCTATTATTTTACATTTCAAAAGCCCCCTCTAGGAAAACGAAGCACAAAAACATAATTTAGAATGGTATAATGCAGATCTACACTGTGGTAATTATCTCAGGAAGCGAGCTGGCACTTCTTTGCGAGGGTGTGGCCATGGTTCATCCAGCTAACTGAACTTAACCTTGCTCCGGAGCAGGTTCAAACTTTCTGATCTGTTACCATGGCGATTTAGAAAATCCAACTTCGGGGAACGGAAATGTCTGGCTTAAGTCAAGCTATGCTGAAAATTATCCGGCTAACTCAGTTAGCCAGGTACGGGGAATAGGGCCCTGGTCTGGTTCAACAAAGGAAATCAATGATGAAAAAACAACAGACTGGCCGCTGGTGGTGCAGGGTTGATTGAGTAGGACACCATGACTCAACGAGGCCTTCTGATAGCAGGTGGTCATAAGAAGATTTGCAAATGTGTTAGAGGCCTTGCACTGAATGTTTGTGTAGAGAACCCCCCCCCCCCCCCCAAGTGCTCCTCTCTCTCTCTCTCTCTCTCTCTCTCTCTCTCTCTCTCTCTCTCTCTCTCTCTCTCCAGAGTGCATGCAGAGAGGTGGGTTTCTCTGCCGCAGTATGAGGAAGTGGTTTCCACTAGGTAGATTGTGGGCGGGCATTAGCTACAACCACAGAGCCAATCACATCACTGTCTGCTACCCAGAGCCTGAGTAACGTCACGCAGGCCTTCAAATCAGGATGGCCTAATTTACTGGAGCAGGAAATTATCTGAGCTGAATCAGAGCAATCCGCCAATATGGTATTTAGACACTAAAACACATTGATACTAACTCCTATTACTATAATACAATGCTAGAGACTGAAAAATGACATTTATAATGCAACCCTTTAAACAAAATCACTTGTTAATAAATAAGTTATTTTACAATCAATAGGCTACTGTCCATCCAGTATTTTTTTTAAAAGCAAAAAGGTATATACTGACTAGATCAGAACAAAAACTGCAACAAATACTTGAGTAAACACTTAATTACTTCCCACTACTGCGTTTAAAGGAACATGCTAACATTTTGGGAAATTAGGGAAGATGGATATTGTTTCTTTCTGCGTCCTGCCCTGCTCTACCTAGGAGCCACCCCTCTAAACCACATGCAGTATTTCCTGAGTTCTATTGCAAAGCTTACAGATGTCAAAGAATAATTGGGAGGGACGCAATCTTTCAAAACTTAAGAATGCATTGTTTTGCATCTATATTTAGCACATATTTGATAGAATCTCTATAGAAAATAATCAGGCACCCTTTGGGGCCCATGTGTTACCATAAAGTTCCTCTTCTGTATGAAGGTGCTGGTGTGTCTTTAAGCTGTCTCTCAGGGGCCAACAGGCTCTCATATCTACTGAAGCTCTTCTCACACTGGTCACTTCTCTCCTGTATGAATGCGTTGGTGTTTCTTCAAGTGTCCAGAGGTCCTGAAGCGCGATCCACACTGGTCACAGTGGTAGGCCTTCTCTCCTGTATGAATGCGCTGGTGTATATTTAACACTCCAGAGGTCTTGAAGCTCTTCTCACACTGGTCACAGTTATAGGGCTTCTCTTCTGTATGAATGCTCTGGTGTATCTTTAAGTTGCAGGAGGTCCTGAAGCGCAATCCACACTGGTCACAGTTATAGGGCTTCTCTCCTGTATGAATGCGCTGGTGACTCTTTAAGGTGTCATATCTACTGAAGCTCTTCTCACACTGGTCACAGTGGTAAGGCTTCTCTCCTGTATGAATGCGCTGGTGTGTCTTTAAGTCTCCAGACTGACTGAAACGCGATCCACACTGGTCACAGTGGTAGGGCTTCTCTCCAGTATGAATACGCTGGTGTGTCTTTAAGTCTCCAGACTGACTGAAACGCGATCCACACTGGTCACAGTGGTAGGGCTTCTCTCCTGTATGAATGCGCTGGTGTATCTTTAAGTCTCCAGAGGTCCTGAAGCGCGATCCACACTGGTCACAGTTATAAGGCTTCTCTCCTGTATGAATGCGCTGGTGTATCTTTAAGTCTCCAGAGGTCCTGAAGCGCGATCCACACTGGTCACAGTTATAAGGCTTCTCTCCTGTATGAACGCGCTGGTGTGTCTTTAAGTGTCCAGAGGTCCTGAAGCGTGTTCCACATTTGTCACAGCAGTAGGGCTTCTCTCCTGTATGAATGCGCTGGTGTGTCTTTAAGTTTCCAGACCGACTGAAGCTCTTCTCACACTGGTCACAGTTATAGGGCTTCTCTCCTGTATGAGTGCGCTGGTGTTTTAGAAAAGCAGCCTTTTTGATGAAGCTCTTTCCACACTGGTCACAGCAGTGAGGCCTTGACTCATTCATATCTCTGCTTGTTGTTGGGGAGCAATGCAGCAATTGTACCTGGAGAAGAGAGAAGTACACCAATGAAGAGTTCAGATTTTGCAGTTTGTATTTCTCAAGTTCTCAAAATGTTTTATGGAGATCAGGAAATAGTCTATCCTAGAGTATGAGGCATGTGAGTGAGAGTAAAACGTGTTCTCTTTCCTGTGGGTTCAGGACCCTCCAAATATCCACTAGGCCCAATTCATCCATCATTACACCGACCGCCAGTCTCCCTGTGTTGTCAGTGTTCCTGGGTTGAGATGATTTGTCTAGCAAGGTGTCTCCAACCAGGTTGAAGTCCCCCCCTATGATTATGTTGCTATTCCCTATTTTCCTAATCACCTCACACACTTCATGAAAAAAGTCTGAGGACGTCATGTTGGGTGCATAGATATTAGTTAATGTAGTTCTGTCCCTCCAAATCTGCATCCAATATAACCCATCTCCCCTCATCATGTGAGAAACTAGTGTGTACCTTAAAGTCTATGTTTTTTCTCACTAGTATTGCCACCCCCCTCTTCCTAGAAGAGAACGTACTATAAAATATTTGTCCCACCCAGTCCCTCTTAAGCTTGGCCGACTCCTCCTCATTCAGGTGTGACTCTTGAATTAGTGCAATATCTTGTCTTTTTTTGTTTCAAGAACGTCAGTACTTTTCTTCTTTTAATGGGATGATGATTGATGACATCTGTCTATATTCCATGATACTATTTTAATCAGACCCATATTCCTTGTAATGTATCTCTTCTGTGCAACCCAGCATTTAATGCTTCTATGCCCGGGGCGTTATACCCCATATTTCTATATCTAGGACCTGAGATTGTGATGATATACATACAACAATATAGTATATGATGAAATAAAAAGTAACATATAAAAACATAAACACATTCCCCCCCCCCCCCCCCCCCCCACATTTACCCAAGCTACGTTCGATAGGACCCCAGATAGAACAATTGTACAAAGGGTGAGATCGATACTCACCCGTGCACTTTGGTCCCCCTCGTCTACCAGAGGAGTGCATTAGGCACAAGGTAAGTTGCCTAAAACTATGCCCCTACTATTTTGTATACCCTAATGCAGTGTTTCTCAAAGTGGGGGGCGCAGAGGCATGACAGGGGGGGCCTTGAAATAAAAAAACTAAAGTGCTATCTGTTGCAGCTGCACTGTTCTCCATGAAAATACCATTTCTCAAAATCTGAAAATCATTATTTAATAAAACACAGAAAAGGATCACCAAGTTACTCTGGATAAAAAAAAACTTTACAGACAACATTGAGACAAAGCTTCCTGACACATCTCCATCCAAACTCTTGGAAGAACTCTTTGAAATCTCATCTGATACCACCTAGAGAGCTAGTTTCAGAGTGTGGTGCTGAGTACCAAGTATCTCATCTCATGGCCCACCAAGTATCTCATGATGCAGCAGTTAAGGTGTTGATACCATTCAGCACCACATACAGTATCTGTGTGAAGCTGGCTTTTCATCCATGACAGCTCTGAAAACAAAATATAGGGCCAATTTGAAAGGTCACGATATTGGTGTTATTTCAATAAATTTAAACATGGCCCATTTCATGACTATTTTGTTGGGGCGAGGGGGGGGGGGCCCAAAATATTTTGGTCCGCCAAAGGGGGGCCTGACAGAAAAAGTTTGAGAAGCACTGCCCTAATGTAACGTATGGTTCACACTGTAGTCTTTATACAGTGTGATCAACTCAACTTATCAAGATGGTGGTGTTTTTCATCCAACAATTAACATTTGTATATCTCCTAGATATATATTGGTACATTGCAACTTCTATGTCATACCCATATTGCATTACGGTTCACTTCGCCCTCCCATTTTCGCTATCTTTTTTGGCACTTTGTAATGTTCGTTATTCTACGACAATGCCCCTGAGACTTATCTGTATTCATGTGCTTCTTAACCGTTATCTTAAATGTTCGTCTCCGACTGTCCCCGTCTGAATCCCTGGAGCTTCTCCCGGTACCCGTGATGGTCATTGCCCTGCTGTGCGGGACCTCCATTCTCCGTCGCCTGCATGTCACCTCCCGGTCCCCGTTGTCTTCCCACTGTCTGCCAGGTAGACAGCCGCTGTATCTCCTCTCGATCTGGGTCGGCAGGAGGGTTCACCACGGTGATCTGATATCCACGTCTCGCCATATCCACCATCGCCTCCGCTGCGTTCTGGTATAGGCGGGTGCCATCTTCGTAGAAGACCCTCATCTTCGCAGGATACGCCGTCTGGAACTTGAGATTCTTCTCCTTCATTATTCTCTTGGCTTCGGCATATTCTCCACGCTTCTTCAGTATTTCAGTGGGGAAATGATGGTCGACATAGAAGCGTGTATTGTCACATGAGACGTTTTTCTTCTGCCACGTCCGGCGTATTATCTCTTCTTTCATTTTGTAGCTCCCAAACTTAACCACGATTGACCGTGGCTTCAGCTGCGGGTTGTTAGGCTTAACGCCCGGTGTGCTCGCTCGATACGAAGGTCCATGTCATGAGGCAGGCCAAGTGCGCCCTTAAACAGGCCGTCTAGAAATCCGTGCATGTCTATCCCCTCTTTCTCCTCTGGGATACCGTATACCCGTAGGTTCTCCCTCCTCGTTCTGCCCTCCTGGTCGAGCAGTTTAGCCTCCACGTTAGCCTGCCTCTGCATTAGCTTCCTGATTAAAACCGTTGTCGCATCAAGCACATTTTCTCCGATTCTCCCCTCCGCTTCACCGAGTCTGTCGTTCATTTTGTTCATTTCATTTTAAATTTCCCGAAACTGACGCTCATTGTCTCTTCTGAACTCTTTGAGCTCCTTGTAGATGTTCATCAGCGTGGCTTCACGCTCAGATTCATCGTCGCCATCTTTTTCTCCTGTTGCATTGCCATTCTCTGCCATTCCGTCGTCTTTTTCAGTTGTAATCGTGTTTGCCCCACGTCTTGTGATAGCCCCTTCTTTCATCACTATTAAATATATACCCTGGTGTTGTCAATATATGTTTTCCGGGGCTATATCATTTCGCTATCGGGGAGCTCGTGAGTTAGGCTGCCATGTTCTTCCGCGGTCAAACCGGAAGTCTTCCTGAGATCTGCTTTTAACACCATGCAGATACACTCTCATTCAGAGACTTATTGACACAGGGGTAAATGGAGATATCATCCATCTGATCAGAGACTTCCTCTCTGACCGCCCTCAACGGGTCTGTGTTAATAGAAGTCTATCTGATGTCACTACGCTCAACACAGGAGCACCGCAGGGGACCATTTTATCTCCTTTACTTTTCTCCTTGTATAGAAACAAGTTACAAATTGACTGTGATAACTTTTGCTTGTTTAAATATGCAGATAATATGGCCTTGTTGCCTTACTGAAGAAGAGGGATACTATGAGAGAGGGTACATACAGGGACCATGAGAGGGTACATACAGGGACCATGAGAGGGTACATACAGGGACCATGAGAGGGTACATAGTGACCATGAGAGGGTACATACAGGGACCATGAGGGTACATAGTGACCATGAGAGGGTACATACAGGGAACATGAGAGGGTACATACAGGGACCATGAGAGGGTACATCAGGGTTTCGAAAAAATTGTTGCCGGTCAGAGTTTATTGAGCTTAAAAACAATCGATAGACAGGCTATATAAAGAATGACATCCTCAAGGCATGTAGATTTATAATATTTTAACTTAAAACAAGGCTACTTTTGCGTATACAGTCATTATATTCCAAATAAAATAAGTCCCGAGACTCCGTGCTGCTGCCGACTTTAAATCAAATAGGTGTCTGTGGGCAGTCGGCCCGACATTAATAAACAGCAGTCTGTTATAATCAAATTTTTATGAGCTAACGAATTCCGTTATATTGGACATTTGTATTAATTATATCAAGCGAAGAACTGAGAAATTTGGCAGAGAGACGGCAACATTATCGTGGGTTTGCGTGATGACTCTCCACCTCCCAACGACTTATTTGCGAGAGTATGCCGCTGCAGAGCAGCAGATTCAGCTGTTTTCAGGCTCTATCTGGGGACCGCTCAGCAGCGCCCCCCACCCAACAGCTGAATTGTCAATGGCTGAATTGGAGTACTGCACTGTGCCGGCACTGCTGGTGGATTCTGTGGCTCTACAGCTGCACATGCACTCGCAAATCTAGCAGCAAGCTCCCGCTGACAACAGCGTTGTCATTATTAGACCTGCTTGGTGAAGCAACGATGAAACAAATGTAATGATTGTTTCGTTCATCGCATAGGCTATTTAATTTTAGCCTATTTTAATACAATTCAAATAATCAAATTGTGCTTAGAGGGAATTATTTTCACCGGACATTAAGACTGGAGAGATTAAATATGTCGGACTTCAACAGATTTTGCCAGTCAAATACCGGTAATTACCGGCTAACGGAAACCCTGGGGTACATACAGGGACCATGAGAGGGTACATAGTGACCATGAGAGGGTCCATAGAGACCATGAGGGTACATACAGGGACCATGAGAGGGTACATACAGGGACTATGAGAGGGTACATACAGGGACCATGAGAGGGTACATACAGGGACCATGAGAGGGTACATACAGGGACCATGAGGGGGTACATACAGGGACCATGAGAGGGTACATACAGGGACCTTGTGTCATCTCTCCTGAACTGGTGAAAAGAAAGTTCCTTAGAGATTAATGTAAGTAAAACTAAGGAACTTATCATACATAACAGTATCGAGAACGTGGGCGACGTGCGAGACAGAAGAGATAGAGAGGAGATACAAACCAAATTATTAAAAGGGGAACTATCTTATAAATGGCCTTTTTCAGTGTTTAGCATTGTTTCCTAGCTATGTGGACTTATATTAATAGGATATATGTCTCTAATTCTCATATTGGCGCATTCTTCCAATTCTCCTCTCACAATATTCACCCTCACTGAACTGAGTCATCTGAAAATGTGCATATCTGTGATGTCAGATTTCTCAGCTGCATAATAATGTGGCAGTTGGCACCAGGCCACACAGTGGTTGGAGCCCAGCCTCAAAAAGGCTTAAGATCTTGAGGTAGAAAAATGCTGTTTTTGAGTACTTGATTAGAAATACAAAACAATGAATTTTTTTGAAAAAAAAAAAACCTTACAGAGGTGTTCCATAGACTCACAGGAATTGTGTAAAAGTGCCCAAATAGTGAAAGAAAGTCAAATAGTTCCCCTTTAAGTAAACAATAAACACGGTGGCCTATTGGGATGTTAGATCCTAATGTGAAAAACAGATTTTTATGTCTGCACTTTATGTGCTCATTTTGTGCCTGTCTTTTTTCTGTTGTGAAGCACTTTGAGCTACAATTCTTGTATGAAAGGTGCTATACAAATTAAGTGTATTATTATTATTAATGCTCTCCACCTGGTCAACCAAGACTAGTGTCAAACTGACTCTCTAATGCTCTCCACCTGATCAACCAAGACCAGTGTCAAACATACCAACTCTCTCCACCTGGTCAACCAAGACCACAGTGTCAAACACTCTCTCTAATGCTCTCCACCTGGTCAACCAAGACCACAGTGTCAAACAGACTCTCTAATGCTCTCCACCTGATCAACCAAGACCACAGTGTCAAACACTCTAATGCTCTCCACCTGATCAACCAAGACCACAGTGTCAAACAGACTCTCTAAAACTCCACCTGATCAACCAAGGCCAGTGTCAAACAGACTGACTTGTCCACCTGGTCAACCAAGACCACAAAGTTTCTCTCAAAACTCCAGTCCTGCAAACCCACCTGGTGCCACCAGGTCTGACATCAAGGCCACCCCATCATCACTTCCCCTTAATTGGCTGGTATCAATCCCCATTTCCTGAGCCTTTCAGCCATTGTGTAGTATGATGTGTGCCTGGTGCCAGTGTCTCGCAGCCATTGAGCCTGTAGCCTAAGGTTGGGTGCTACGCAGTGGTGAAGGAGGCCATTTACATCCTACACTGTAAAGTGCTAGGAGTGTCTAGAAAAGCACTATATAAATACAATGATAATTCATTCATAGTTTCAGGTCTTGACCGTAAATTACATGCATGTATTGTATTGATGCTGAATTCCAACTAAACTCATAACATGAGGAGACAGTGTCTCAGGAGGTAGAGCAGAAGGTTCCCGGTTCGATTCCCACTCCTCCCGGGCAGCATGTCGAAGTGTTCTTGAGCAAGAAAACGTAACCCCTAATTGCTCCCAATGAGCAGGTTGGCACCTTGAATGTGAGGAACAAAATCGTAAAGCACTTTGGACAAAATCGCTATATAAATGCACCATTTACCATTTAACACACGCATAAGAAAGAGACAAAGAGATAAAGTAACACTCTTATTCGACCCAGATTTGACCGTTGGGCTTTAACACTTTGAATGCCCATCACGAGATATCTCAGGTTATCAGCCCGCCCCCTGAATGCCCATCACGAGAATTCTTGCGATTTTTTTTTTATTAGCGATCTGAATTCATATTTCATCAACCGAGTCTACCGTTGGTAAACCAGCCTCATCAGGCGCTCAGATGTGAAAAAAGCGCCCCCTATCGTCTCCCAGATGGTAATGCACCCTTTTGGAATGGACTCAATGAAAATGGATGAGAAAAAAAAACTCCGGAATCCACATTTTACTTCTCACGCATGTAACCGGAGCCGATCAGATTCATTGTGGACCCTCAGCACAGCGTGTAATATGTGTTTTACAGTATACGCGTTGGATCAATAAAACGATCGATTTTTGGAATGGCGATCAGGAATTGGAATAATCCATTTGGATACCATCTGATCTCAGGTAAGGTATCTATTTGACCAGTCTTAGGATAATCAGACCCGTTTTAACGGAGATATAAGCTTTTCCCCTATATGTGATATGGCTGTTTGACTGTGCGAGCGATCAGGAACTAAGAGAATCGATTTTCAGCTCGCGGCACCAGCGTGCATACGTACACATATACTATCGATAATCTAGCATTTATTTGAAAACTATTCATAAATAGGCCGAAAAATGACAACGTTCTAGAATATTACAGTACAGGGCGTTTATCACAGATTATTTTTTTCCCCTTGAAAACAAGGGCTTTTCAAAATGCTATAAAACGGAAATTAACCGATCCGCTTCGACAATGTTGACTGGAAAATGAGTCATTGATAAGCGACGGGCAGATTAGACACATAATTTAAAACATAGATTAGGCGATATTAATGCTAACATTGAAGTGGATGGTGGGCATTCAAGCACTAAATGTGCCCCTGCTGGGCACTGAAAGTGTTAGATAAAACCGCTGATTTTCTAATTCTCTGACACAAGTCAAAACACCACTTCAGAACCCTGACTTGTATTGTTAAAAGTAGAAGTGTTTACACTCACTAGAACAGATATTATGACTAGATGATGCCTCAACCACAATCTACATTTTTTATTGATTTTTTTGGATGTATCTTAGCTAACTGACTAATCGTCCAAGAATCAGGAATAATCCAACACCAATCTCTCTGAGCAGGGTTTTTACTCACACTAGTCTGAGCAGAGTTTTGGTCTGAGATTTGTTAAAAAGGGTACACAACAGGGGTACATTGTACATCCCACTATCAAAGTCTGCTGCGCAAACTAAACTGAGTGTGTTTGGTTAGAGACAGTAGGCTACAGACAGACACCCAGCCAAGCCCAACTCAGCCAGGAACAAGACATGGCAAGCCTAGTTAAGCAAGACCCAGCAGAGAACAAGACATGGCAAGCCTAGTTAAGCATGGATTATGTAAAACAACTCCCAATGTAATTTTCTTCCCCATCTTACCGCTGACAATCTCTTGAGCGGGATTTCCAAGAGTCTTGTCTGTAGTTTAGCTCCACTTTTCTCTCCAAGCTCCTCATAACCTTGGATTACAAACCAGTCTGTGTCCTTTTCTGAAACAGAGAACCATCATATTTGTATTTGTTTATTAACACTTTAATCGCCGGGAACGCCGTAACTCATCTTTGCTCGCCATGCTCATTCTGCCGAAGACACCGTAACTCGTCTTTGATATCAATATTTCTAAAATCTGTGATCGAAATCATATTTCTCCTCCGGAGACATGAGATGTACTGGTGAGCTCCACTCAACTGTCTAACGGTTCAAGAGCGCCATCTGGTGGCCGATCGGCAGATCGGCCAACAGGAAGTGACGCGCCAAACAGGAAGTGCTCATCCATATTTCGTCCGGGCACTCGCGATCGTTAGCCGGACTCCATCTCAACACACTGGATAATCAATCGCTCGCCCTAACTCAATAAACAACGTTATTTGGACGTATATAGTATTATACAACCTGGAAATGGTTCATCTATATCAGTGGTTCCCAAACTGTGGTGCGCGCACCCCTTGTGGTGCACGAGTGACCTCTAGGTGGTGCGTGACATGAAAAGGCTAATGGCGTTATTTTACTAATAAATATATATAATATACATTATTTCAAATGGGGATTTTCACTGTGTAAATCATGAAATTCAAGAAACGTTTTAATAAAAAACTTACGTTTTAATAATAATAATAATAAACAATGTCTCGGGCGAGGTGCGCTTCGTCTGTGCTGATGCGCTCCGCTCCGCTCTGCCTGGAGTCTGTCTCCTCAGGTAATATGCGGGCTTAACAGCGGGCCGATGACAGTAGCGAGCGTGAGCCAGTGCACTTAATAACTTCCTGCCAAAATCGCGGGACGAGCGCGGGATTGTGGCACAAGACAACATGCAGAGCTGGCATAAAAACAGGGAAACTGTCAGTAAAAGTCAATAAAAGTAATGAAAGAGGACAGGAGGAATTGGAGGCGAGAGAAGCCAATAAAAGTAATGAAAGAGGACAGGAGGAATTGGAGGCGAGAGAAGTGGAGAGTAGCGTTAGAGTGGAGACAGAGGGTGATGATGACAGTGAAATGGGGGTGTGTGGAGCACAGACACAACAGCCTGGCCCTCCAAGAAAACAGGGTAAAAAAGACAACGAGACTGGGCGACAGACAAAAGGAAGCGAAAGGAAATATGATGAAAATTATCTGTGTCTGGGCTTCACTTGGATTGGTGATGTGGATCACCCAGATCCCCAGTGTGTGGTGTGCGGTGACGTCCTATCTAACAGCAGCATGAAGCCCTCATATTTACGTCGCCACTTAACGACTAAGCATGCCGAAGTTACTAAAGAACCCCTTGCATTTTTTCAATCAAAATTGGAGGACTTGAAAGTCAGACAAAATAAACTCCAGTTTCATTCATGTGGTGGAGCTAACAAAAAGGCATGCAAGGCTTCTTATCTCGCAAGTTACAGAATTGCTAAAAAGGGACTACCTCACACACTTGTGGAAGACGTGTGCCTGCCAATTGCCAAAGATATGGTTGCATGTATGATTGGAGAGAAAGAAGCAAAAACATTGGATATGATCCCGGTGTCCAACAACACGGTGTCGCGACGCATTGATATGATGTCCGAAAACATCCTAGCTACATTAGTCAGTCGCGTGCATAACAGTGAGTTTTATTCTCTCCAAGTAGATGAGTCCACTGATGTGGCAAATCTGGCCAATCTGTTGGTGTACATTCGGTACATTTTTGAAGGAACCGTGGAGGAGGATTTCTTGTTCCGTCGACCCCTTGTTACCCGAACAACATGAGAAGAAACATTTAATTTGATTGATGCCTTTATGAGGTCCAATGGAATCGACTGGGCACGCTGCGTTGGAATATGCACTGATGGGGCAAAGTCGATGACAGGGAAGCATACAGGGCTTATAGCTCACATCAGGAAAGTATGTCCATCCGTCCAGTGGTTACACTGCAGTGTTCACAGGGAAGCCCTTGCTGCCAAACACATGCCAGCTGATCTACTTTCAGTCCTCCATGATTCGGTGAAAATAGTTAATTTCATCAAGGCTCGTCCACTAAATTCAAGGGTGTTTACAGTGTTGTGCAACGAGATGGGAAGCGATCACACAGCATTGCTTTTGCACACTGAGGTGCGCTGGTTGTCGCGAGGCAAAGTGTTGACGAGGCTGTTTGAACTGCGACATGAACTTCAAATATTCTTTGAAGACAACCCGTTCCACCTGGCCTCCAAACTGCATGACGGAGGATTTTCTGCAGAAGCTTGCCTATCTGGCTGACATATTTTCGGTTCTGAATTAACTGAATTTAGGTTTACAGGGACTCAGTGTTATACTGTTCAACACACAGGACAAGATCGAAGCTATGATAAAAAAGCTACGATTCTGGGCTATCTGTGTGAGCCGGGATATGCTCATGCGTTTCCCTACACTGCATTCCTTCTTGGAGGGAAACAAAGTTGTCTTGGGTGAAAATATAAGAACAAGAATAACAGAACACCTCAACCAACTCGCCGACCAGCTACGGGCCCATGGATGCATCCCAGACGTGGATTCGCAACCCATTTCCCACAGCTGTCACTACAACAGCAGGAACAGCTGATCGACCTGTCATCTGACGGCGCGCTGCGGTTCAGAAGAAAACCACTTATGGATTTTTGGACCGAAGCAATGATCCCATACCCAGACCTGGCAAAGCAAGACGTGCGGATGTTAATGCCCTTCGCCACAACATATCTGTGTGAGGCTGGATTCTCTGCTCTCACAGTAGTGAAGACCAAATATCGCCAACGACTGCTGGATGTCGAGGACTTGCGAATCAAACTCTCGTCAATTACACCAGACTTCACAGAGCTTTGTGCACAGATGCAGAGCCATCCGTCGCATTAACGAGGGTAAGTAATTAACCATCAATATTATTATTGCTACCAGGTTACTGCTGGTTTTAATATATTAATTTAAAATGAAACACAGGTAGAACAAAAGTAGTAGTTTATTCAGTCATCTTACACAATACAATATACACCATCATTTAACAATATTTGATTTTACAGTGACTGAAAAGGTACAGACTGAAGCATAATGCTTATATATGCCTGTCCTATGTTCTTAACAAAAATTAAGACAAAAACAGTATTCTAAAAGAAAATAGCAAAAAAAAACAGTATTTACAAACCATTTTCTTAAAAACCAAAAGCGAATTACTCATTCTTAACTGTATATCAGCATTGTACAAATATCTCTCAAATCATATTTTCTTTCATGTATTGGTAAGTAATTGCAATTAAGATTAATCTCAGGCCTACTGGGGATAATCACCCTCTCTCTCCCTTCCCCTCCCTCTCTCTGCGCCCTCGCTCTTTCTGCAGGTCAAACCTCCTGCACTGCACTTGGCCAATCTGTTTTTGACTTTGGGCTGCAATTCTTGAAAGCAACTGGTTAGGAAAATATACCATTTCAGCTATTGGAGCTTAGCCAGAAGGCTGGATGTTTGACTTATCTGGCACAGTGCTACTACTATGTGTAAAGAGCCTATTTACATGTTAAAGTGTCATGTATTTGTTTGGTTTTATGTTGAGTTCTGCCATTGTATTGTATACATTGTGCCTGCCAAGTTAGGTTCATGGCAGCAGTTCTATTATTAGTATTCATTTCATTCACTTGAAGTTAGCTTATGTAAATTAATATTAGAATGACTAGTAGTCTGATGATTTCTGTCACTCTCTCTCTGCACTGTCATCCTCAAAGACAGTACAGGCATTTATGGAAATGTGTACTATTGTCAATAGGATATACTACCATTCTATTATTAGTATTATTATTGTTCTATTATTAGTATTATTATATTATGTATATGATTTCATATTATGTTCTGCTGTTATAATTATTTATATTGTTATTATATATTATTATCTTGTTATTATTTATGTTCTTATTGTATTAAATGTTGATGCCTTTAATACACCTATGAATAGACTGTGTTGCATTTTTTATGTTTGCATTGGGGGGTGCCGCATGCTGATTGGTGTGTCTGTTTGAATTTGCGATTGCGTTATTATTGGTCACGTTGAGTTGACGCCAGGGCGTGACTACATTTGATTTGATTTTGATATGGGTAGGGCGTGACTCGAGTGAGGTCAGTGAGCGCGAAAGATAGAGTCAGGTAAAATATAATAATCACTTCTTTGAGACGTGGTGGTTAGCAGCCTGGTAGGCCATCATGATTGTCGTGTAATGTGTTCCAGATCCACAACCGACGGCAGTAACGGTAAATTATCTTATTTCATACCGTTTCATTTAAGCTGCCTTGCCCCTTGGCCCTTGTCAGTATTAATAATACGAAAACGAAATACGTGATCTTTCACTTATTAATGAATGTAATAAAGCCCAGCCTCTGGCTTATTTCATATTTGTGTGTGCACAAGACGCCAGTGTGTTTGTGACGTGACGTGCGAGAGAGAGACTTATAAGAGACTTATCTCTTATGCCTGCAGTGCACTCATGTTTTGAAATGCGTGTTGGTTTGCGGGAAATGCGTTTTCTGAAGCCTATTTTATGCCCCCCCCCCCCCCCCCCCCCCCCCCGAAATTACAATATGCCCTCCGTTAAATTCGTTCCGACGCCGACAGTGGGGGTGCGCGAGCTAGGTCGCGAGGTGACAGGGGGTGCGCGGCCAAAAAAGTTTGGGAACCGCTGATCTATATCAACATCCCATAATCGAAAACTGTCTACTCCAAGCTGATCGTCCAACGGCGCGAGGAAGATACGGTAAGATCCAGCGTTATTTTCTAACGTGTTCCATATAAACTGCTCTGATGACCATATGACACACACTAGACGAATGATATAACGTTGCCCACGGAATTATAAACGACCCCCCGCCCATCCGGTCAATATCAGATGATACGTAGTAACTTCTAGAAGTACCTCCACTGCCTCCAGTTGAAATTTTTCATCTGGCACCGATCGCTACCAAACTGTATTTGATCATCAATATAATGCATTTGGGGCTATAAATCAAGTTCTGGAGAAAGCTGCAGAAAACGATAAAAACATACTTATACTTTAGACCATATTTTAGTATGAATATGTGAATGAAAAAGTATAACGTTGCTACACCCTGAACAATGGATATAGGACATTGAATGGGCCATAATAATGTCAATTTAGCAATAGAATTTAAAAAGTTATAGCCCTGCAAAGAAGGGGAACTTCTCCATAGACAAATAGAGCTGGCTAGGGATGGTAAATTATGAATTTAACCATGGCGATCAAAGTGTTAAAAAGGATCCCCATTAGCTGATGCCAATGGCACCAGCTAGTCTTCCTGGGGTCCGAAGTCACACATATCAATATATACACATACAAATAAACATATACATAAGCGCACACATATATACATGTATACATACATACACACACTATATACATACATATATATACACACATATTCAGTATATAAATAAAACAACAACCTAACTTATTACAATCATACAAAAAAAGACATAAAAAAAAAACAATATTGCACATGAAAGATGAAGAGCTAATGCTTGCCTGTAAAGGGCAGCATTACCATCTTCAGCTTGTCACAGCTAAGAAAATAATAAGAACAAATAATTAAAAACAAAAATAAATAACCACTGGACTACTGCTCACTAGCTAAGTAATACATTCGGAATTTATGTTTAAATGATGATTTGCTATTTAATTGACGTATGTGTTTTGGGCAGCTATTCCAATAAAAAAAAATACAGATTTTCGTATGGCATTCAATTTTGGGTGAGGTAACATGATTTTACCTTCTCCTGCCATTCTAGTTAAATGATTGCAGAGGACATTCAGAGGACCTAACAGGTGAGCAGTAGTCCAGGTGGCTTAAAACAAATGACTTAACGACCTGTCCCAGAATAATGTGCTGGATGGCATTTTCTTGCCATATAAATGCCATTACCCATTTTCTTAGCCACTGTGTCAATGTGCTCTACCCATGTCAGTCGACTATCTATTATGACTCCCAGTAATTTAACCTTATCAACCTGTTGTATGGGTTCACCAGACGAGTGCAGACTCAGTGTAGGATTGGCTAATAGTTTGTGACTGGTTCCTATGATAATTCTTTTGGTCTTTGAGATGTTTAATACCAGCTTATTTAGTTGTATCCAATTAGTTACTGCATATAACTCTGAAGATAAAATGTTGTGTAGATCACCACTAGTGTTTGCAGCATAATACAGTGTGGAATCGTCCGCGTACATTTGTATACTTGCTTTACACAAAGCAGATGGTAAGTCATTTGTGAATATAGAATACAGGAGTGGTCCAAGACAGCTGGCCTGTGTCAAGCCACAATCTAGCCCTTTGCAGTTAGACATGCTGCCATTGTAATAAACTTTGTCTTCTAACATCTTGGAAATCTATGTTGAGGAACATACTAAATCTATGTTGAGGAAAATACTAAATCGATGTTGAGGAAAATACTAAATCTATGTTGAGGAAAATACTAAATCGATGTTGAGGAAAATACTAAATCGATGTTGAGGAAAATACTATATGTTGGGGAAAATACTATATCTATGTTGGGGAAATTAATATATCTATTTTGGGGGAAATACTATATCTATGTTGGGGAAAATACTATATCTATGTTGGGGGAAATACTATATCTATGTTGGGGAAAATACTATATCTATGTTGGGGAAAATACTATATCTATGTTGGAGAAAATACTACATCTATGTTGAGGAAAATACTGATTCTATGTTCCTTCAGTACAATTAGTACAGTATGTGTACAGATGTAGTGAAGATGTCTCTGTTCTCTTAGTTAGTTTACTATGTGTACAGATGTAGTGAAGATATATCTGTTCAGAGAATATTGTACACCACTCTATACTGCACTCAAACTATAAAAAAGCAAGCTTACAGAAACAAGTATCTTATAATGATGTCACGATAATATTACTTAAGAGGGCGAGATGGTGTAGTGCAAGTAAGATGTTTGTGACTGCAGGACTTCCATATCAAGCTGTCTTAAGAAATCGTATGTAGAAATGTATTTGCCGGGTAAATGAGATGATCTTGGTTTTGTCCTTCAATCCCAGGAAACACTGAGACAGTTGTCTTTATGTAAGACTCTGCATTTTCTTTTATCTTTTAAACTATAAAATGGTGCTTTTATATGCAATTTATTCTATGTATCGTCTTTTATATGGACCCTGAGTCCGTAATAAAATGTAAATTGATTGATATCCACGAGGTGTTTAGGAATGATAGAAATTAAGAACAAAAATACTTTAAAGAATGTAAGGAATGTAAATTAAGTGGTAAAATGATCACCTCTGGCCAGCTCGTCTATGTCCAGCAGACCATCCTTGTTGCCACAGGTGATGGGAAGCGTGTGGACGTCTGGACAATCCATTAGGGGTTTCTCTAGACGTTGACACAAAGATGCCCAAAACAAATTCATCATGGTGGGCACAGTGGATTATTTGCCAAAAAACTAAAGGCTAATTTACAGCAGGTTAAGAGAAAAAGATACCGTCGTGTCATGGTTCATAATGTACCGACAATGGCCTACATCTGCCAAACTTTCTTCTTGTATTGTACTTGTGCTGTATAATCAAGTTCAAGTTCAAGTTTCTTTATTAGTTGACATGCAAAGATACAGAATACCTTCACATGGAATGCTTTTTTCTGTTATGCTCCTATGAGGATCATAGGACGCTTGGATCATACACATACAGCTCATTACAGTAATATTCCACAATTATTACATTTTAGATAGTAATAATGGTACAGAGCCTTGAGACAAGCTGACATGACAGCTAATCTAATCTAAATGAGGGGAACCTCCACTTCCTAACAAGTTGAAATAAAGGTTTGAAACGGAAAAAGGAAATGTTAGCTTTAGGCTAGAGCAGGGGTCGGGAACCTATGGCTCGCGAGCCATATATGGCTCTTCTGGTGACAGCATATGGCTCCCAGAAATTTGTGAGTAAAAAAAAAAAAAAAAAAAAAAAAAATTATTTTATTTTTTTTGAATACTTGTGATATTTCTTAATAATACTGTGTCATTTTAAAGTAAACAGAAATTAGTTTTGAAGATAAATCTTCAACCTGAAGACCAGCTGATTCTTAAAACTTGTAACAAGCTTCCTGTGACATACCACACAATGCAGCATGAGTATTGCCGTATTGACCATGTTTGGCTCTACATATGCATGTGGGCAGTCATTCTCGCATATGAGGAACATTAAGACCAACCTACGCTCACGTTTAACTGATGGAAGCCTCGACGCCTGCATGAAGCTCAATCTCACCACGTGTGAACCAGATTACAAGGCCATCAGCAAAACCATGCAGCACCAGAAGTCGCATTAAAAGTAAGACATATTTAATTTATTATATGTTAAAAATACTATATGGCTCTCAATGAAATATATTTAGAAATATTTGGCTTTTATGGCTCTCCCTGTCAAAAAGGTTCCTGACCCCTGGGCTAGAGCGTAAGGTAGCCTCCTAGCTCTCCAAACCATGAAACATAAAGTATGTACTGATCACAGAGAGGTAGTATAGTTCTATGTATTGATCACAGTGCTTTACAGCAAGAAGAGTGAAAATCTATTTATTGTGGTTCCTCGACCATAGCAGCTTCCAATAATAAAATACAATAAATTTAGTATAGAAAAAGATGACTAAAATAAAGATGACTATATACAGTTCTAAAAAGTTTGGAGTGCAATACGATCATTTTATCTTAGAATAAAATAAGATGACTAGAATAAAGAATACCATACAGTTCTAAAAAAGTGTGCAGTGCAGATCAGGGTGTAGATATTCTAAAGATTGAGGTTGTACACATAAAACAGTTCAGTGCATAGTATAATGAGAAAAAGAATAGACCCACACACTTTTGATCAAGATAGTTAAATCAAAACACTACACCATCCCCTTAATTTGGAATAATGTCAAAAAATGGACAAATCAATAAGTTACTCATTAACCTTTTTATTTTCCATTTAAAAACTAAATAGAATGCAGGTACAAAAATACAAACAAATCACACTACCTACTGTATAACCCTAATCCCCTCGCCCTATACAGCCAAACCCCAGTCCACACCCTCATCCACCACCAAACCCCTCATCCACCACCACACTTCCCAGGCAACACTGATGTTAATCATCCTCACCACTGTCATCGGAGTCATCATCCCATATGTAGCCCTATCCTCAGTTTCCTTAGAAACATTTGCAGTGTTTCATAACAATTTACTCAAGCCTAGTAATAGACACAATATTTATGACACTGGGAATACATTCCCTGAGGTCCATAGATGTCCCTAGATACCAAGAACATGCAAATGGCCTTGTAGAAGTGGAGCAATCTTCCATTTACTTGTGTATTTTTTTAAATATTTTTCGCCAGATTTTTCTATTTTTCTCCCCATCCCAATTTAGTCGTTATGCCAATTCCCCCCCCTCCCCTACCTGGTTGTTGTGCGCATGTTCCTCCTACTGGTCGGTACAAGGGAACCCTGAAGTCCACCACATGCTTCCTCCGACACATGTGGAGACAGCCAGTGTCTCTCTTCTCACCTGGCAGCGAGGACTCTCATTGTATCTTGTTGGTGAAGCGTAACGCGTGGGAGGTCACACTGCCTTCACAATTTCCTGCCTTTCGCTTAGCAGGCGCCCATACCTGACCTGTAGGCGTCGCTGTCCACAACGCCAGATTACCACCCACGACTTCCCTCCCCCTAACTCAGCCAAACGAGTTAGTATGACTACCGGCCCCCCACATCAATCTATCGGCCGCCGCCCATGCACGCACAGGGTGGGGTGTGGGAGGGCCTAGGAGGGGGAAGGGACATGTGGCACTGCAGGACACAGGACATTGGACGAGAGAGGAAGAGGGGAGGGATTTGCAAGTTCACTCACAGGATCCCCACATGAGGCTAGTAAGGGTTTCGTTACTAGGATGAAATGGAGACTTTGAGTAATGAGGGGGCGTGTGCATGTGACGTAGGTTCTCTCTCTCTCTCTGTATCTCTCTCTGTCTCTCTCTGTCTCTCTCTCTCTCTCTCTCTCTCTACGTGCATATTATAATGTCCCGCATGGGGCGGTGCTTGGTAGGATAACACAGTATCAGTGTAAAGTCATTGACACACTTATCCCACAGACATCGAGGTTCTCTATCTTAGAGATATATCTGTGGGATAGTTATGACAAGGGATTGACGTTCTATACATACAGGCGTACACATCCGCCGTATACAGCACCATAGGACCATGGGTAAGAGGCTACTAGGCTACTGGCTACTTTGCTACTAGGCACTAGGATACTAGGCTAATAGTAGGCTAATAGTCTACTGGCTACTTTGCTACTAGGACGATAGGCTAATAGCAGGCTAAGAGGCTACTAGGCTACTGGCTACTTTGCTACTAGTAGGATAATAGGATACTAGGCTACTGGCTACTTTGCTACTAGGACGCTAGGCTAATAGCAGGCTAAGAGGCTACTAGGCTACTGGCTACTTTGCTACTAGGCACTAGGATACTAGGCTAATAGCAGGCTAAGAGGCTACTAGGCTACTGGCTACTTTGCTAATAGGCACTAGGATAATAGGCTAATAGTAGACTAATAGGCTACTAGGCTACTGGCTACTTTGCTACTAGGATACTAGGCTAATAGTAGGCTAATAGGCTACTAGACTACTGGCTACTTTGCTACTAGGACGCTAGGCTAATAGCAGGCTAAGAGGCTACTAGGCTACTGGCTACTTTGCTACTAGGATACTAGGCTAATAGTAGGCTAAGAGGCTACTAGGCTACTGGCTACTTTGCTACTAGGACGCTAGGCTAATAGCAGGTTAAGAGGCTACTAGGCTACTGGCTACTTTGCTACTAGGATACTAGGCTAATAGTAGGCTAAGAGGCTACTAGGCTACTGGCTACTTTGCTACTAGGATACTAGACTAATAGTAGGCTAATAGGCTACTAGGCTACTGGCTACTTTGCTACTAGGCACTAGGATACTAGGCTAATAGTAGGGATCAAATCACAGGACCCAAGATGGCAACATATTAATGTAACATCACACAATGTAATGGGATGCATAAATATGTCATTGTCCTTCAATAAAGAATAATTAAACGCAAAGGTATTCGTCTGTATCTTATTCACAATAAGAGTCATTTAATAAGGCCACGTCAGCATGTCAAAGAGGTCATATTAGAAGACATCTGCCATCTTACATAAACCAACCATAGACTGTATTCAGTAGTGGTGCAGTGTCCACGTCTGCATGAGCCTTATATAGATGGAAGGCAGTGATCCAGAACCACTAATCACACACACACACACATTCAGAGAGAGAGAGAGAGAGAGAGAACCTACGTCACATGCACACGCCCCCTCATTACTCAAAGTCTCCATTTCATCCTAGTAACGAAACCCTTACTAGCCTCATGTGGGGATCCTGTGAGTGAACTTGCAAATCCCTCCCCTCTTCCTCTCTCATCCAATGTCCTGTGTCCTGCAGTGTCACATGTCCCTTCCCCCTCCTAGGCCCTCCCACACCCCACCCTGTGCGTGCATGGGCGGCGGCCGATAGATTGATGTGGGGGGCCCGCCCCGGGCCTCTGGCCCGGGGCGGGCCCCCCACATCAATCTATGGCCGGCCGCCGCCCATGCACGCACAGGGTGGGGTGTGGGAGGGCCTAGGAGGGGGAAGAGAGAACCTACGTCACATGCACACGCCCCCCACATCAATCTATGGCCGGCCGCCGCCCATGCACGCACAGGGTGGGGTGTGGGAGGGCCTAGGAGGGGGAAGGGACATGTGGCACTGCAGGAGACAGGGACATTGGACGAGAGGAGGAAAGGGGAGGGATTTGCAAGTTCACTCACAGGATCCCCACATGAGGCTAGTAAGGGTTTCGTTACTAGGATGAAATGGAGACTTTGAGTAATGAGGGGGCGTGTGCATGTGACGTAGGTTCTCTCTCTCTCTCTCTCTGAATGTGTGTGTGTGTGTGATTAGTGGTTTTGGATCACTGCCTTACATCTATATAAGGCTCATGCAGATGGGTACATGGCACCACTACTGAATACAGTCTATGGTTGGTTTATGGAATATGGCAGATGTCTTCTAATATGACCTCTTTGACATGCTGACGTGGCCTTATTAAATGAATGTTATTGTGAATAGGATACAGATGAATACCTTTGCGTTAATGATTCTTCATTGAAGAACAATGGCATATTTATGCAGCCCATTACGGTGTGTGATGTTACATTATTATGTTGACATCTTGGGTCCTGTAATCCGATATGGCCCTCTTTGACATGCTGACATGTCTTATTAAATGACCCTTATTGTGAATAAGATACAGACGAATACCTTTGCGTTTAATTATTCTTTATTGAATGACAATGACATATTTAGGTATCACATTACATTGTATGATGTTACATTAATATGTTGCCATCTTGGGTCCTGTGATTTGATCCCTCTTCCAGTATTGTGCGTTCTGGGCGACGACAGAGGGGGTGATACCGCCTGCAACTAGGTTCAGACCCCCCGGGCCCGGGGCATTGGAAATGTACCCTGCCCAGTTCTGTCTTGTGTGAGGCGTCTTCTTAATCTTCCATAATATGGATACCTTTACTGTGCAGCTGACAGTTTGTTTCATCTCAGACATACCATCAACACCTAAGGTGGGGAGAACCCGAAAGAATACCTGTGGAGGCGGGCGTCTACATACTGGAACCCCCATATTGGAACATGTTACGTCACTGTTGGCAGGGGCCGGTTTGAATATAGGTCTGTTCAGGTCTATCTCTCTGGTATCGGTATTGCCCACTCTACCTCTTGCACCGTCGCTATCCGCTGACCCATACGTCTTTACCTCGTCCTTACCGGCTACCTTTTGTACCCTAATTGCTTGGGTGAGCCCTGCATGATGTGAGATACGTCCCGAGAATGTTGGATCTAATTTGTATAGTGCGCTCGTACTATTGTTGTTACGTTCATTCATCAGAAGCGTGGTGTTCTCAAATAGCATGGGGAACGTGTTCTCTGCTTCTAACTCTCCGACGACAGCGGTCCCTGTGCCCATCATGCCAATGCACTCTGAGGGATTAGCCCTTCCCGGTAGAAAGGAGCATAGCTTCTGAGGATCCTCTGTCATGATTCTATTGAGGTCGTCACTATTACATCTGTAGGCGTAATCAGGCTGCCATGGTGGGGTGGTATAAATGTTGTTCTGAACCCATTCACATTCCAGACCGTACCTCACCTTTATGTTCCCCTGCTGGTTGATAGCCTCCACTACACCTGCCTCTATCACTGGCACACTACAATCCATCTGGCCGGCCTTCATAGATGTAATGGGAGAATTCCACCACACGTTAAACATCCTCTTGGGTGGCGCTTGTATGATGTTATCGGCCCAGTTCGTTTTCTTGTCCCATTCCTTGTTATGCGAGTCATATTCCATCTGATATCCTGTCATGACAAAGGGGAATTCGTCATTAGTCCTCCTGGCAACAGCGATGAGACCCGTAGGCATAGGGGTTGTAACCTTGGTTCCACCTATGTCGGTCTCCGTCACGCACTGGAAGTTTGCATAATCTGCTTCCACTATCATAGGCTTGTAACAGTCATAGTCCATTAATAGCCTTTGTAGATCATTGGGCTGCCACTGTCCCTTCATGCTGTTATAGTCCGCATAGTACCAGTCATACTTCACAGATCCCTGTGTATGTACGGCTCCATTGGGCTGTTTGGGGACGGTGTTTGATTTCCATGACTGCATCGTGCTTTCATTTAAGAGTCTTTCATTGTGGAAGAAGAACCTCCTTGTGGATGTTGTGATCACATGTCCGTCTCTCTCATTCCATATAGCCCGATTTACAATCAGGACCGGAGGTGGTATCGCACCTCCACCTCCTGCCGGTTCACCTACCGGTCCCTCTTCTGGATATGGGGCAACATCAACAACATCCGTACCCTCAGGCCCGGTATCGACCTGAGTAATATCCATTTTGATTACACCATCGGTCGACTGAGGGGTCTGAGATATTGCCGTTTCTTCATGTCCTACCGTCTCACCGCGTATCCTTTCGTAGGATGTCCGGTGTTTTTGGTGGGATCATCCTCTTCTCCCCTCTTCCGATTGGACTATCCTGTAAAGTGGGATGGCCGGTGGAATGTATCGTGTCTTCTAAACTCCCTGCCACTGTAGGGAGTATCCCCGCCTCCCCTAGCCTTATATGGTTTCCTCCTCCAATTGGCCTATCCTCTACAGTGGGACGGTCGGTGGAATGTATCATGTATTCTAAGATCCCGGACACTAAAGGAAGTATCCCGCAACTCCTATCTTTATACGGTTCCTCCCTGCGATTGGCCTATCCTGTACAGGGTGACGGCCGGTGGAATGTATCATGACTTCTAAACTATCTTAAAAACGATCACCCAACAGAGAACCATGATAGTCAAAAACAGTACACTATTGATGATGAATGTAACAGTCTGATATAATTATATCACACAAAACAGAACTGGGCAGGTTACATTCCCAATACCCCGGGACCGGGGGGTCTGTACCTAGGTGCAGGCGGTCAACCTCCATCTATCGTCCGCCAGAACGTAGAATATTGGGAGGATAATCAGATTACAGGACCCAAGATGGCAACATATTAATGTAACATCATACAATGTAATGTGATACCTAAATATGTCATTGTCATTCAATAAAGAATAATTAAACGCAAAGGTATCCGTCTGTATCTTATTCACAATAAGGGTCATTTAATAAGACAGGTATTCGTCTGTATCTTATTCACAATAAGGGTCATTTAATAAGACATGTCAGCATGTCAAAGAGGGCCATATCGGATTACAGGACCCAAGATGGCAACATAATAATGTAACATCACACACCGTAATGGGCTGCATAATTATGTCATTGCCCTTCAATGAAGAATCATTAACGCAAAGGTATTCATCTGTATCCTATTCACAATAACATCCATTTAATAAGGCCACGTCAGCATGTCAAAGAGGTCATATTAGAAGACATCTGCCATATTCCATAAACCAACCATAGACTGTATTCAGTAGTGGTGCCATGTACCCATCTGCATGAGCCTTATATAGATGTAAGGCAGTGATCCAGAACCACTAATCACACACACACACACATTCAGAGAGAGAACCTACGTCACATGCACACGCCCCCTCATTACTCAAAGTCACCATTTCATCCTAGTAACGAAACCCTTACTAGCCTCATGTGGGGATCCTGTGAGTGAACTTGCAAATCCCTCCCCTTTCCTCCTCTCGTCCAATGTCCCTGTCTCCTGCAGTGCCACATGTCCCTTCCCCCTCCTAGGCCCTCCCACACCCCACCCTGTGCGTGCATGGGCGGCGGCCGATAGATTGATGTGGGGGGCCCGCCCCGGGCCTAGAGGCCCGGGGCGGGCCCCCCACATCAATCTATGGCCGGCCGCCGCCCATGCACGCACAGGGTGGGGTGTGGGAGGGCCTAGGAGGGGGAAGGGACATGTGGCACTGCAGGAGACAGGGACATTGGACGAGAGGAGGAAAGGGGAGGGATTTGCAAGTTCACTCACAGGATCCCCACATGAGGCTAGTAAGGGTTTCGTTACTAGGATGAAATGGAGACTTTGAGTAATGAGGGGGCGTGTGCATGTGACGTAGGTTCTCTCTCTCTCTCTCTCTCTCTCTGTCTCTCTGTCTCTCTGTCTCTCTCTCTCTCTCTGTCTCTCTCTATCTATCTCTGTCTCTCTTTATCGCTCTCTCTCTCTCTCTCTCTCTGTCTCTCTGTCTCTCTCTCTCTCTATCTCTCTCTGTCTCTATCTGTCTCTCTCTCTCTCTGTATATCTATCTGTTTCTCTGTATCTATGTCTCTGTCTCTCTCTCTCTCTCTATCTATCTCTGTCTCTCTTTATCGCTCTCTCTCTCTCTCTCTCTCTCTGTCTCTCTGTCTCTCTCTGTCTATCTCCGCTATGCCACCCGACCACCCTTGCTTTAGGTGTGTATTTTTAGGCGGATTTTCAGAGGTAAAGAGGTTAAAATCGGGTCGGATCTGATTGAGATTAAAGATTTTGAACTACTGGGCACTGAACATGGAGCCGAGCTATAGTAATTTTTTCCGCACCTACTCCCAAAACTCTGCATGCGCAGATTGATAAACCTAGACATCTGGACAATCCCGAAACTCCGTGGGCAATCTGCGCATGCGCATGGGGAGTAGGTGCTGAAAAAGTTACTATAGCTCGGCTGAGAAAGTTCCGATCAATTTGGGATTGGTCTCTCCATGTTCAGGAGACTCAGATTGTACAACTTCAAGGCTCCTTTTGAGCGCCGCTGCTGCAAGGAAGGAGCAATAAGACTGTGGAAAACAAAGTAAACATAATTGTACTTACAGATGTTGTGGTGTCCACAGTCTGATGTCTGTTTCCACAAGAAGAAAGTCTTGGTCCAGTACAGTTCTGCCACAGAGACTTCACACTGTGAACACACAAAGCATTTGTTGAATAATCCAGGAATTTATGTGGAGTGTATCGAGGCTTGTGTTGATGACGTGTGGTGACGTTGAACCTCACGCGCCGGTCGTACCATGTGACTGATTCAGGACATTTGGTGCATGATTCGAGATAATGGGGCAACGAAACGCAATAGTCTCCTATGACCTCACATTGTGTCGACCTGGGCATTTATTGCGTGTTTGTTTGCCATCTGTTCCTTCTTTTTTTGTGATAAAACCAGCTAGGAGATTTTCCCTGCCTGGGAACATTTTGATCTGATTTCTCTTAATAAGGTATGCACATAGTAATAACTAACTGAGCTGATCTCTCTCCTAGTAAGCATTGCACATAGTAATAACTAACTGAGTTGATCTCTCTCCTAGTAAGCATTCACATAGTAATAACTAACTGAGCTGATCTCTCTCCTAAGCATTCACATAGTAATAACTAACAGAGTTGATATTTCTCCTAAGTATGCACATAGTAATAACTAACAGAGCTGATCTCTCTCCTAAGTATTCACATAGTAATAACTAACAGAGTTGATCTCTCTCCTAAGTATGCACATTGCACATAGTAAACAGTTGATCTCTCTCCTAAGTATGCACATTGCACATAGTAATAACTAACTGAGCTGATCTCTCTCCTAAGTATTCACATAGTAATAACTAACTGAGCTGATCTCTCTCTATTATGACATCACCACAAACAGGAAGTGATTCAGCTATAATCGAGATGTCATCTAGAATGTTCTATTATGACAGCACCACAAACGGTCTAGAAGGTTCTATGTTCTAGAAGGTTCTATTATGACATCATACAGGGGTTAAGCAGTTACTCTAATTTTTTATAGGAGAATATCCGTATCCATATATCAAGTTAAATCAAATCAAATACAAAATACAATATCAAAATAACACAAGATGAACGGGATCGACTCCCTTGTAAGTCCTTGTAGTCTCGTTCAGTTCAATCCTACCGGACTGTTGGTGTAGCAATAGTTGAGCAATAGTTGAGCATCATGGGTATTCTCATCAGGCTGGCATTAGTCTGGAGGTATATCAAATGTTCCGGGGTTGGCTCGCCATCGGGTATCGATCCAGCTAGGCACACTTGGTGATGGGTGGTCTGGACTGCTCCGGGATGCTGGTTAAGACTTGCGGCTTTCAGTCGGTTGGTTAGTCCGGTCCGTCTGGTCGATGTTGCTGGTTCGGAGGTCGAGGCGGAAAGAGGGCTGGCTGTTTGAGAGCTAGCTGTTTTTATAGGAAACCAAGATGTTCCGGAACGTTCTATATGACATCATAGGATGACATCACAAAGGTTCCAGAATCTTCTATCATGACATCATACGCTGGTTCTAGCCTGTTTTACGTTCTATATACAGGAAGTGGGACCTCATGGTAAAACAGGAAGTGGTAGCTCACAGATAAACAGGAACTATTTATGTTCCTATGATAATTATGAATCTGAACCCTGGGTTACACTTGCAGATTTAGCTGCACTTTTATTTTGAAGCACATAAGTTTCCCATGGCGCAGTGCGCGTGCAGTTTGCTGCCAGCATTGTCATGACAGTAACGTCGTCACATCAGTTACCGCTCATTGATTCGAGCATTTGTAAACATGGCGAAACGCAAATACGACACAAGACTACATTAAATATGGGTTTTCTTACATTGAGGACAAAAGAGAGCGACCAAAACCTCAGTATGTTGTGTGCAGTGAAGTGCTAGCACATGAAAGCATGAAGCCATCAAAAATGAAAGGCCATTTAGAAACAAAACACACTTATAATTCTTCATAATACAATGCTGTTCAGTATCCCCTGATCGGGTAATCTCTGCTACAGTTCAATTCAGATTCTTGAAACTTGATGAGCATCACCAGTTTAAACTTGTTTAAAAGGCATATATGCCTGTAATTCAAGATAAGGCTGCCTTTTTATTTCATACAGTTCAATTTAGATTCTTGAATCATGATGAGCATCACCAGTTTAAACATATGCCTGTAATTCAAGATACATCTGCCGTAGTTCTCTGTAGCTCACTTGGTAAAGCATGGCACTAACAAGGCTGAGGTTGTGGGTTCGATCCCATGGGACTACATATACTGAAAAAAAATCTATGCGCTTGTGTACTGTACGTAGGGCTGGGCGATATGACCAAAAACGTTATCGCGATAAAATACAATTATTTTCATATCACTCGATATCGATCATTATCGTCGATATAATTTCTGTCAAGTTTAATTAACTTCTTATGCCCGGCGCCGACGGGCTATTAATAGACTCAATTGTTTTGCTGCGGTAGAAGTTGGAGAGCCGTTGCGTGTCGAGCCAACCCTTTGAGAAGCGTTGTGGTCCCGGCTTGAATTCTCCATGAATGTGTCCAAGTCCATAATCCATATAAATCCATTTTGTTATATCAAACACAGTCTGAATGAATGTTTCTTGTGATTATGATTTCAAACCACCAAAACAACTGAATGTCTCGAGTTGATGTCGTCATCAGTCCGCGCACGTTCTTCTACGCAGTATACTTAACACCCCAGTGCATAGATTATTATATTCCACCAGGGGGCAACCTACAGCCACTGGATCATATGCATTATAAGAATGGAACTAACACAGTTAGCCAGAGCAAGCGGTGTATCCCACGACAATGTACTAACTATCACCCTAAAATACTCCGTTCCGCCTCAATACATTGCAACAACGTCCACTGCATACTAGTGGTGTCACGATACTGGAATTTCGACTTCGATACCTTGAAAAGTATCGATACTTCGATACCATAAAATATATATATATTTTTTTTTTTCTTTCTTTCTTTCAACAAATTTAGCTTTTGTTGCTGGTTGATTCTCCTCAGCTTCTCTCTGGTACTATAAGAGAAGATAAATATAACACTTTTAAAACCCTTTGTTTATCTTTAGATTAGAGAGAGAGAGAGAGAGAGAGAGAGAGAGAGAGAGAGAGAGAGAGAGAGAGAGAGAGAGAGAGAGAGTGGCTGCTGGAGATTTGAGGTCTACTGAGCGCACCTTTCTAGTTATGACCCGAAAACAAGGGTACTTGAGAGAGAGAGAGGGAGATTTCTCCGGAGCTATGCTCGGAGCATTTATTAACGTTACATTTTCAACAACATTGCTGCTAATTGGACACTTCATGGAGGCGGGGTAACGTTGTGTCGAGTTCATGCGTGTACTAGTATAGGATGGGCTCCGCTCGACCCAACGTTGGAAACGGGGTAGTTGTGTCGAGTTCATGCGTGTACTGGTGTAGTGTGGGTGGGCTCGGCTTGACGTTACTCCGTTTCCATGAAGTAATTATAAATGTGGCCAGCTAGCTAGCATAAGCTAACGGAGGAACGACAGCTAACGTTAGCTAATAATAGCTTTGTTTACAACTGAAGACAGGGCTCCCGGCTGTGAGGGGGAGGAGGCTGCAGCAGCAGCTTGTGTCTGTTGCCGGTCTCTGAGGAGGAGGAGGCGGAAGGGCAAGCGTGCTCTGGCAGCGCGTCTGTCTGTTAACAACTTGCGGGAGCAAGCCAGCTGGTATCGGTACTGCAGAAAGTATCGATACTTCGGGGAATGAGTATCGAAACCATTTTAAATATTCAGTATCGATATTTCGATATTTTTGACAATATCGATATTTTTGACAACACTACTGCATACCCCACACTACTCTAACCGTTACCCTCAGAATTCACGCCACACACCCACTCCGCACGTAAACTATAAAATAGCGGCGTGCAAGCTAATGATCCTAGCCAGCCTTGTTTCCTACCCAGAGGTGCACTGCGGGTCTCCTTCGCTGTCGCCATCTCCTTCACTGATTGGTTGTTAGTGCGTGTGCTGATATCCAAGCTTGGAAAATCGATATATCGAAACTTTGCGACCACGTTTCATGTTTATTTCGAGGAAATAATTTATCACGATAGTTATCGTTATCGTTTTATCGCCCAGCCCTAACTGTACGTTGCTATTAGTGTTGTCAAAAATATTGATTTTTCGATACATATCGATTCTGAATATTTAAAACAGTTTCAATACTCACTTCACGCAATATCGATACTTTCTGCACTATCGATACCAGCTGGCGTTCTCGCAGTCTTCTCTCCTTGTTGACACACGCACACATACGCTGCTGCGGCATTGCCCCTCCCCCTCCCCCCTCCCGGACCTGTGTCAACACAACTCCTCAGCTCTCACTCGCAGAGCCTCGACAGCTCTTCTTTAAACATCACTGAATCATTAAACAAAATGACCCATTAAACGATTGACTTTAGTTTAATACATGAGGCGTTGTCTAATGTTGGCCTTCATGGCTAACGTTAGCTACCTAGCTAGCTAATACTGTCTGGGTGGCTACCTTTTAATTCGCAATGGAATGGCTAGCTAACTAAATGTACATATCGATGTGATTGGCTGAGACCATAATTTGTACGGTTGGCTGGATTGGGGGTGGCCAGCTGGCTAGCTGGCAGTTCATGGTGCAGTAGCTGGCTAGATAGCTGGCTAATGTTGGCCAATATACAGTAGCTGTAACTGAATGATGCTAGCCTTATGTGGTCTTATGAGTTTCAGTTCATAGGAAAATACTTTGACTATAATGGTCAGAAGTAAATTAACTGTATATACTCTTTTAGAAACGGTCTCTTAAACAGTACTGTATATCTTGTATGTCATAAATGTCTGGATGTAATAATAATAATAATAATAATTCATTTAATTTATATAGTGCTTCTCAATGACCCGAAGTCGCTGACAATAGTCGGGAGCAAAGTAAAAACAAAGAAACAAAAACAAAGAAACAAAAACCAAAGGAAGATGAGACCATGGGGGGGACAGGGAAGACAGCATGATAGCACAAAAAGACAGTAGACAGACATCAATCAGGTTGGAGGGGGTGGGGGGGGGGGGGTTGAAGGCAAGGGAGAACAGGTGGGTTTTGAGGCGAGCTTTGAAGGTGGAGAGTGTAGGGGAGTCTCTGATGGACTGAGGGAGTACTGTATCTATATGTCATATGTTATGATGAATTGAAAATGGGGGACCCTGATGTAAACAAGACAAAAGTCTTTCTCTGGTCTGCATCCCCTTAACAATTGTGTGTATTGAGCTGTACTGTACCCATTCTGCAATCTGTTAATACAATTTTCAATCAATCAATCTGTTATGCTTAACACGCAGTACTATTAACTTTACTTAATTTCTAAGATTATATCATTGTTATTTTTAAATGTCTGATCTAAAGATAAACAAAGGGTTTTAAAAGTGTTATATTTATCTTCTATTATAGTTCCAGAGAGAAGCTGAGGAGAATCAACCAGCAACAAAAGCAAAATTTATAAAAATATATATATATTACATTTTAAGATTGAACCTTTTTCCCCGTGGTATCGAAAATGGTATCGAATATAGCTACTTTTCAAGGTATCGTATCGAAGTTCGAAATTCCAGTATCGTGACAACACTAGTTGCTATGGATAAAAGTGTATACTAAGAAGCTTTTTTTTTTTCATTGGGTTTGTAGCCCTAGTTGCACTTATTTATTTTTGTTTCATGTTTTTAACAGTGCATGAAGGATTGTGTATTACTGCAAAATTTGTGTGTGAAATAAATCAGAGTGGTTAAAAAATGTGGGTCGCGACTTACAGTTTCTCAATTGCTTTGGTGCATTTCTCTGATCAGAATTAAAGTTCTCATAACTGTTAGTGCATTTCTCAAAACAATTAGTACAAACTGCAAAACCTAGTTGATAACCTGCAGAAGCGTGTCACTTGCTCAAAATGGACAGTTCATTCCTCAAAAGCAAGTATTCATGTCAATGAAAGTGTCACTGTCATCAAAATGAAAAGTCCTGACACCATTGTTTATGAACAAGATAGTCAAATGGCTTTGTCATGTTTTCATTATGACAGATCACTCTGTAAGTGTTTTCCAATGCAAAAAAGTCAGATATTGGTGACACTACCTGAAAATGCTCAAGACAGCACTATACACTATTTGCACAGCCATTTGAAATCTACAGTTACATATTACTGTACACACTGTACAAATTGTAATATTCCCTCCTTGTTGGTCTGGGACATCAATGGTTGCTCTCTGTCCAATGGGATTTCTTCCATGCTGTCTACCTTTTGCCAGATTGAAACCCGCCTCATCAACGTATAATGTGTGCAGCGGTTCCCTGGTACACGCTTTGTCCCAGAAGAGAGAGAGAGAGATAAAAACTATAAACTTTTCCTGTGTAACATAATGCATTTTGGACAACATATTGTACAGTATGAACTGTCATGTAAGTGTACTGCATGGCACTACACAAAGTAACCAGTTTACAGCACTGAACATTAGAGTATGCATAGAACACATAAATCAATGTTTTACTTGTGCATACTGGTGGCGGATCTCCTTCACTCTGTTCCAGTCCAAATGGCTACTCATTTGTCAATTGTACTACAATTGTTTCATGCACATTTAATTTCCACTGAGCACTCTGTCAATTGTAGCGATTGAAACGGATTCAATATTCCCAAAGACATTGTCATCCTCTATAACAGCGCTTTGTATCTCTGTCAACCTTATGGCATTGTTTGCAATCACCATTGCACAAATGGCTTCCTCTTGTTGCAGAGTAAAAAGGGGCCCTCTTCCACCTCTGCGAGGTTGTCTTGCAATCCTATGTGGTGCAGAGTAAAATTACAGTAATGTACAGCAAACGAGATATACTGCTTTACAGTAACCCATATTACTGTAGTGTACAATAACAGAGCTTCCCACTTGTAAAATAATGCAGTACAGTACCATACTGTAAATATGGCAAATATTTACTGTAACACTACTGTACACTACAATACAGTAAATCTGTGCTGCAGTAAAGCTTTCTAAATGTAAAATGTAAAAAGTGACAAGTTCTTGTCCCACTGCAAGCTTCATGTATGACACAATGGCAGTAGTGCAGTGCAGATTGTTTAGTGCTGAATTACTGTCCAGTATACACACCTGCTCTCCAGATGAAATGTTTGAATACAGTAATTTAATTTACAGTGGTTCTCTCAACATTTGGCTGCACCCTTTGACCAGCCTCAGCCATTGTGAGGCCGTGATTGATAGATTTTGACAACTAGTTCAACATTTTTGTATGTAATGACTCAATCAATGAAATGAGGACTATTAGTTTTATAGGGAATTACTATTCAGCAGTCATAAGTATAGTTAATTTTGACTGACATGACATAAGCAAATGATAATGTTATAAAACAGCAGAGAATTGTATGAAAGCAATTGATGCATGTCCAAAAGCATTTGCAATTTGTTCGGAGGAATGAGAAACTGCTACTATGATGTGCACAAATGACAAAATGTTGTGGAGGTTGAACTAACAGTTATGAGAACTTTAATTCTGATCAGAGAAATGCACCAAAGCAATTGAGAAAAACTGTAATGACCAAGGAAAAATGTGGGTCCTGAGGCTCGACCAGTTGAGAACCAGTGTATATAGAGCCTTGCATGAGAACAAGGAGACCAACCAGGGTGGACTAAGCTCAGGTAAGCCATTTTAGGATGCAAATGTAACCCGTGTGTTACGCCTGCGTTGTGTTCTGGTGTGTGTGGTGACATTAATCAGGCATGAGGCAGTACAAAGGTTATCCTATAACTAGGGATGCCCCGATCACGTTTTTTGCCACCGATACCGATCACCGATCGTCTATGAGCCATATCGGCCGATACCGATTGTTTTTGGTTTTATAAAAAAAAAAAAAATAATATATAATTTTTTTAAAATAAAATATATATATTATATAATTATACTTGTAGTTGTATTATCTGCGAGACATGGCCACCACGCAACAAGTCAAAATGCTCGCTATCTGCAAACAGCTCCACTGTCTGTGTGTATACTCTGCTTTGGTCAAATCACATTCAGCATGCCCTCAGCTAGCCCCTTTCATGACTGTCATGCAATCCAGGGGCTCGAATACGCATCGAATCAATGTTATAAGACATTGATATCAGGAGCTATCTGTAGCTACTGCTAGTCGGCTAGATAACATTAACACATTAAGGACCGTCCACGTATAAATACGTGTTTCGGTGCCATGCGTTGTGGACCAGAGCCACGTATATAGCCGTGGCAAGTTGTTATTGTTTTATTCCATATTAATAACCGGCTCAACATCCCCGATCGACTCTGCAGAATTACCCTCCTCTGTGGATTCGCCAACATGCAATACCGGCCAGATCCTCTTAGGGGCGCCATCGCTCCACTGCAGTATCATTGTGGGCGAATCAGTTTTCTTTTTTTTTAACCCTCCAACGGAGCCTGATATTACTCTGATCCCAAAGCAACCGTATGCACCGTGGATCACGTTTTGAATAGCAAATTTCAGCATGGAATAAGGGGATTTATCATCAACCAATGGACATATCGATCTACCAGATGCCGGTCGATAACGGGGAAATGCTGGAGTGGATCCCACCGGGTGACGGTAAGAGCCTTTTCACCTAAATTACAGCCGGATTGGAGCTTGTTGTGTAATGTAACCAGACGATAGGCTAATGTGGCTATATACACTGACACTGGTATCGGTGATCAATAATACTAATCGACGTCCCCCGCCGCCCTCCTTTCATCCATACATGCTTTGGGAGAGCCCAGACCATATGCAGTTTAAGTTATTTCTTTAGCATATATACAGCGGAAATGCCGTTGAATATAACGTTAGTAGCCTTTAGCTTCATAACTAGCTTCCCAGAAAATATATGAGCTGAATTCTGCGATAATGCTTATATTCACGGCACTATAAAATGACAACCTATTGATGGATTTTTTTTTTCTTTAAGCCATTTTGAAGGGACGGTTTATGCACTCAAGTGACAATGAGAATGGACAGATAGCAATACTATAAAGCAGGGGTGGCCAACCAGTCAGAGACTAAGAGCCACAAAAAAATTACTGTGGTACCACAAAGAGCCACACCATATACCAGCGTTTCTCAACCTTTTTTTTCAGTCACGGCACCCTTCATGTGTTTATAGGTCTCACCCTCTGGCCTCTGAAGTTGCTAATGTCTTTTTTATTTGGGCCTCACAGGGTTAAAAGTACCCTGTGAGACCCACGGTTGCAAAATTACAAAATCACTTTTAGCCATTTAAAAAAATAATGTTTATTTAAAAAATGTTAAAGGGGAACTATTTTACTATTTCTTTCACTATTTGGGCACTTTTACACAATTCCTGTGAGTCTATGGAACACCTAGGTTTTTTTTCAAATTTTTTTTATTGTTTTGTATTTCTAATCAAGTACTAAAAAACGCATTTTTCTACCTCAAGATCTTAAGCCGTTTTGAGGCTGGGCTCCAACCACTGTGTGGCCTGGTGCCAACTGCCACATCAACTGCCACATTATTATGCAGCTGAGAAATCTCTGACATCACAGATATGCACATTTTCAGATGACTCAGTTCAGTGAGGGTGAATATTGTGAGAGGAGAATTGGAAGAATTCGCCAATATGAGAATTAGAGACATATATCCTATTAATATAAGTCCACATAGCTAAGAAACAATGGTAAACACTGAAAAAAGCCATTTATAAGATAGTTCCCCTTTAAGCACATGTATAGTCAATTGGTCCTGTTGTTCAGCCTCACAATGCTATTTGATAGTAAATGTGTTTATATGTCCCACCCTCTGGCCTCTGAAGTTGCTCATTTCTTTTTAATTTGGGCCTCACAGGGTTAACCTCTTAAGCCCGAGATATACAGTAAAAGTGTATATTTTCAGCATTATGTTTGTTTACCAATTATTTTAACTGTTATTAGTGAAATATAAGATTATAGAAATCTCAGGGCATTGAGTCGGAAACCGGCGCATATTGACAGGAGGAAGTGGCACAGCCAAAAGTGAGTGTAGTCTTTTGAAGGAAGAGACTCAGGGCTTTCAAATTTCGAAAAACTACCCTACCCAGCTCACACCAGCCCCTGTCAATCATCGGACTTCTGGATTTACTTTTTAATTTCTCTTATTTTTTGGGATTATCTCCCACAAACCTGAACGTTATTGCCATAAAACAGAACGCAGTTAGTTTCTCTACCTTTCTGTGAACGTCTTGCAAAAAACGGTGTTGCAATATGATGAAGAATGGTGGAGAAATTTACATTATAAAAAAGATGGCAGAATTCAGTACTGTATCTACAAAACCTTCTGTTTAATCATCTTCCCTTTATTAATTTGCTTAGATTTTTCAGGTCTGGTCAATTTTAGCATGGTGTTATTTACAGTCAAAGATAATTTTTTTTTTAAATAGAATTGATATTCTCCTTTGGTTCATTACAATTTACTCAAGCCTAGTAACAGACACACTATTTCTGACACTGATCCATATATGTCCCTAGATTCAGATACCAAGAACATGCAAATGAACCATTTAAAAAAAAATTGTAAATGTTTATTCTACGTCCTTATGGAATGAGTGACATAAAAAAAAAAAAAAAATTATGGATGGAAGAGCCGCACATTGACGGGCAAAGAGCCGCATGCGGCTCGCGAGCCGCGGGTTGGCCACCCCTGCTATAAAGTATAGATATAGCTATAAAAAGAGACATCGCTTTGTTGACAAACCCTGGTCCCCTAGCACCATATTAGACTGCACCGAACGGTCGTCAAAGTGTTAAGACAACGCCTCAGTGAACTATTTAGTTTACTTGGTCATTTCGTGTAAACAGTGAGCTAACGTGAGCTACATAGCTAACGGAGGTATCATGCACTACTAGACTATTGCTGGAGCATTTGTTGATATCAGGAGCTATCAGTAGCTAGCCGGCTAGATAACGTTAAGACAACGCCTCAGTGAACTATTTAGTTTACTGGGACATTTCATTTAAACAGTGAGCCAACGTTAGCTACCGAGCTACCTAGCTAACGGAGGTATCATGCACTACTAGACTATTGCTGGAGCATTTGTTGATATCAGGAGCTATCAGTAGCTAGCCAGCTAGATACCGTTAGACAATGCCTCTTGTATTAAACTAAAAGTGAATAGTTGACTGGGTTATTTTGTTTAAACAGTAACGTTAGCTAGGTAGCTAACGTTAGCTCACAGAGGTCCCATGCACTAGACCAGGGGTTCCCAAACTTTTCAGGCCGGGGCCCAGAAAATAAGGCGTCAGAGAGCCGCGGCCCAATGCACATCGTCTGGCCTTTTTTTTTTTTTTTTTTGCCAGGCGACCGATTTTTTAAGCCAAATATCACTTCAATCCTATTAAGTTAGTTCAAGTTAGTTATTCATTTATATGTGCTATTTATGAGAGGGCTAACTTGTTGCAAAATAATGATAATAATAATAGCCTCATTAAAATACTATTGTTGCTTCGGTTGTTTTCAGCGTTTTATGTGCATAATCTGTTATTTAGTTTGAAATGTTCGTTGAAATAAGTAGATTTTTCGTTTTTGTTTATTTATTAAGTTAATATAAAACCATATAGTCACACTTTAGAATACAATAAAATAGAATTTTAGAATACAACTAGAAACACTGTCCTGGCCTGCTTCTAAGTTCAGTGACCTGACAAAAAAAATTTAAATAAAAAAAATAAAAAATAAAAAAATAATAAAAAAAGTTTTTTTTTATTTATTTTTTTTTTTTTAAATCATCCCCCGGCCCATCCATGGCTGCTCGCGGCCCACCTTTGGGTCGCGACCCCGACTTTGGGAACCACTGCACTAGACTAGAGCAGACTATTGCCGGAGGCAATAGGAGCCTCTGTTGACACGGGTCTGGGAGGGGCAGGAGGGGGAGGGGCAGTGCGCTGCAGCTCTGTGTGCCTGAGAGAGAAGTCAGCGAGTGAGAACTCCGCTAAGAATTGGATCATGTTTTTCGATCGGTTTTCACGATCGGCGAAAATAAAGCATTATCGGAATTCATCAATCTCATATTTATAATGAATATCGGCCGATACCGATCGCTGGCCGATGGATCGGGGCATCCCTACCTATAACCCTAGTTAGAGTATAGCGAGCACTCTGCCCTATTGGAACTGTCCCTTTAATCATATGCTATCATGAAAATGTTCAACCATATGCACGCTCCTCACCTGCCTGGCCACACCCACATCCGCTCATACATAAGCGGGGCCATGGCCATACTACCAGCTCCTTCCCCAGTCTTTCACCGCCGAAACGGAAGACACGTGGGGTCCTCAGTGAGTCAGAGCAGAGCGCTCGCTATACTCAAATAAATAGGGTTATAGGATAACCTTCGTTATTATTCGTATAGCTTTGCTCTCTGCTCTATTGGAACACAAGAGTGGAGCAGAGCGGAAAGCCCGACAGATGTACCTGCTGAGGTCCCCTACAACCAGGCACGTGCACACATAGAGGCCAAGGGGTGCTTGAGCACCTGCCTTTTTGAGCCTCATCAAAAAGGTGCCCTTTTTGAAAAAAAAATTTAAAAAAAAAATTACCGTTACGCATATAGACTGCCCTTCCAACTGAAAAATGTCAGGATAGAATCAAAATATTAGGTAAAGAGAGAGATGCCCCATATTCCATTGCAGTTTGCACGGCCTCCTCACCGTGCCTCTCCGCGGACATATATATTTTATGCATAGCGTGGGTGGTGATGATGATGATGATAGAAACCGCTCTCATTGAGGGACACGAAGAAGTCAAGTCCGATGGGATTTGGGAATCTCAAATACAAATCGGGATTGGAATAAAAAATGCATTTATATTAAACAATACAGAATATACAGCACTTCTTGGGGTCTGTAGGGTAAGCACTTATTCCCTCCCCCCTGAACATTTATGGAGATGTATGGGCCTTTTAAGTCAGTGATAAAAATGTCTTTCAAGGATAAGTGAGCTCCTGCACTGATTATTATAGTTCAATATTCAATATTTGATCACCAAAACCCCCCAAAAAGCATAAAAAGGGGGCCCCCCGCCCGAAAAGGGCCCTTAAAAATCGGGCTCGCGCGCTGCGAGCGCTCGGTTAGTATATACACACAAGTGTAGTGCCCTTTTCAGCCTTTGAGCACCTACCCCTCTAAAGTCCTGTGCACGTCCCTGCCTACAACCATCAGAATCCGGGGAGGATCCAGGGCGGCTGAGTGGCGCAGTGGGCAAGGCACTCGCCACTAATGCAGGAGATGCTGGTATCGAGCCCAGCTCTTGGCGTTGCTACCGGCTTGGCCGGCCGTCATACTAACACAATTGGCAGTGTTAGAGGGTGGGAAAGCCGGTGGGTGGGGATTGGACGTTGTGGACAGCGACTCCTACAGGTCGGTTGGGTGACGCCGGTACAGCGGAAACAGGAAGTATCGGGGGCAGCGTGAGCCTCCCACGCGTTACTCCTCGCCACTGAGAGTTCGAGCTGTTGCGGTGAAAAGATGCGACAGGCTGCCTCCTCGTGTACCGGAGGGGACACGTGATGCAAGGCTTCTATCCTCACTACAGCCGACCAGTGGGAGGCATAGCCTAGCAACGTTCAAGACAGGGGAGGGAAGAATTGGAAATACGAAATTGGGATGGGAGAAAAATAGAAAATGAGAAAAGGTGGATAAAAAATTTAATAAAAAAATATGGTCAGTGCGGAACCCTTATCCCCAACACAGTTCCGTGGGTGAATTATGTTGGATCCACCACAAAAGATGAATTGTTTAAATGTATGTTTAATCCAGTAAGAATAGTACTAGGCTATATAACATACATCTGTGCAAGTAGATTACATTAACAAAACGTATTGCCCTTTTGACATGTAGCCTACATATTCATAATCATGAACGTTTATTTGGAAGTACTTTTTATTCTGTACTTAGTTGTACTTAGACCACACAGACAGTTCCCTCGGTGTGTAATACAGACAGTCTTCACACATTCATAAATAACACTTACAGAAAAGCCGATTGTGCGTGTTTGTGCCCTGTAATAAAAGAATGGGGGGGGGGGGGGGGGGGTCCTATTTTAAAACCGAATACCGTGAAGCCGTGGTATTTTTGCCCAATGTTATCATACCATCAGTATCATACCATCAGTATTGCACGATCAATAATTATCGGGCCGATATCAGCAATTATGACGTCATCCCAATAAAATTATTGATAGATCCGATAATATATAATAAATATTTTGGTTAAAAGAAATGCGGTATGGGTGGATTGGGATGAAGGGCGTTTGTTTTTCTGTAGGCTCCTCCCGTTTTGCCAGTACTGTGGTATGACTGATAGCGTGTGGTTTACAAATCCACAAATCCAGCGCTCCCTTTCTCACGCCTGGCTGTGACGTAGTCACGTAACTTTCAGAAGCAGCACGGATAGTAAACAAACATGGCGTCAGTAGTGTGGGACTTTTTCAAAGTTTCAGAGGAAAACAGTTCGCTTGCTATTTGTAACAAATGCAGAAGTTCCACGAGGAGGGAAAAGGGCAACAAGCTATAACACATCCAACCTAATAATAAGTCACCTGCAACATCACCACCGCTACGATGGTGTATTAAAATCCTACGACGACGCGCAAGCAGCTAAACCAAAGCCAGCTGCAAAGGAACCGGCAGGGCTTGTACCTATTGACAAGGCGTTTGCAAAAATAAAGACGTTTGACAGAGAAGGGCTCAAGCGATCTCTAACTTGATCACAGAAATGATGGCACTTGACGACCAGCCCTTTTCCCTCGTCGAAGACAATGGATTCTGTCGGCTACTTCGTCATTTAGAATAATTTCAAGCCGCCGTCACTTTGCAGAGGAGTGTTTACAAGCCAAGTATGATGAGATCGCCTTACTCCTTCATACTCTGATAGACAACGATGCACAGCACGTAAGTTTCACCACGGACATATGGACCTGTGATGTTAACTTTGTTTGGTTTATTTAATTCTTTTTGAGGCGTGCTGTCCTATAAATGCCAAGTAATAGTTGTTTCATGGACCAAGACCACAACAGTCTCCTCTCCTATAGCGTCAAATGTTTTATCTGCTGACAAAGCACAATACCTGTTGGTTTTTAGTTCACTCATTGTTCAGGGAAACACATTGTTAATGACATTGACGGATTGTGAATTTTGTGATTGACTCAAATTATATTTATTTGGAAAAATAAATAGTCACTTTATTTGAAGAGTCAAAACTGTTCTCTTGGCTTTGTTTTGTTCATAGTAGTAACGCTCATGTCATGATAAATCTGGTTAGGTCAAAACTACAGGAATATAGATTAAAAATATAAATTATAATACAATAAATATATATATATTATCGGTTATCGGTATCGACCTTGAGGAGCAGAAAGTTTATATCTGGGTAAAAAAATCAATATCGTGCACCCCTAAAAAAGACCAAAGAGTTAGTCATCAACTTCAGTAGGAAGACGGTGAATGTCTCTCCTGTCATCATTAGGGGGCAGGAGGTGGAGATAATCCAGTTCTATAGATATCTTGGTATCACGGTCAGTGACAAAAAAACATAAATAAAATCATTAAAAATGCTGGCTCAGTGATTGCTCCCTCCTGATTCCTTGGAGATCATTATTGCCAAGCGAACTAGGACTAAATTGAACACCATTTGTTTGAAGGCCACCCTCTGTACAATATATTTGATGCTCTGCGAAGCTCACTTAGCGATATGTTTCTGATGCCTCTATGCTCTATTGAGCGACTGAGAAGGTCCTTTGTTCCTGCTGCGGTTAAATTATTTAACGAACACCGCTAGTTCTGTGTTGAGAGGCTCTCTTCTTATCTTCTTTTTACTGTGTTGTGTAATTTGTACTGTATGTAATTGTTTGTTTGTGTATTTGTATTCGCTCTGGTGGCAAACCATGTTCCCCCTCTGGGATTAAGAATAAAAACATACCATGAATCAGGCAGGAGGCAGTACTGGGTATCAGGCTCATTTACTGGAGGTCTCTGTGTGACACACATCAGATGCACAATCATTAGGTTTGGTGTGCAGTTGCTTGGTTTCACCTCACAGGCATCCGAAAATACTGTTGTTACAAATTACACTGTTATACTGTATATATTCTGTTTGGCAGAAACTAAATTAAATTCCATAAACAATCTTAACAAAAATATTAAATATGACCCATATAGAGTGTTCTCACGGCACGTCATCAAACCGGAAGTCGGCCATCTTGGCGATAAACTTGGATGTAAACAATGCGTGAACTCTTCAAGTTCATTGTTGCTGTACTAATAGGTCGGATAGGGAAAAGCATTTGGAGTTCTTCAGATTGCAAATTGTCATCACAAATCAAGGAGAAGAGGGCAAACAATTGTCTCAGGAAAGGAGACGTTTGTGGTTGGCCAAACTGAACCAGGATTTCCATGGCAAGACTCTTGTCAACATTCGAGTTTGTTCTGCGCATTTCTTGTCAGGTAACGTTATGTGAAATATATTCTTGGCTGGATATTATTGTTATCTCATTTCATAACCTACTACAGTAGTAGTGTAAGACTCAGTTTACGTTATGGTAACGTTACGTCAGGTAACGCTATGTGAAATATTAATAACCAACTATCATTTTACAGTGGAATAGTATGAGGCTGGATATGATTCTTATCTAATGTCATAACCTACTACAGTGTAAGACTCAGTTTATGTAAATGTTCCTAAAATGTAGCGTCAAAACAAAGTGTTTGTCAGGTAACGTTATGTGAAATATTAATAACAGCGACTATCATTTTACAGTGGAATAGTATGCAGGCTGGATATGATTCTTATCTCATTTCATAACCTACTACAGTGTAAGACTCCGTTTCTGTAAATGTTCCTAAAATGTAGTGTCAAAACAAAGTGTTTCTTGTCAGGTAACGTTATGTGAAATATTAATAACAGCAACTATCATTTTACAGTGGAATAGTATGCAGGCTGGATATGATTCTTATCTCATTTCATAACCTACTACAGTGTAAGACTCGGTTTCTGTAAATGTTCCTAAAATGTAGCGTCTAAAGTGTGCTATATTTTTCATTATTGTATTCCAGGTAAAAAGTGTCACCTGTACAAGAAAGATGACCCAGATTGGGTGCCATCTGTAAATATGACCGGAAAGCAAGAGCCTCTGCAACCACCTAAAGAAACACGATACCAACGGTGTGTGAATCGTACCCAGCAGAAACTGAAGGTGGATGCTGCCCATGCCTTGCTTCTTATGGACATACCAGCTGCTGCTGATGATTCTGCTGCAAGTGATAATGTGTGCAGTATAGGTACTCAAACTGATATGACTGGTGATTTTATTTATTCTATGACCAATGAAGTTATAAATCCGAGAGCGGAAAACCTTCAGTTGCGTTCTGATGTGAAACAGTTGTCCTCTACCTAGGACCAAAGTGCATTTGTGGGTAAAGATGAGAAGGTTTTATTTTTCACTGGTGTACCTACATTCCAGATTTTGTTAGCACTCTATGCATACCTTAGTCCCCACCTTCCTGTGAAGAAGTCGCTTAATCCATTCAAGATGCTGATGCTGACATTGATGCGACTAAGGCTTAATGTTTCTACAACCTTCCTGTGTTATGCATTCAATGTGTCAATATCCACTGCTTCTAGGGTATTTACTGATGTCATTGATGTCATGTATATTCGCATGAAACCACTTGTTATATGGCCAGAAAGAGAACATTTGCAAAAAACCATGCCAATGCAATTTAGAAAATATTTTGGGAAGAAATGTGTTGTTATTGTCGACTGCTTTGAGGTTTTTATAGATCGTCCATCTAACCTTATAGCCAGAGCGGAAACATGGTCTTCCTACAAGCACCATAATACAGTAAAAAATGTGATTGGTATTACACCACAGGGCACAGTCTCTTACATTTCAAATGCATGGGGAGGAAGAGTTAGCGATAAGTACATAGTTGAAAACTGTGGCTTTTTGGACAACATTGTTCCTGGTGATTTAGTTCTCGCTGACCGTGGCTTTGATATTCAGGACACTTTAGGTTGCATAATGGCTCAGGTCAAAATCCCAGCCTTTACTCGAGGGAAGTCGCAGTTAGCTCCAATTGACTTAGAAACCACAAGGAAAATAGCTCATGTTAGGATTCATGTTGAGCGTGTGATCGGTAGTGTACGCCGGAAATATTGTATTTTGGGGGGGGGGGGGACATTGCCAATTGATTTCTTGATGTGCAAGGATAATGACAGTTTTTGTACCATAGACAAGATTGGACTTGTGTGTTGTGCTCTTGTGAACCTTTGCCCATCAGTTGTTGATTTTAATTGAAGTGTCTTGTTGTGCTCTTGTGTCTTACCCATTTTATTTTTTTATGCCTATATTTTTATTATTGTATTTTGCACAATCACAATGTTGAGTTGTTTTTTTGTGGAGGACATCTTCAGTTTTGCAGGATTTTGAGAAAGCATGGCACTTGAGACAAAACACACTATATCCTATATAATTGTATTTTAATTCCTCTTGTTTCTTTATATACATTGCGTACAGCTTGTTATATTACATTTGATTGTTGCGTACAGCTTGTTATATTACATTTGATTGTATTTTTTTGTTCTTGTGGCCATCTTGGTCGATAGGTCATTTGTCAAGTAATTGGTCAAACGTTTCACACCGAAACGTCATGATATGATTTCAGGCTGCCAATAAATTTGGAAAAACCTGGAGTGCGTGCCTGGACATTGTTTCCCTATTTTTATGTGTGGTACAATACACCATTCCCATCAGAACACTTTAATAACAGAAGAGACAGTTTTGTATGGAACGTTGTGTTTAATAACAATAACAAAACACACCAATAAAAATTGCATAAATAGCAGCATTAACAACAATATAATCTCTCATTTACATAACATAACTATTATTATTTGATACACACAATTGTTACCCACTCAGAATATCCTCCTTCCAGAAAATCCTCCTTCCAATGTGCTGCTTGCCTGCATGGTTAAATAAAAAAATATATATATAAAAATCACAGCATGGGTATAGTGTGTGCAAATCAGCTTCAGAATAGAAATCAAAATAGCACTTATTAGGAGTTGTTTGTAATTAGGCTGTACATCGGATATAAATGAAGACGCCAATACAAATTTATGAAGCTACACAACGGTTTACTGAAAATAGCATAACCTAGGATTTTTTACAAGGTTTCTTGACCCTTCTTGGCAGAAACTGAGGGAGCATACGGCAGGTGGGACAATACCATTTTCCTTTTGGCACAACCTCAACATTAACACATGAATAGTGAAACCACTGAATATGACATTTTGTATTGTCACACAAAATCATGTGACCAAACTCAACCTGGCCACAGTAACACCAGGTTTCTTCTTGCCCGCTGGCACTTGCTGCAGTATCTGAACCAGCAGGGACAGATGCACCAGGCTGTAGGGATACATCAGTATCAGAACCATCTGCACCAGCAGGGACAGATGCACCAGGCTGTAGGGATACATCAGTATCAGAACCATCTGCACCAGCAGGGACAGATGCACCAGGCTGTAGGGATACATCAGTATCAGAACCATCTGCACCAGCAGGGACAGATGCACCAGGCTGTAGGGATACATCAGTATCAGAACCATCTGCACCAGCAGGGACAGATGCACCAGGCTGTAGGGATACATCAGTATCAGAACCATCTGCACCAGCAGGGACAGATGCACCAGGCTGTAGGGATACATCAGTATCAGAACCATCTGCACCAGCAGGGACAGATGCACCAGGCTGTAGGGATACATCAGTATCAGAACCATCTGCACCAGCAGGGACAGATGCACCAGGCTGTAGGGATACATCAGTATCAGAACCATCTGCACCAGCAGGGACAGATGCACCAGGCTGTAGGGATACATCAGTATCAGAACCATCTGCACCAGCAGGGACAGATGCACCAGGCTGTAGGGATACATCAGTATCAGAACCATCTGCACCAGCAGGGACGCGTGTTGCTTATTGACAGCGGAAGAGTGCAAAAATGCTTCCGCATTCGTCACCGCACGCCAGTACGGTAATGCGCCTTTCCTTTCGCCCCGCTCAGACAAATGCATATGATTGATTGATTGATTGAAAACTTTATTAACAGATTGCAGAATGGGTACAGTACAGTACAGCTCAATACATACAATTGTTAAGGGGATGCAGACCAGAGAAAGACTTTAGTCTTGTTTACATCAGGGTCCCCCATTTTCAATTCATCGTAAGTATGAATATGTACATTGCAACACAAACGCAGCATTTCCGCGTACATTGCAACAAATCACTTGGAGTTTGAAAGTGATATCAGAAGAAACTACTCAACCTCGACTGTCTTTAACTATGAGTGAACACAACGCATTGTAACGTTAACGCAGCTGTCAACTGTACTTTACTATGGAATATACATGTATATTATCGCGACGCGTCGTCACAGACTAAACAGTGTTGTGAACACAACACATTGTAACGTTAACGCAGCTGTCAACTGTACTTTACTATGGAATATGCATGTATATTATCGCGACGCGTCGTCACAGACTAAACAGTGTTGTGAACACAACACATTGTAACGTTAACGCAGCTGTCAACTGTACTTTACTATGGAATATACATGTATTGTTAGAAAATGTTTTGGATCTAAATCACTTGGAGTTTGAAAGTGATATCAGAAGAAACTACTCAACCTCGGCTGTCTTTAACTATGAGTGAACACAACGCATTGTAACGTTAACGCAGCTGTCAACTGTACTTTACTATGGAATATACATGTATATTATCGCGACGCGTCGTCACAGACTAAACAGTGTTGTGAACACAACACATTGTAACGTTAACGCAGCTGTCAACTGTACTTTACTATGGAATATACATGTATATTATCGCAACGCGTCGTCACAGACTAAACAGTGTTGCGAACACAACACATTGTAACGTTAACGCAGCTGTCAACTGTACTTTACTATGGAATATACATGTATTGTTAGAAAATGTTTTGGATCTAAATCACTTGGAGTTTGAAAGTGATATCAGAAGAAACTACTCAACCTCGGCTGTCTTTAACTATGAGTGAACACAACACTCTAACTCACCATGTTTAGATAATAAAGTACTCAACCTCTACTTGTCTACTGTCTGACTGAACACAACACTCTAACTTACCATCTTTAGATAATAAAGTACTCAACCTCTACTGTATTTACTATGAGTGAACACAACACTCTAACTTACCATGTTTAGATAAAGTACTCAACCTCTACTGTATTTAACTATGAGTGAACACAACACTCTAACTTATCATGTTTAGATAATAAAGTACTCAATATACATGTATATTCCATAGTAAAGTAGTTGACAGCTGCGTTAACGTTACAATGTGTTGTGTTCACAACACTGTTTAGTCTGTGACGACGCGTCGCGATAATATACATGTATATTCCATAGTAAAGTACAGTTGACAGCTGCGTTAACGTTACAATGCGTTGTGTTCACTCATAGTTAAAGACAGCCGAGGTTGAGTAGTTTCTTCTGATATCACTTTCAAACTCCAAGTGATTCGTTGCAATGTACGCGGAAATGCTGCATTTGTGTTGCAATGTACATATGCATTTGTCTGAGCAGGGCGAAAGGAAAGGCGCATTACCATACTGGCGTGCGGTGACGAATGCGGAAGCATTTTTGCACTCTTCCGCTGGCAATAAGCAACACGCAGCAGGGACAGATGCACCAGGCTGTAGGGATACATTAGCCATGGTAGACGAAAGCCTAGTGTAGAACTTGCCAACTAGCTCTGGCATAATGGCTGTGGCAAAAATGTGCTTGCTTTTCTGACATATCATGCCCCAGAATTCTTCATCAAATAAAATGTGCTCAACATGCAGATCTTTCTCTGTCCAAACAACAAAATAGGCAGATTCCAGTTTGCACACTCCAAGCTGTGTTTGCACCTGGTAGAAATACTGGTGGTTTCTATTTAGTGTCAGATTCCCTTCACCATCCTTCTCTAAGTAAAATAGATTAACACTATCCAACTTGTCACTTTTTACACAGAATGGACATTTAATTTCAATTACACTGACACCACAACAATCGCAAGAAACAAGGCCATCCGGGGAAGCACCCAAGAATGGCACACTTGGATTTATAAAAAAAACGGTGTCGTGCACTTTCACATTTTCATGAGATTTCTTATGTCCATCTGTAAACATGTCACGTGCAAATTTCTCATGAGTACATCCCCAGGTAGTGGATTTTGAGGTAAATTTGTATGATTCGGGATAGCATACACTTTTTATCAAGCTCTGGGCTGGTTGGTTTGGATCAGTGCAACATGCAGTTTTCATTTTGGATGCTGTAATCCGACCAGCACGAAATCGAAACCACAGTTTGGAGGAAGCTTGCTCCCTTGTAGCGGCCTCAACTGCATGTGCTTGCTCTTGGGATACAGAAATGTCAACACCATTACAAATGGACAATACATCAGTATAGTCCATGTGAACTGCATACTCGTTTCGTAATTCCGTTAACACCAGAGGAAAGTTTTCACCCATCGGCTTGGGAACAAAATCATTTGAATAAGGCTCAATCAGTGACAAAATAGCAGACTTAGAGCCAGTTGTGCTAAGAGCATTGAACAATGATGCTAATTCATCACTGGTTGGATGTTGGGTTTTGTTTACTTTAAGAGTAGAACAACTAGCACTTTCCTTTTGCTTCTCAAGTGACTGTAGTACATGACCAGCACAGTCACTTTTAGCCCTTATTTTACTTTGTATCTCTTTGCTGCAGTGAAGTTTCAAGTTTCTTTAATAGTTGTCATACAGAAGTACAGAATACTTTTATACAAAATGCTTCTTACTGTTACGCTCCAGAGACTGTGCAAGACAAGATAAGTATGAAATAAAATAACATAGTATAGTATGTAAATTAGAAGTAAAAAAAATTAGGTCACAGTGTTCAGTTTAGACATATGTACAATGTTCGATGCAGAATAGACGTAACTGAGTTACCATATAATATACAATACTATGCAGTGTACTAATATACAATACTATATAGTGCAAGGCAGAAATGGGATGAGGTGCAATTTAGGTACAATTTACAGTAGGTGTATGTGTATGAGTTGTAGTGCAAATCCTTTATCAATAAATATAAAGTGTGTTTGTGTGATCTAAAGTGTGGAGAGTGGGTGCTGCAGTGTGTTGTTTGTTTAAGTGAGTGTGTGCGTGTGGGTGTGTGTGCTGTGTGCATTTGATGGTTGTTGCATAGTATTTATTGTTCGTTTAGCAGCCTGCTGGCCTGGGGATAGAAGCTTCTTCTGAGTCTTTGTGCTCGCCTTAAGACTCCGGTATCGCTTGCCTGACCGCAGCAGTTCAAAGAGGCAGTTGTTCGGGTGGCTCGAGTCCTTAATAATTATCTTAGCCTTCCCCCTGCACCGCTTGTTGTAAATGTTCTGGAGGGTGGGAAGCCCCCCTCCAATTGTGCGTTCGGCTGAACGTGTCACTCTTTGTAGTCTGCTACGGTCTTGTGCAGTGCTATTCCCAAACCAGGAGGTGATGTTGCCAGTCAGGATGCTCTCTATTGTACATGAGTAGAAGTTCCTAAGGATCTTCTGACTGACTTGGAACTTCCTTAGGCGCCTGAGGAAGTAGAGGCGTTGTCGTGCCTTCTTCACAACACTGTCAATGTGTGTGGTCCATGTCAAGTCCTCGGATATGTGGGCTCCGAGGTACTTGAAACTGTTCACTCTCTCAACCGGTGCCCCGTCGATGCTGAGGGGGCTGTAGTCCTTGACCCCCGACCTCCTGAAGTCTACAATCTCTTTTGTTTTGCTGACGTTCAGGGAGAGGCAGTTCTCCTGACACCACTGTGACAGATTTTCTACCTCTTCCAGGTAGGCCCTCTCGTCGTTGGCAGAGATCAGGCCCACCACTACTGTGTCATCAGCAAATTTGATGATTGTGTTGTTGTTCCGCTGTGCCACGCAGTCATGTGTGTACAGGGAGTAGAGGAGGGGGCTCAGAACACAGCCCTGGGGGGCCCCTATGTTGAGCGTGATGGATGAGGAGGTGCAGTTGCCTGCTCTTACCACCTGGGGTCTGCCCGTCAGGAAGTCCAAGACCCACTGGCAGAGGTCATAGTTCAAGCCCAGGTCCCTGAGCTTGGCTATGAGTTTGGAGGGGACTATGGTATTGAATGCTGAGCTGTAGTCGATGAACAGCATTCTCACATAGTTCCCCTGCCTCTTGTCCAGGTGTGATGCTGCTGTGTGCAGCACATGGGCTATGGCGTCCTCCGTGGACCTGTTGGGGCGATATGCCAATTGCAGGGGGTCCAGGTTGATGGGGAGGGAGGAACAGATGTAGCCCTTCACTAGCTTCTCAAAGCACTTCATGGCTATGGAGGTGAGGGCTACAGGGCGGTAGTCGTTGAGGCAAGCGGGCGTAGATTTTTTGGGTACAGGGATGATGGTGGACTTCTTCAGACAGTCAATCTTTCTGCATTCCTTGTACTCCACCTTTGACATTGCAGTAGGCAACAGCCAATACGCCTTTTCCTGCGTCACTGTCTTTGAGTCCCTCAACTTCACTGTTGCTTCAATGAGAAACAACAATGCTGCTACATGTGTGCAGGTCTCGCCCAGGCTAGCCATACATGTACAGTGGGCTCCAACAATCCTACCAGACTTTTCAGCCATTATCCAGGGCTCCAGGGGTTTTTCTCTTATTCGTTGGGAATGGAGTACCTGAATAAAAGACAACCAAATATAAGCTTGTAAATAAAAAGCGAGTTTGAATGAAAACTTTATTTAACAGATTGCAGAATGGGTACAATACAGTAGGGTTCAATACACACAATTGTTAAGGGGATGCAGACCAGAGAAATACGTTTGTCTTGTTTACATCAGGGTCCTCCATTTTCAATTCATAGTGACATTTATGACATACACAACATACATGACATCATGACATTTATGGCATAGGGACATACATGACATACAGGTATATAGTACTGTTACATTTGTGACATATACGATATGCAAATATACAGTACAGTGTTACCCATAGATCCTAACAGAGATATGCAAATATACAGTAGCCTACTCATCAATTTACTTATTTAATAGGGTTTAATTGTTTATATGTTTATGACCGATCAGCATTTTGATCCAAAAATGTGTACTAGTAGACTATTAGAAAATAATCTTAGGTATTACAATTTCCTAAATGTAAAGATCAGTTGATCTAGTAACGTTATGTGAATCACCTACCTTGGCTTTCACAAGACACATGTCATCGTCGATTATCTGGTACTGTGCATCTCTCACCCATCCACACACCATCTGGTTGTAGGCATCCAACCCTTTGTAAGCCTTAAGATCTTCATTCGTGTATGGGCTTGGCGAAAATACTAGGTAGTTGTCGACTATATCTGGATAGGCAACAGAAGGCAAAATTGTGGGGTCGCAACTCCAAGACGACGCAGGTAACTCGTAAGGATCTTTATCACCTATTCGTCTGAGTTTGTCACAATATCGCGCCCTTTCCTGCTGACCAAGTCCTTCTCTATATGTTCGAGCAGCTTCCAGCTTACTCTTTTTGGGTTTAGACTAGTGATGGCGAGATGAAGCTTCATGAAGCATTGAGGCTTTACATCCAATAGTACCACACATGTGTTGAAGCTTCATGGTGTATTTGCTCTACTGTGCCATCAAGTGGACAATAAATGTAGAACAGGCAGAGTGATGATGATGCCAATAAACAAATAATAATGTGTCTGTTTTTCTAACAGAATGATGGCAGGGACAGAGGAGAAAGTGCTTGTGTTACTACAACATTCTATAATTTAATATAGTGTGTTTTTCTAACAGAATGATGGCAGGGACAAGTGCTTGCTTCATTCATTTTTAGTCAGAAAAAGCAACTCAAAATCGACATGCCATACTGCATTTGGATCATACAGATGTGATCAGATTAGGCACAGCAAGTTAGAAATTACAGCAAGTTTATATGTAACGGAGATGATATGGTCACCTTTTTTGCGTTGTGTTTAACTTTCTTCGATGCCCCGAGGGAGTTTAGAACCCGGGTCTGCCGTGACACGGGCGACAGGTGACAGCACAGACCGCTACACCAAGGTGAATTCACTCTTCATGACGTGTAAAGTGTGTCTTTTTAAGTGGAGTGAGTTTAACTCGCAGTACCGCTACTCGCCAGTCACTTCACAACGCTTGAAGTCCATCGTGACTGACAGTGCCTCGCGCTACCATCCGTTATATATATGTTGGGATTATTAGGATACACATTTATTTGTCTTTCCCAGTACTCCACGGGATTCTCCAACGCAAAGAAACTCGTAATGAATTCCTATGTCGACACTTGTGTTGCGCACCAACCCCGAAGCCATTTCCTGAATCATTAGGCTTGTTCAAGATGGGATAGGCGGACGCAGATCTGCGCAGGTTTTACTACGGCCTCGCCAAGCGCGTTGCATGACGGTTAGAATGTTGTCCGATTTGCTCTGAAAGTCTGACGAGGCGAGGCGCGGAACTCCCGCGGGAGCGAGCCGCGCGCAGCATTCAGAGCGAGGCTCCACAGTACCTCTCAGCCGGCTGCTCCCGGCTGGGAAGCGACTTGCTACGGTCACGCAAAGCGCCTATTGGCTCAGAAAAGTTGTCAGTCACCAGCCATGTGACAGCCAGGGAGTTATGAGACGTTTGATTGATTGAAAACTTTATTATGTTATGCGTTATCAACTTATCATCATATCATCATGATAAACTTCAAGCTGTCAGACACACACACACACACATACAGCAGTGTGTTGTGTGTGCGTGCGGCCAGGAGCGCGCAACAAGATGGTATACATTATGGTATATGAATAGTATATTCCACTGTAGCAGTATATGGTGTGCTGTACATTTGAATCTGATCTAATTTTGCACACGGCCATCGCATTATAATGAGCTGGACAGGTGTGTAATGTGTGTGGTGACGTGAAAGCGTATCTGCCGCGCGAGACTAGGCGAGGGGCTCTCGTGAAATCGGCAGTGTCCGCCCTCTTAACTCCTCCCCCGGCTTCACTCGGCTACTCTCGTCTACTAGTCGAGGCAAACCGAAATCCATCTTGAACAAGCCTAGTGACTCGGACAGAGGCTTCGGACGTCATCAGTACGTCACCCGATACACGCCTCGATACAGGCTCCACATAAAAAAAACTGAATTACCCGACACAAGCTCCGAAGCCTCGCTTCAAACGTCACATCACTAGTTTAGACATATCTTAAATATACAATTCATCGCGCAATTCATTCATTATATCAACTGTTGTTTACATTGCAGTATAACGCCAAGATGGCGGCGCACCTTGGCACTGACGTCATTCGTGACGTCGGTGAAAACACTCTGAATGAATGAATGAATGAAAACTTTATTTAACAGATTGCAGAATGGGTACAATACAGTACGGCTCAATACATACAATTGTTAAGGGGATGCAGACCTGAGAAAGACGTTTGTCTTGTTTCCATCAGGGTCCCCCATTTTCAATTCATATAGACATTTATGACATACATAACATACATGACATTTATGGCATAGGGACATATAGGTATTTAGTACTGATACATTTGTGACATAGGCGGTATTCAAATATACAGTACTGTTACCCCTAGATCCTGACAGAGTATATACATATGATGGGGAGGGGACTGTACATTAGGAGGGGGTGGGTGGGTGGGAGGGGAATATACATACGGCGGGGAGGGAATATATACATGCGGTGGGGAGGAGACTGTCTATTAGGAGGTGGTGGGGGTTTTGGGCATTTACGGTGGCCAGTTTCGAATTGCAGCCTCCCGTAGGTGCTCTTTAAGGGCGGTTTTGAATGTGGGCAGGGATTCACATTCCTTTACAGCTTTGGGTAGGGCGTTCCACATTGTTGTGGCATAATTGCGAAACGTGTTTAGTCCCTTGTTTGAGCCGAATCTGGGTTTAACATGATTTGTTGAGCTTCCTCTGGTGTAGTGGTTGTGGTATTCACTGACCTTTGGGAAGTATTTTGACATGTACATGGGCACCCCGGTCGTATAGTGTATCTTGTAGACCAGGCCCATTGCAAGTTGCTGTACTCTGTCGTCTACTCTAAGCCATCCTAGGTTGACAAAGTGGGCAGGGGTGAGGTGGGTTCTGGGGTTCAGGTCAAGTAGTAGTCTGACCAGTTTGTTTTGTGATGTTTGTAATTTTGTTTTAAGCGCCTTTGAGGTGCTTTGGTACCATGAGGTGCACGCATAGTCATAGTACCCTTGAATGAGTGCTCCTGCCAGAGTCCTCAGGGTATTCTTGTTTACCAGAGAGGAGATCCGGTACAAGAATCTAGTTCGTTGGTTGACTTTTTTTATTACATTGGATGCCATTTTGTCACAGGAAAGATTTGCCTCTAGGATGGAACCCAGGTAGGTAATTTCGTCTTTCCTTGTGACAATATTGTCACCCACTGTAACTGAGAAGCCGTCGGTCTTGCTGAGTTTGTTATTTGAACCGAAGAGAATGGACTCTGTTTTGCCCATGTGTAATGATAGTTTGTTATCAGCGAGCCATATGCAGATTTTGCCTAGTTCCGTGCTGAGGGTTTTTTCAACCTGCAATTTGTTCTTGTCAGAGACCAGCAGGGCTGAGTCGTCCGCAAACAGGAACAAGTTGCAGTCACAGGCTGACGACATGTCATTTGCATAAATTAGGAAGAGTAGCGGTCCTAGTATGCTTCCTTGTGGAACACCACAGCTCACTGTGAGGGGGGGGGATAGAGTACCGTTTACCTCTACCATCTGTTCTCTCCCCTCCAGGTAGGATTGCATCCAGCTCACTGATAGGCTATCAAAACCAATTGCTTTTAGCTTGTCCATTAGAATGGAGTGATTGACAGTGTCGAAGGCCTTTTGTAGGTCCAGCATGACCATGCCGCAGTATTTGCCAGCGTCCACCTCTTGTTTGATGTGGTCGTTCAAATAGAGGAGGCATGTGTCAGTGGAGTGGGACGTTCTGAAGCCAGATTGGAATTCGTAGATTAGGTTTTTTTCCGCCAGGTACTTTTCGACCTGTTCGTAGACTATTTTCTCCATGACTTTCGAGATGGAGGTAAGAATAGAAACAGGGCGGTAGTTGCCTGGGTCTAATTTGCTGCCCTTTTTGTGTAGAGGGGTCACTCTCGCAATTTTGAAGTCCTTGGGGACGTGCCCCTGTTTTATAGAGAGGTTTATTATGTGTGTGATGACTGGGGTGATGGCGGCTGCTGCGTCTCTGAGGAATTTGGAGGGGATGTTGTCATGGCCAGTGGCCTTGTTAGGTTGGAGGGCGCTCAATTTTTTGAGTACCTCATCGGTTGTTACCATTTCAAGTTTGAAGTCGTCTTTGTGGACCCCTAGGTTTTTGTAGTATGCTACTATGTGTTCTACCCCATAATGCCCTGAGTGGGAGGGTAGTTTGTTTACCAGTGTTGTGGCTATGTTTGTGAAGAAGATGTTTAAGTAATTGGCTACATCCAGCTTGTCTGTGATGAGCGTGTTGTCCGTCTTTATGTTTATGTTTGAGAATCTGGTTTTAAGTTTTTTACTGCAGCCTAGTTGATTATTGAGTAATTTCCAAAGTTCGCGGGGTTTGTTTTTGTTTTCCTCAGTTTTGTCGTTGATGAAATTTCTTTTTGCGGTTCTGATCATGGTGTTTACGTCATTTCTTAGTCTGTTTCTTTGGATTTTTAGTTCAACCACGTGGGCTTGGAGTTCACTGTTTGAGCTTTTGGAAAGCTTTGTCTGACTCTATATTCACTTCTATAACTAATATGAAAATAAAACACATTATAATCACACAGTATCATTCTTAACATTCAAATACGGCTTCAGTCACCTTAGAACAACATGTAACTCTGTTGTGTTATAATAATAACAACCACACTAGCCAGACTCAAATTATATAGCTGAACTGGTGTGGATTAGCTAGAAGGCTATTAGGCCTACAGGCTACAGCCTTTCATTACACATATAACAACGTGTTCAAAAGAAACAGACACAAACATCTCCATACCTGTGTTGACACACATCAGATGCAGCATCATTGGGTTTGGTGTGAAGTAGCTTGGTTTCACCTGATAAACAGAACAGAACTTTACGATCCACTCAGCAACCAACTAGCTGCTGCAGTCAGCGTGGAGCACTGGAGCTGGTAGCTAGTAGCTAGCTAGCTAGTAACAGACTATAGTAGTAGTTGTTGAGAGCTCCCCACTCTTCCCCAAGACAAACACCAAGAGAGCGACCACTCCACCTAATAACGTCCTCAATAATAATATAGAACACATTCAATAGCTTACATAAGTCATAGACAACAGCTAGCAGCAAGCTAAATAGTAATAGCCAGCAGCTAGTTCTCCAGCTATTGACCACTGCACTTCCGCGTGCCGGAGCCGAGCGCAAACGTACCTGATGACGTCACGGTGGGAGTGTTCAGAACAATAGCATAAATCTGCAGTGCCGCCAATAGTATTATCTGCAGAGCCACAGAGCCTAACGTCTGGGCGGGGCTTGGACTAGGTTTGAGGGGCTTGTACTGTGCGTTGATTGATTGATTGATTGATTGATTGAATGATTGATTGATTGATTGATTGATTGAAAACTTTATTAACAGATTGCAGAATGGGTACAATACAGTACAGCTCAATACACACAATTGTTAAGGGGATGCAGACCAGAGAAAGACTTTCGTCTTGTTTACATCAGGGTCCCCCATTTTAAATTCATCATAATATGACATACACGACATACAGGTAGACAGTACTGCTACATCTATACATTTATGACATACCAGATTTGCAAAGTACTGTTTGTGATACAAAAAGAGTCTAAAAAAGAGTATACATTTGACATAGAAACTGTACATTGAAGGAGGTTGGGTAGGTGGGGTGGGGGATGTACATTGGCTCCTGCCAACCCTGCTCTTTCCATTCCCTCCATCATGTCCCCCCTTTCTGATGAATATTTCCTGCACTTAACCACTACATGTTCCACTGTCTCCTCTACCTGACAACAGTCACATAACCCTGTTGGATGCTTCCCCATCGTTTTAAGAGTCCCTTTCAACTTACTGTGCCCTATCCTTAACCTTGTCATCACCACCGCCTCTTTCCTATTTCCTCCCCTGATTCTCACACCACCCACTCTGTTTTGCACTATATGTAACTGTATTCCCCTCGTCTCCTGATCCCACTGCCGCTGCCACTCATTATTAGCTTCCCTCCACACTATACTCTTTCCCTCTGCCTTTGATCATTGAATTACAGTGTCTATTTCTCCTTTCTTAAAAGCTAGTTTAGCTACCTTATCCACCCTCTCATTCCCCAAAATGCCCACATGATGCGCCGGGACCCATATCAATGCAACCATAGTTCCTTTCTTTACTACTCTTGTATGTATTTCCATTATCTCACCTATCAGATCTTGCCGCTTTCTAGATGTACCCCACTTAATGCTGTACAGGCTAATCACTCATTTCTGAATGGATCTTTATGAAATGTGGACATGTACTAGATAAGGCTTCAGGCTATGGGTCCGTCTGGATTTGTAAGCCATACCACCTTCTGGGGAAATACTACCTCTGGACTACTAACTACTACAGAAAAACTTGAGTAACAAGCTTTTCTACAACTCAAGTTCAGACCTATGTTACTCTATTACGTTAGCACTAAAATTGAATTTTCTTTCTGGAATCAGAAATTTCAGAATGTCATCTTTCAAAAGAGACCAGGCTCATGCGTGTGCTATAGGTATAAAGTATGTTGTTTTGGTTTGCAAAAAAAGTATGCAGTCCTCAAAAATGAAAACTAAAAAGGCCACTTTTGGGGGCGCAGGTTAAGCGGTTATGAGTCAGACACACATTCCTAGTAGTTGAGCTGTGATAGACCTGTAAGCGCCTGGCAGAGGGCAGCAGGTCAAACAGGTGATGTGCTGGGTGGTGAGAGGAGGTCAGAGGTCATCGTGTCACATGGTAGCCTCTCCCTGCTAGCTGGCACACCTCCACCATGCCGTATCGACGAGATGACCTGCCTTGTGCAGAGCAGACAGGTTTCAGATCACGTGCAGGCAGCTTAAAACGCCTTAGACACCATTATTCTGTACTAGAGATAAGTAATAGAGATAAGGCTTGTAATACACAACAGAGTAATTCGGCCACCACATTGTTCAGGTGTAATGCCGGTGGATATGGTGCAATATTGTGCTAAATTATTCTCTCATAATTGAACTACGCAGTTACATCATTAGGCCACAAGATGGCCCCGTTGTATGAGTAATGGATCAGATTTGTCAGCATTTTGCTGTAGTGTATGTTTCAGTTACAGCATACTGCTACTGTCTTTCATGGATCAACAATCATTTTAACATTCTCTTTAGTCTGTGTTACAACCCCAGTAAGTCAAGGGGAAGGGGTAACTAGCATAAAAGATGATTGTGTTGTAACCTGGCTGGGATACATTAAAGGGGAACTATCTTATAAATGGCCTTTTTGAGTGTTTAGCATTGTTTCCTAGCTATGTGAACTTATATTAATATGATCTATGTCTCAAAATTCTCATATTGGCGCATTCTTCCAATTCTCCTCTCACAATATTCACCCTCACTGAACTGAGTCATTTGAAAATGTGATGATTTGTGATGTCAGAAAGACACCGCTGCATGTTAATGTTGAGATACAAGATGAGCTGCACACAGTGGCTGGACCTGGACCTGGAGCCCAGGCTCAAAACGGCTCGAGATCTTGAGGTAGAAAAATGCTGTTTTTGAGGACTTGATTAGAAATACAAAACAATGAATAAAAAAATATATATATATTACAGAGGTGTTCCATAGACTCACAGGAATTGTGTAAAAGTGCCCAAATAGTGAAAGAAATAGTAAAATAGTTCCCCTTTAACCAAAGGAAAAATAAACCAATGCCAACAACAAATGAGGTGAAACAAAGTGATATTGTGCAGTTGATATTTACAGTGTTTACAATAAACCAAATACAGACAGCACAACAATGGAAATGGTGGGTTCTGGAGGCATATGACCAGGGGGGGGGGCTTGAATGATGCCAAAGGAATGAACAGAGTATTGATTGATTGAAAACTTTAATTAACAGATTGCAGAATGGGTACAATACAGTACGGCTCAATACACACAATTGTTAAGGGGATGCAGACCAGAGAAAGACTTTCATCTTGTTTACATCAGGGTCCCCCATTTCCAATTCATAATGACATTTATGACATACACAACATACAGATATAATAATCTAATCATTAATCTAATCATGACATTTATGACATACATGACATACAGATATACAGTACTGTAGGGCTGACCCCCATTAGTCGAATAGTCGACTAATCGATCGAAAGGAGCCTTAGTCGACTGCCAACCTCTTAGTTAATGCATTATATAGGCTATATATATATATATATATATTATAATTATTTTTTCATTCTTTCCAAAAGAAAATAGCCCTAGAAGCAAGGCTAACGTGAATGGCGCGCATACCAGTGAGGCTAACTGCCTAAGAAAACAGGCACAGAGGCACTGAAAGAGGATTTCACCCATCTAATGATGAACACACTAGACTAGACAAATATCAAGATGTATCCATCAGTGGACCAATTGCATGCTTTCGCAGAGAACAAGAAGCCTTCAGTCGACTCCTTTAGACAATATGCACCCCCACAGCCCAAATGGAATGATAAAAAAAAGTATATATATATACTTTTTTTTTCCATTTTCTTTTCTTTTTTATAGTCGACTAATAGTCGACTATCGGCAAATTTTGGCGACTACAAGTCGACTATACAAATCCTTAGTCGGGGACAGCCCTACAGTACTGTTACATTTGTGACATGCAAGATATGCAAATACAGTACTGTTAAACAGATCCTAACAGTAAATATATACATACGAGGGGGAGGGAACTGACAACTGTACATTAGGACAGCCGAAACCCGTCCAATCTTTCGCCGTCGACTAAAGACGCACTTCTTCAACCATTATCTGAAATGAGAAAAATATATAATAATAAATAAATAAATAAATAAAATAAAAACTAACCCTAATCTAACCCTAACTAACCTTACTGTGGGTGGGTGGGAGGGGGGTTCAGACATTTACTTTTTTGATTACATTGGATGCCATCTTGTCACAGGAAAGATTTGCCTCTAGGATGGAACCCAGGTATGTTATTTCATCTTTCCTTTCCACTGTAACAGTTGGTCTTGCTGAGTTTTTTTATTTGATCCAAAGAGAATGGACTCTGTTTTATCCAGGTGTAATGATAGTTTGTTATCAGCGAGCCAGGTGCAGATTCTGCCGAGTTCTGAGCTGAGGGTTTGTTCAACCTGTAACTTGTTCTTGTCAGAGACCAGCAGGGCTGAGTCGTCCGCGAACAGGAACAAGTTGCAGTCACAAGCTGATGACATGTCATTTGCATCAAATCAAATCAAATCAAATGTATTTCTAAGGCCCGACAACACACGCGAATGTCCCCATGGGCCGTACACGTCTTCTTTAAACAAGGCAAGAAGAAACATCACAATAAATCAAGAACAAAACAAGCACACCATAAGGTCCAAAAAATGTAAAAAAAAAATGCAAAGTAAATCGGTGCGCCTGCACAGCGAGGGAAGGATCTAGGAGAGGTAGTGTGACCTGGCTTCCACACGTTACACTCTCCCAGTGAGAGTCCGCGCTGCCAGGTGAAAAGAAGCGGTGGGCTGGCTACACATGTGTCGGAGGAAGCATGTGATAGTCTCCACCCTCTCAGACCGACGGTAGGGTGTAGAGTGCGCAACGACCAGGAAGGGGATTGGGAATTGGCATAACGACTAACATTGGGAGGGGAGAAAAATGGAAATTGATGTAGGGCATATTGCAAAGCAATAAAAGAGAGCTGCAAGTTTTCAATAACTAACTGTGCAGAATCCGCCATACAATAGATAACCATGTCATCAGCATATAAAGGGGCTTGACAGGATCCATTTAAAAATGATAAAATATTGTTTATGCACATTTACATTTACATTTAGTCATTTAGCTGACACTTTGTACGACAAGTCACCAGGAAGGGTACAACTCTATCAGCTGAGTAACAATGTTCATCAAAAGTGTTGAGTGCACTTTTAAGGTTTAATTAATTTAATTAATACATTTTTTCAGATTTTGATTGAAGAAGTGTGTCTTTAGTCGTTGGCAAACGATTGGTCGGGTTTCGGCTGTCCTAACTGGGGTGGGAGGTTCGATCCACCATTGTGGGGCAAGGACCAAGAATAGGCGGCTTCTCCTTGATGACCCTCCTGGAGCTCGGATAGGAGTGGGGCTGACGCGGCCAGAAGATGCAGAGCGTAGGGGTCTTGAGGGTGTGTAGTTAGAGACCATTGAGAGAGAGAGAGAGAGACACATTGGAAATAAATTGAAATGCTATTTGGCCCTAAACAGAGAGTACACAGTGGCAGAATACCTGAGCACTGTGACTGAAGATCCTTGACTAGGTACAGACTCAGCGAGCACAGCCTAGCCATCGAGAAAGGCCGCCATAGGCAGACTGTGTGTGTTAGAAAGAGAGAGAGAGAGAGCATGTGTGTTTGTCGTGTGTGTGTGTGTTAGAGAGAGAGCATGTATGAGAGATCCAAAAGGACAAAGATCAACACTTAAATCCAAAGAGAAGAGGGTCTATACCAGAGAAAACAAAGCAGCAAGGATCCAATGGCCGACATCAGCTAAATAGGCTAGCCAGGCCACACACAGCTTTGGCCAACGGCCCAACGCTACCCAAGCTACACAAACGACCAAGACAATTCACACACAGCACATGTCGTATCTCCAAATGTTGTGAAGTAACATATGTTTTGCCTGGAAAAAAACATCGTTAACAAAACATTCGGGAGGGGAAGGAAGGAAGAGTGGGGTAATGTCATTACATTTTCATTCATCTTACCTGCACCAAGGAACGCAGGGCGAAAGGCCGCAACACAGGTCTCCACGTTGACGAAAGGCCTCTCGCTGGCGGGACAAAAAGAAGCTATGGCCGGAGCCTTGTCATGGTGCAGGCCCGACTACATCTTCTGTAAAAGATGATGTCGTAGTCAGAGTGCCAGAACCCCCTGCTATTCTCACGGCTAATGTCAATGGTCGTAGCACAAGCTAACAGCTAACTCTAGGCTAACTGATAGCATCAAACTAACGTGCGCAGCCGGCAGCTAACGTCGTAGCTAAACAGCTAACTGGCTAACAGTTAGCTCAACCCGGCTATCGCTAACCATTAGCTAACGCAGAAGCAAGCTATGCGGCTACCACTGAAAAACTGTACAACGTGAGAAAAGCAATACAGGTGCTGACACCAGGCCACACACCGTTAGCTACTAGTACTACAACAGCTAGTCGGCCAGTTTGGCTCCAGAGAGAGAGAGAGAGAGATCCACGGCGGGAATAGAATAGGTTGCATGAACTCACCATAACGCAGTATCAATGGTAAAGTTGGAAGGAGACTTTCCGTGGAGATGAAAAGTACCAGTCCCTTGGGAGTCCTAGTTTATCTGCCACACGTTAGCACTCGATAGCTTAGCAATTAACTAAAGGCAGGGATAGGGAAAGGCAGTGTTAGCTAATGCTAGCTAGCTAGCGTTAGCTAACACTAGCTAGCATTAGCTAACGCTAGTTACGTGTCCCTGCCCTTAGCAAATTGCTACTAGTACTAGCCGACATAGCTATAACATGCAACAACTTTCATCTTCAGTCCATCTGCCGAACATCCTCTTCGTCTTGGCAAAGTTGGCATAACCATCATACTTGGTATTGATAACAAGCTTATGGCCCACGGTGTAATTTCTTCTGATCCATGCTGCTTTTGAAAAGACATCCACTCGCTCCTCTGAATAGCGCTGAATAGATCCCTGTACCTCGTGGGTCCGGGAAGAGACCGGAAACACTATTCTAAAATCTGTAGAGCAGCAGAGCCGCAGAAACCGTAACACTGCAGTCTGCAGAGCCGCAGAGGCAGGAACAAGTCAGACACATTCTACAAACGTGTCTAATGTGAAATATATAAGCATATAAGCAAAACTAGATTTTAGGTCTGTGATGAAAAAGGGCCTCGCGGGAAGGGGGGCCTCGCAAAAAAAAAAAAAAAAAAAAATTATTTTGCGAGGCCCCCCTTCCCGCGAGGCCCTGTGCGACCGCACTGCTCGTACACACCCTGAGGCGGCCCTGGTCCTACCAGACACCAGTGATTAGACCAGGAACGTCCTACCAGACACCACTGATTAGAACAGGAATGTCCTACCAGACACCAGTGATTAGAACAAGAATGTCCTACCAGACACCAGTGATTAGAACAGGAATGTCCTACCAGACACCACTGATTAGAACAGGAATGTCCCACCAGACACCACTGATTAGAACAAGAATGTCCTACCAGACACCACTGATTAGAACAGGAATGTCCTACCAGACACCACTGATTGATTTTATTTTATTTTATTTTATTGATGGATTAAAAACACACAACAAGGATCCAAAGGATAACATGAGAGAGTAAAACCCTTATTTCCGTCATGGTCCCAGGGCTGTTAGGCCACAACAAAAACACACCAATAACACAACACACATACATTTAAAACATTAGAAGACTAACCTATCGCTAAAATTGTATACCCCACAATAACTAAAAACTGAAACCCATTCAAACTATAGGTGGCTATTCCTCTATTCTGTCCATGAGCCACTTCCTGACGCTTCTCTTGAAGCTGTGGAGGCTCGAGCTCTGCTTGATGGGGATAGGCAGCTTGTTCCAATCCTGGGCTCCAGAGAAAGTAAGGGAGCACCGGAAAGAAGCAGGCTTCAGGTTTGCTATGCTTGCTCTAGTTCTGTGGTTGTGGGATTCATTGACCGGGGTGAAGTATTTCTGGAGGTATCTAGGGGACCTTTGGTTTAGAATATTGTGCACTATGTTCAGTCTGAGCTGTGTAACTCTGGCCTCCACAGGAAGCCAGTTTAGCTCCTGAAAGTGACTCCTTCCTATGTGGGTGCGAGGGCCAAGACCCATTACCACCCTTACCAGCTTGTTTTGGGAAACCTGAAGCTTCTTTTTTATGGTCACTGTCAGGCCCTCGAACCAAGACACGCTACCATAATCAAAGTGGCAGAGTACTAGGCTATTTGCTAGTAGCCTGAGGCTATCTCTGCCAAGGAGGTTGGCTTTCCTAGCTAGGTACCTGGTGCGGGCGTTGACTTTGCCCAGTACTTGGGAGGCCATAGCCTCCCCATCTAGACTCCCGTCTATCATACAGCCTAGATACTTCGCTTTTTTTTGCTGTTTTAGGGTTACAGCTCCTAACTGGATGTTAAACTCTCGTGCTTTCCTGAGCTTGGGCTTGGGGCCTAATAGTACTGCCTCTGTCTTACCTAGGTGAAGAGAAAGCCTGTTGTCCGAAAGCCAACTGCTGACCCCTGCAAGTTCTTCTCCTAGCATCTGTTCTAGTGTGTTCTGATCCTTGTGTGAGACTAGCAGGGCTGAGTCGTCTGCAAATAAAAACAAGTTACATGAGCATGCTGCTGACATGTCATTTATGTACAGTAAAAAAGGGAGAGGTCCTAGCACGCTTCCTTGTGGGACCCCACATACAATGGGCTTGGCCTCTGACATAGTGCCACTGACCTCAACCCACTGCACCCTATCAGATAGGTAGGAAGAGAACCATCTGACCACTGTCTCAGACATACCCAAGGCCTTAAGCTTGGAGAGCAGTAGGTCATGGTTCACTGTGTCGAAAGCCTTCTGTAGGTCTAGAAGAACTAGCCCACACAGCTTACCTGAATCTATCTCCCTCCTGATACTGTCTGTAAGATAAAGAAGACATGTTTCAGTAGAGTAGGACTTCCTAAAGCCGGATTGGAGGTCGTACAGGAGGTCATGGCTCCTTGCATATTCCTGGACTTGTTCATGGACTATCTTCTCTAGGACTTTGGATAACACACTTAAAATTGAGACTGGTCTATAATTGCCGGGGTCAGATTTGCTCCCTTTTTTATATATAGGGATGACTTTGGCATTCTTGAAGTCGGTGGGTACCTTGCCTAGGTCCAGTGAGAGGTTAATAATATGGGTTACTGATGGAGCTATAACTCCGGCTGCATCCCTCAGAAACCTGGCACTGATGCCATCTTAGAACAAGAATGTCCTGCCAGACACCACTGATTAGAACAGGAATGTCCTGCCAGACACCAGTGATTAGAACAGGAATGTCCTGCCAGACACCACTGATTAGAACAAGAATGTCCTGCCAGACACCACTGTTTAGAACAGGAATGTCCTAACAGCCAAGAACAGCAAATGTAAAAGCATTAGTGAACTGATTATAGGTAAAATCACTATTGTGTTTCATCAGTTGGTGACAGAGAGTGGCAAAATAGACATTTATTTATATAAAATGTATTACTTTATTACATAATTTTTCCACCTTAGAAACATAGCTAAGTTACGGCCGTTTATAAATCAAAAAGACGCTGAAAAACGGATCCATGTTAGGAATCCAGGTAAGAATGTTGAGTTCAAGTATGGCATGGAAGAATGGAGACGGAGAGGGTGCTGCTCTTCTCAAATATGTGTTCATTTATTATCAGAAACACTTTGAGCGATAACAATACTTTACAAGGTAAAGCAGGTAGTAGTAATAAGGAAGGATACTTAGAAAAACAACTTAAAGAACAAGAGAGAAAAGGGCGGTGAGAGATCCGACTTCTCGACCTTAAGCAAAGATAACTTAAATCATGATAACGGGCGAGATATCCGACTTCTGCCCGTGGACGGCTGTTCCCAGTAACAATGCTGAAGAACCGACAGAAAGAGAGGGGCAAAGTATTACTATAAAGGCCTCAATACAGCCAGCAGACCCAATCAGCACCAGTGACACAGACACAGGCAGGTGACAACAATCAAGGTAATTACAGAGACAGCACCTGACGACAATCAAGATAATACAGAGACAGAGTGAGAATTCCAAGATGGCAGCAGGGCCTCCAATCCTGAATAGGGAGAGAAGCCCAGATGTTACAGTACCTCCCCCCGACGAATGGCACCTGACGTTCATCTGGGTGCCTCGGGATGTAGCCGGCGATAATCGTCGATCAGGCTGCGATCTAGGATATCCCTTTGAGGCACCCAGGAATGCTCTTCTACCCCGTACCCCTCCCAATCCACCAAGAACTGGAACCCCCTACCCCTCCGCCTACAACCCAAGATCCTCCGCACCGTGTAGACCGTTTGACCGTCAAGGATGCGAGGCGGAGGAACCGCAGGAAGAGGCGTGGACAAGGGCGATGAGAGGAATGGCTTCAACAGGGACACATGAAACGTCTGGTGGACCCTCATAGAGGCCGGGAGCCGCAGCCTGTAAGCCATAGGGTTCACCCGATGAACCATTCTAAATGGTCCTATGAAGCGGGGAGCTAGCTTCCTGGATTCCACCCGGTGAGGGAGATCACTGGTGGAAAGCCAAACCCGCTGCCCAGGACGGAAACCGGAGCCGGACGCCGCTTGCGGTTAGCCTGGTGCTGAGCTTTAACCGATGCCTTCCGTAGCGCCGTCCGAACCCGGTTCCACGTCCTGCGGCAGCGAACCACGTGAGCCTGGACCGATGGTACCTCAACCTCCTGCTCCTGTTCGGGAAACAGAGGAGGTTGAAAACCATATTGACACTGAAAGGGAGACTTACCAGTAGAGGAGGAGAGGAGGGTATTATGTGCGTACTCAGCCCAGGCCAACCTCCTACTCCAAGTTGCTGGACACCCGGCAACGTAACACCTCAGGACGCCCTCCAGATCCTGGTTGACGCGCTCCGTCTGCCCGTTCGACTGCGGATGAAACCCAGACGACAGGCTGACGGAAGCGCCGAGACTGGAGGCAAATGCCTTCCAGAACCTGGAGGCGAACTGAGGGTCCTGGTCAGACACAATATCCACTGGTAACCCGTGGACCCGAAAGACATGCTGCACCACCAGGTCAGCAGTCTCTCGAGCCGAGGGAAGTTTGGGGAGGGGAATGAAGTGGGCCGCCTTGGAAAAGCAATCCACTACCACCAAGATGGCAGTGAACCCATCTGACGGGGGAAGGCCAGAAATAAAATCCAGGGATATGTGCGACCAGGGACGTTTAGGAATAGGAAGCGGTCTGAGGAGACCCGCCGGTGCACGGCGAGAGGTCTTACTACACGCGCACACCGGACAGGCCGCCACAAAGGAACGCATATCCCCCTCCTCTGTAGGCCACCAGAACCTCCTACGGATAAACTCCAGGGTCCTGGTGGCCCCAGGGTGGCCGGTGAGTGAAGAGGTATGTGCCCACTGCAGCAGTTGCAAGCGCGCAGCCTTGGGAACATACATCCGCCCCGGAGGACCCCCACTGGGATCGGGCTCCCGTGCCAAAGCCGATCTTACCACCCTATCTATGCCCCATGACACGGGTGCCAAAATAAGGGCCTGTGGAATAATAGGGTGGGGCTTCTCCTCCCGGTCCGGAGTATCAAACTGACGAGACAGAGCGTCAGGTTTGACGTTCTTGGAACCAGGCCGGTAGGAGATGGAAAATCGAAATCGAGTGAAGAATAACGCACACCTGGCCTGGCGAGCATTAAGGCATTTAGCCCCTTGGATGTAAGCCAAGTTCTTATAATCAGTCCAAACAATGGAAGGGTGTGCCGCTACCTCCAACCAATGTCTCCATTCCTCCAGTGCCATTTTGATTGCCAACAACTCCCGATTACCCACGTCGTAGTTACGCTCGGCCGGAGACAGCCAGCGTGAAAAAAAAGCACAAGGATGCACTTTCCCATCCTTTAAACATCTCTGAGAGATCACCCCCCCCCCCACCGCGATGTCAGAGGCATCCACCACCACAATAGACTGAGCCTCTGAAACGTGACGGATCAGTACAGGGGCGGAGGTAAACCGACATTTAAGGTCACAGAAGGCAGACTCTGCCCGCGGCGACCATTCAAAGCCAGGGAGAAAGGCCTTAGTGAGAGCTGTCAGAGGATCGACTAAGGCACTGAAATTGCGAATAAAACGTCTGTAAAAATTTGCAAAGCCCAAAAAACTTTGTAATTCCTTGAGCGACGAAGGGCGTGGCCAGTCCAAGACTGCACTCACCTTGGCTGGATCCATGCGAAGATCACCCTTCGTCAACACAAAGCCCAGGATGGACACGGTGTCAGTGTGAAACACACACTTTTCTGCCTTAACAACTAGCTGATGCTTGAGGAGACGCTGTAGCACCTCACTAACATGACTTTGGTGCTGCACCATATCGCGAGAAAAAATGAGGATGTCATCTAAGTACACAAACACTGACACCCCAATTAAATCCTGCAGCACGTCATTGACCAGGGCTTGGAAAACTGCCGGAGCATTAGCTAAACCAAAGGGCATGAATAAATACTCATAATGCCCGTTGGGCGTGTTAAATGCAGTCTTCCACTCGTCCCCCTCCCTAATCCTGACCAAATTGTATGCATTACGTAAGTCAAGTTTAGAGAAGACCTGTGCCCCCTGTAAGCACTCAAAGGTGGTGTCCATGAGAGGTAGAGTGAATGAATGAATGAAAGAAAACTTTATTTAACAGATTGCAGAATGGGTACAATACAGTACGGCTCAATACATACACTTGTTAAGGGGATGCAGACCTGAAAAAGATGTTTGTCTTGTTTCCATCAGGGTCCCCCATTTTCAATTCATATAGACATTTATGACATACACAACATACATGACATTTATGGCATAGGGACATATAGGTATTTAATTAGTACTGATACATTTGTGACATAAACGGTATTCAAATATACAGTACTGTTACCCCTAGATCCTGACAGAGTATATACATATGTTGGGGAGGGGACTGTACATTAGGAGGGGGTGGGTGGGTGGGAGAGAAATATCCATCCGGCGGGGAGGGAATATGTACATGCGGTGGGGAGGAGACTGTCTATTAGGAGGTGGTGGGGGTTTTGGGCATTTACGGTGGCCAGTTTCGAATTGCAGCCTCCCGTAGGTGCTCTTTAAGAGCGGTTTTGAATGTGGGTAGAGATTCACATTCCTTTACAGCTTTGGGTAGGGCGTTCCACATTGATGTGGCATAATTGCGAAACGTGTTTAGTCCCTTGTTTGAGCCGAATCTGGGTTTAACATGATTTGTTGAGCTTCCTCTGGTGTGTGGTTGTGGTATTCACTGACCTTTGGGAAGTATTTTGACATGTACATGGGTACCTTAATCGTATAGTGTATCTTGTAGACCAGGCCCATTGCAAGTTGCTGTACTCTGTCGTCTACTCTAAGCCATCCTAGGTTGTCAAAGTGGGCAGGGGTGAGGTGGGTTCTGGGGGTAAGGTCAAGTAGTAGTCTGACCAGTTTGTTTTGTGATGTTTGTAATTTTGTTTTAAGCGCCTTTGAGGTGCTTTGGTACCATGAGGTGCACGCATAGTCGTAGTACCCTTGAATGAGTGCTCCTGCCAGAGTCTTCAGGGTATTCTTGTTTACCAGAGAGGAGATCCGGTACAAGAATCTAGTTCGTTGGTTGACTTTTTTTTATTACATTGGATGCCATTTTGTCACAGGAAAGATTTGCCTCTAGGATGGAACCCAGGTAGGTAATTTCGTCTTTCCTTGTGACAATATTGTCACCCACTGCAACTGAGAAGCCGTCGGTCTTGCTGAGTTTGTTATTTGAACCGAAGAGAATGGACTCTGTTTTGCCCATGTGTAATGATAGTTTGTTATCAGCGAGCCATATGCAGATTTTGCCTAGTTCCGAGCAGAGGGGATAGCGGTTCTTGATGGAAACGTCATTTAATCGCCTATAATCAATGCACGGGCGCTGGCTACCATCCTTTTTATCCAAAAAAAAAATGGTACAGTCGTAGGGCCTATGAGGTGGCAGTGCTTTGGCACGCGACTTACTAAAAACCTCTGGGCCAGACCAGAAATGATATGTACGTTTATTCACCGTGATTGGCACCGACAAGTGACATTTTTGCCTCTGGCCCATGGACTATTAGAGGAAATGTCGCCCAGTGCCCACTTGAACACCAACATAAATCAATTTGATGAACTTACTTTCAATTCGGGAGTTCTTTCTCAAAAGAAGAATTTTCAGTTCTTCTCTCTTCGAGTCCATCACACGTTCTGGCGGTCTAATACTATTTCCGGTACTATTTCCGGTTGGTGACTCAACTCTATTTAACTGAGTTGTCAGTTTTCAATCAACGCGAGAGAAACCAGTAAATTCAACATTCTCCATAAACAACGGAAGTTTACTCGATTAAAACATGATCACAAAAGGACTATAAATGAATTAGTTGCATGCACTAACTGTATTCGTGTAAATTCAAAGACCTGCTCTTTCCCGTTTTTTCAGTGTAATTTCTATGTGCAATTTGTACATGTCCATCGTTACTTCTGACTGTGTGTGACGGGGTCCTTGTTATGGTTTGACACCGACCCCAAACGCACGACACAAGAGAGTAGGAATTCAGAGTTGCCAAAAACAAGGGCTTGTTTATTGAGACTAATTAATGAGCACAGAATAGGCAAGTCAAACAAGACAGGTACACAAGCTAGGGGGAAAATGTTCTGCTGCTCTGCAGCTTCTCCCGTGGTGGTAGTAGGGGGTAGCAGATGCTGACGTCTGAGCCGCTCTGCAGACTTCTCTCGGCAGAATCTCCGAAGTGTTGCGGGACCGAGAGAGAGAGAGAGGGAGCGAGTCAACAAGGGTGCAGGTGGAACGAGCAGGAGAACAGGAGAGGTGACTTGTACCCAAATACAAAAGTTATCCAAGTGAACTAATCTTCGTGTAAATACACACAGTGAGCAAAGTTCCACAACACAATCCCAAGTGAATATCTTCGTGTAAATACACACAGTGAGCACTGTTCCAAAACACAATCCCAAGTGAATATCTTCGGTGCAAAAATAGACACTGAGAGTGAAGTCCAAAAAACAATCCAATGTGAATAATATCTTCGGTGTGAACAACACACAGTGGGAGATGTAAAGTCCCAAAAATATTATCCCAGTGAGAACAACAAAAAGGCGATCGCTGGGTGAGTGACTGTCTGATAAAAAAGGTGGTAATCTTCAGTGTTATAGAAACACACGAAAACGGAATTTGATCAAGACAGTCAGTAAAAAACTCACCCAGACGAAGTGCGTAATGAGTGCTGGAACAGCAGCGGAGTGAGCGCGTCGCCACGGGGAAAAGGTGTCCAAGAGGAAGGCTTCTTGGAATATCCTGGAGGTAAAGCACAGAGAGCAAACAGCAGCAGCAGCAGGAACGGAGAATGCAAACAGAGAAATATCAAAACGATCCAACAAAACCTGAGTGGGGAAACGGGGTATAAATAATACGGGATTGATTGATTGACAAGCAGTGACAGCTGGGGAATGTGATTGAAAAGCGTGTGGACGGGAGAGAACCAATCAACGACGTCTCTGACGACGTCACTGGGAAGAAGCGTGTGAATGGGGGAATGAAATGATTAACAGAACCTTAAAGGGACAGAGCGAGTGGCAGAGCAGCGGACCAATCATCACAGTACTTCAAGAAGCCCGTGGTGGGGAAAGAGCCAAACCTTACAGTACCCCCCCCTCCACGGGAGCCACCCGGCGACCCACACGGCCCCGGCCTGCCCGGACGGGACCCAAGGAAGCCGGCGATCAGGGGCACTGGAGAGGGGGACAAAGACAGAGGCCCGGAGAGGGGGACCGGAGACGTGGACAGAGGACCGGCGAGGGAGGCCGGAGACGGGGACTGGGACCCGACAGCGGAGGCCGGGCACAGGGACAGAGAACCGGCGAGGGAGGCCGGAGGCCGGGACTGGGGCCCGACAGCGGAGGCCGGGCACGGGGACAGAGGACCGGCGAGGGAGGCCGGAGACGGGGACTGGGACCCGGTGAGGGGGCTGGACGGCACCTGAAGACACCGGGCACGACAGGAGGAGCTCCACCCCTTGATGGCACCGGAGGACCAGGCGATGTGGGGCTCGTGCAGCGCGAGCCAGGGCCTGCCCAGGACCACAGGGACAAGAGGAGAGCTGGTGACGAAAAACTGGAGCCTCTCAACGTGGTCACCAGCAACGGTGAGAAGGACCGGACAGGTGCGTTGAGTGACGTCAGCCAGGCGGCGATGATCCATTGCGAAGACCTCCAAGGGCCTCTCGAGGTCCTCAAGTGGAATGTTGGCCCAGGTGGCAAACCCAACGTCCATGAAACTACCCTCAGCACCAGAGTCCATGAGTGCACCCACCGTCGCCCGCTGGTCCGCCCAGGCTAGGGTGACGTCCGCCAGACGGTTGGGTGGTGCACGGGTGGGGGAACAGGAAAGACGGCTCACCAGGATCTCCCGGGGTCTTGGCGAGCCTGGTCCTCTTGGCCGGGCACGGCAATTGGAGACACGGTGTCCACCCCGGCCACAGTAGAGGCAACGGCCGGAGAAGAGCCTGGACTCCCGTTCGGCCGGGCTAAGGCGGTTGCGTCCCAGCTGCATGGGTTCCTCCCCGGTCACGACTCGGGAGGGAACAAACCCACCAGTCACGGAGGGGGCAGGGCGGTCAGCACTGTAGAGGCGGCCGCCGGGAAAGGGAGCCCCTGAGCGGCGGTCGATGGCACAGTCGTAAGGCCGGCGAGGCGGAAAGACCTGAGCCCTGGACTCCCTGAAAACCCCCTCGGGGTCGTGGTACTCGGGGGGTACGTCTGGGGTACAGAAAACCTCCTCGAGGTCGTGGTCCTCGGGGGGTACGTCTGGGGTACAGAAAACCTCCTCGAGGTCGTGGTCCTCGGGGGGTACGTCTGGGGTACTGAAATCCTCCTCGAGGTCGTGGTCCTCGGGGGGTGCGTCTGGGGGTCCCCGTCGGGTTCTCTCACGTCTTCTCTACTGGAGGCGTCCGTCGATGCGGATGGCGAGGCTGAACAGGTCCTCGAGGGAATCAGGTTCCTCCCGGGTCGCGAGCTGGTCCCTGACTGCGTCACTGAGCCCACTCATGAAGGTTAGGCGAAGTGCTGGGTCGTTCCATCCACTCTCCACCGCCGCCAGTCGAAACTCCAGGACGTAGTCAGTTACCCTGCCGCTCCCCTGTCGGAAGGTCCCCAACCGGGCTCCAGGGTCCAGACCTCGGGCTGGATGGTGGAACACTCTGCGGAGCTCCGCCACGAAGTATTGCATGATGAATGTGGCACACTCCTCGGGATTGCCGTCGAACAGCCGTGGGACGGAGAGACGGGGTTCCCGAGGTGCGGGATCTGCTGGGACTGCGGGGAATGCTCCCCTTGACGTCGTTCCTCATGGTGGGCCACCAGAATCGACGAGCCAGGAAGGAGAACGTGCGATGAACGCCCGGGTGGCAGGCGAACCGGCTGGTATGGCCCCACTGGAGGACCCGGGACCGGACTGAGTTGGGGACAAAGAGACGATTAACCGGGACATTGCCTGGAGCGCGATGGAAGCGTAGGGCACGCCTTACCACCCCCTCGATGCCCAAGGTGACTACTCTCTCTGTGTCGGCTGGGGTCGTCATATGGGTTGGATCGTAATGTTATGGTTTGACACCGACCCCAAATGCACGACACAAGAGAGTAGGAATTCAGAGTTGCCAAAAACAAGGGCTTGTTTATTGAGACTAATTAATGAGCACAGAATAGGCAAGTCAAACAAGACAGGTACACAAGCTAGGGGGAAAATGTTCTGCTGCTCTGCAGCTTCTCCCGTGGTGGTAGTAGGGGGTAGCAGATGCTGACGTCTGAGCCGCTCTGCAGACTTCTCTCGGCAGAATCTCCGAAGTGTTGCGGGACCGAGAGAGAGAGAGAGGGAGCGAGTCAACAAGGGTGCAGGTGGAACGAGCAGAACAGGAGAGGTGACTTGTACCCAAATACAAAAGTTATCCAAGTGAACTAATCTTCGTGTAAATACACACAGTGAGCAAAGTTCCACAACACAATCCCAAGTGAATATCTTCGTGTAAATACACACAGTGAGCACTGTTCCAAAACACAATCCCAAGTGAATATCTTCGGTGCAAAAATAGACACTGAGAGTGAAGTCCAAAAAACAATCCAATGTGAATAATATCTTCGGTGTGAACAACACACAGTGGGAGATGTAAAGTCCCAAAAATATTATCCCAGTGAGAACAACAAAAAGGCGATCGCTGGGTGAGGGACTGTCTGATAAAAAAGGTGGTAATCTTCAGTGTTATAGAAACACACGAAAACGGAATTTGATCAAGACAGTCAGTAAAAAACTCACCCAGACGAAGTGCGTAATGAGTGCTGGAACAGCAGCGGAGCGAGAGCGTCGCCACGGGGAAAAGGTGTCCAAGAGGAAGGCTTCTTGGAATATCCTGGAGGTAAAGCACAGAGAGCAAACAGCAGCAGCAGCAGGAACGGAGAATGCAAACAGAGAAATATCAAAACGATCCAACAAAACCTGAGTGGGGAAACGGGGTATAAATAATACGGGATTGATTGATTGACAAGCAGTGACAGCTGGGGAATGTGATTGAAAAGCGTGTGGACGGGAGAGAACCAATCAACGACGTCTCTGACGACGTCACTGGGAAGAAGCGTGTGAATGGGGGAATGAAATGATTAACAGAACCTTAAAGGGACAGAGCGAGTGGGAGAGCAGCGGACCAATCATCACAGTACTTCAAGAAGCCCGTGGTGGGGAAAGAGCCAAACCTTACAGTCCTCTCCCGAACTCCTTTGATTCTCTCACAAACAGGCGTAGTCGGAAAGATCTGGTTGGTGTTGTTTTTATTTCCCAGCCTTCAAGGTGCAGAGGTGACATCTCAATAACAAGTGACTTAAGCAAACTAACAAAATAACAAAATACTACCTGGTCTATCATATGCGCTCCACAATAACGTCATATTGATAGACGACACTTACTGCGCGGCACTTCCCTAGTTACTCATCTTTAGCAACCTTTGTCTGGTGAAGCCCCGACACAGAGACAAACAGACTAACAGACACGGCCCTTCCCTCAGTCACCTACATTGTAACTGGTGCAGGGCAAGAACCCAGAACCTTGGGCACGCAGCCCTCATGACACCTGCACTCCTCCCCCTCCACAGGTGCCACACATAATTAATTAACAAGACTAAACAGGTGCTACACATCAATTGAATGACCGTTACACACATTATCTAAAAACAACCTCCAACACCAAATACCCTCACAACCCAATAAATAAATACATATACACAACACAATAAATATATGTATGAATGGATATATGAATGTATGTATAAATGCATGTATGCTTAGATTAATGGATATGTATGCATGTTTGATTATGTATGAATGTATATGATGAGTCAATGTTGTGTGTATGTGTGCGTGCGTGCTGCCCCGGCGTCAGTGACAGACCCACTCTGTCACACTGTGTATTCTAACGTGCAGTAAAATATTACATGGACTTTGTTAACTGTGTAAAACTAAATACATGTAGACACTACAGTAAAGTGTGGAAAAACATATCTAATCTAAAACTAATCTAACAGTCTTTAGACCAAATAGCCTACATTATGAAATTTCTGAGGAAAAAGAAAGCACATTTGGGTGAGTGATGCCATAATTATGTGGCATATAATAATAATTGACAGTGCGACACCTGCTGGTCAGTTTCTGTAAGTATTGTTTTAGATTAGATATGTTTTTCCACACTTTACTGTAGTGTCTACATGTATTTACACAGTTAACAAAGTCTGTTATTTTTCTGTTGATCAAATAAAAAGCCTGCCTACTGCAAATCAATATGATTTGTCGACTATGTCACGGCTTATTGATCCATTCAAGAATCGAGGTTGTTCACGGACCACACAGGCAATATTTCCATATTAGGCTATTACTTCACATAAAATATAATGTCTAAATGAAATGCACAAAACAAAAAATGTATGTATCATAACGTTACCCTGGTATAGATCTGTATGCATGTATTTATTCATAACGTTATACATATTCGTTAACGTTAGATCGTGCATGGCTTTTACATTGAAAAATGTACTTGTCACGTGGTTCCGTTCTCCATTCTTCACATCAAAAACGAAAAACGAACTATCAAAACGTACACGGCCCATTATTTACTCCTTTTTTTTCATTTGATTCTGACACCAAAATACAAAAAACAGCTCCGTATTTCTGTTTTTCCCCATTTTTTCGATTTTGGTTTCAAACGGAAATAGGAAAAACCTCGTATTTCCGTTTATTTTTTTCGTTTGAAACGAAAAACGAACTATCAAAACGTACACGGACCTCTAATCGGTCCTGCTGTCCTATAATCATGTGGTCTCAGGGGACCAGAAAACGCTCCCATCTAGAGTCTGGCTAAACTCTAATTTGGGACCACAGTCTCGACATTTAGGCTCCTGGCCTAAAGGGAGGAGGGCGGAGGGCGGGGGCCATTTGTAGGTATTGAGTGGCTCCAGCCCTGCTATAAATCTGAAGAAAACACAGACAGGGTTCGCACAGACATTGCAAAATTAAATTCAAGGACTTTCAAGTACTTTTCTAAGCACTATTTATCATTTTAAAATGGCATTTAAAGGATACAATTCACTTTTAAATGCTGTTTTTTTTATAGAAAAGAAAATCGGATCCAATATTTATGGCTTAAAAGTTAAACCCAATTTCCGACAATTAGTTACACTTTGAATTAAAAAAAAAAGTATTTCTGGATTCAGAACAATTTTATCATGGATAAAATCGAATGGTTGATTTGAATTCCAAGGACTTTTTAAGCACCTAAACGAACAATAAACACTATGCAACAACCATCAAATGCACACAGCACACACACCCACACGCACACACTCACTTAAACAAACAACACACTGCAGCACCCACTCTCCACACTTTAGATCACACAAACACACTTTATATTTATTGATAAAGGATTTGCACTACAACTCGTACACCTACTGTAAATTGTACCTAAATTGCACCTCATCCCATTTCTGCCTTGCACTATATAGTATTGTATATTAGTACACTGCATAGTATTGTATATTATATGGTAACTCAGTTATGTCTATTCTGCATCGAACATTGTACATATGTCTATACTGAACACTGTGACCTCATTTTTTTACTTCTAATTTACATGCTATACTATGTTATTTTATTTCATACTTATCTTGTCTTGCACAGTCTCTGGAGCAGGGGTAGGCAACCCTAGGCACGCGTGCCCGCGGGGGCATTTGCATAGGCACAGGGGGCAGCAGTAAAAAAAAAAAAAAAAAAAAAAAATCTTTTCTTTTGCTTTGAAATATTATAGTGAAATATTTTGCACTGTTGTCGCATTTATCTTGTTGAAATCCTCCCACAGGTTCTTTTTACTACCACATATTTAATAGAGACCCTTTATTTGTTTATTATTTCAATTTAGCTGGAAATACATTGCTACATCATTCAGTAACATTTGCAGAGCCTTATAACAAAAACATTGTGACCAGTGTGATTAATCAACACATTTTATTATTTATTTTTCTATTTCATTGAACATTGCACATGTTAAAAGCCATTTTTTTTACTCAAAATGTGAGTATTACCAAGTCAACTTGTGTTCTTAAAACAATGACAATAAACATAGTTTTATTAGGTTGAAATAATGTGGTTGTGTACTTATTTTTCTGTTAACTTATTATGGATTGAAAACTGAAAACCTTAATGCGCAGTAACTGAACTCAATATTTTTAAGTTCTGGTAACTTATTATTATTTATTTTTTTACAGTGTAGTCTTGCGATCAATCAAAACTTATTTACACAATATACCTCACATTCACCCTCCATTCACATCCTGGTGTTCTCCTGGTGTTCTCCATTAGGCCTGTAGGTGGAGCTATGACAGCACACGTACAGTACACAAACCGATGGTGTGTGATGTGTCCAAAAATGAATGGGCAAATGTGAGTGAAATGGTCGCACTGTATGCAGCTGTTTGTCTGCATTGCATCCCCCCCCCCCCCCCCAACTCAGATTTAGGGTTGATACAACCATCATAATAATATTGTTAATAATAACAATAACAATAATGATGTAATAATGTAAAAATTATCATAAAAAATACCTGATTATGAGAAAAAAAATTACGATGCATGGAATATTGTTGAGGCACACTAGTTACAACTATATTTCAAACAGGCACTCCATGTCAAAAAGGTTGCTGACCCCTGTCTGGAGCGTAACAGTAAGAAGCATTTTGTATAAAAGTATTCTGTACTTCTGTATGACAACTATTAAAGAAACTTGAAACTTGAACCTTGTTAAAAAATTGGCTGTTTAAGGAATTCCAGGGATCGCCTTAAAAAATTTATAAAATGATCAAGCACTTAAAGGACCTTGTGCGAACTAGGGCTGTCTTAAATACTTCGAAGCTTCGCTTGATGGGCATGGGATTCGAATATAAAAAAAATAATTCGATTATTAAAATAAAAAAAAATATACGATTTTTTAATAATTTTTTTGCAAAATCAACTCTGCCTCTCTTTGTTAACTACAACAAGCAATGCTGTTTGTTATTTAAGATGAGGTCGGACTCAGCACTGACAGATTTGTGTTCATTGTGCTGCTTTTATAAAGCCTCAAATGACGGCTTACAATATTTCATGAAAGCAAAGTGTTTCGTTTGTCTAAGATTTTAAAAGGTTTAAACTTTACAGCACTGACAAAGTTGAACAAAGTGCTGTACAAGTCCCACAACATAAAAAAAAAAAAATATTTATAATTATTTTTTTTTTTATTTATCTCTGCCCCGAAGCTTCGAATTCCAAAAAAAAATCGAAGGTCACACCGGTTCCTGACAGGCAGCGAGCGAGCGAACTGGAGACGAAATCGCGTGCGACACTGTCCTGATATGACGCGGTGCTTGTCCGAGTGTGTCTGTGTGTGTGTATTTACCTGGAAGCACAGGGGCAAAGCAGCCTGCGATTCTCGACCAATAAAAAGTGTTTAGGGGCGGGACTCGGCCGCGTAATCGCTCAGACACAGCGAGCAAATATTTGAGGGGGGAGTGACATCGCCGCTCAGTTCGCTGTCGCTCGCGGTAGGTCAGGATAGTCTGATTGAAACGAATACATTTTAATCATTTTCGCAATCACGCTCGCTCGCGTCGCTCCCTGTCAGGAAGGGGTGTCAGCCCTAGTGCGAACCCTGCACAGAACCATTGGAGAATTATCCAGCGCCCTTCCTACAGAGATATTATTATTATTATCATTATTATAGAGGCACTTATTATACAAGTATTATTTATCATCTGGTGCCACCTAGTGGGCATTTACTGCAACTGTGGGACGCCAGGGGACTGAGATGTGGACAGGTGAGACTGAATCAGCGTCTGTGTGACACACTATTTAAGAGACACTCTTGACCATAGGCTGTAAGGTGAAAAGCCCTGTGGGCGAACTCTGACTGGCCAACGGTACGTTGCATTGTATGCACCGTTAATATCTGCATTTATCCTTTGATTCATATATCTAGTTACTAATTGATGCCGTTTATTTCCTTTCCTTTGTATAGGTAAATAATCTGACTACTGATCGATGCTAAATGCTACTGACTGTATCGACTCTGCTGGCTAAGTGCTACTACTACTGGCTAAATGCTACTACTGCTGGCTAACTGCTAAACGAGTACTACTATCTACAGCAGGGGTGGGCAATTATTTTTCCCAGGGGGCCGAATGAGCAACTGAAAATATGTTGGGGTCCGGGCCAAAATTCCAAACTCAATTATGCATAATATACATTTTATTTCTATATAAAAAGCAGTAAATGGCATTGTTTTGACCCCTGGTAAGAGTGTATGTTATTATTTGACAATTAAAAGGTGAGGTTAGCTTTCAAAAATGTCATTTATTCAAATAGAATTTATTTCCAAAATGATAAACAAAATGTGAAACATTAATAACAAAGGGCATTTTGAGTTTCATATACTATTGAAACAAGGATTTTCTTAGCTTTCTAAAGACATCACATCATCTTATAGCAAAAATAAACAAGACATGTAACTGAACTGTATAAAGAAAAGTGTCCCAGTTTTTTAGCCTTTTTTACTGTACATGCCTATATTAAACATTTAATGTTTTCAGAACTGTGCAAAAAAAAGAAAAAAAAAGATCAAGTGTCCCATTTCACTTGTTATATTTCCACATTTTAGTGTTCTTCAGTTCTTTTTTTTTCATTCAGTGTGAGAAATCCAGTCTCTGTTGAGCTTTAACAAGTCAATCAAAGTCAGGTTGCATGTCTGAGGTGGAGATGCGAAGCACAGCTGCCAGATGTTCATCAGTGAGAGAGGATCTGTACCTGGACTTGGTAAACGTCATGACTGAGAATGTCTGTTCACATATGTAGGTGGATCCAAAGAGAACCAACATCTTCTGAGCATGTCTCCTAAGCGTATACTGTGCGTGTGAACGTTGACATGAAGAAAAAAAAAGTTAAAAAAAAAAAAAATTATTATCATGTAATCTTTCGCGGGCCGGTCAGAATCATCCAGCGGGCCGTATCCGGCCCGCGGGCCGTACAATGCCCAGGTCTGATCTACAGACTTAAGCTGCTACCAGCTACCAGCTAACCGCTTGCTTGATTGACCACCTGGTGATGATGGCATGACAGTTATCCAAATAACGGAATGTTTGGACATGGAGTCCCAATAAATGAACATTCTTGCAAAGTCCGAATTGTTTCTTTTGGTTCAATTTATAAGTCGTTCGCCTACACCCTTCCAATGGGGACATTTAGTTGACTCATTGACTGAGACCGCTAGATAATTGGACAATTATTTACCGTACGCGCCCCGCTACGAGACAGGACGGACGGAACACAGAAGCAAGTGCCCGCGTGAGATACCATCTCAGCGTCAAGGTGGAACCAGGACGGAGTGGATACACACGACGGGGCACATCGAGAGGACGCAGTCAGCTCAAGGGAAGTGATAACGTTGATGTTGACTGCTTACTGGGTTGGAATCGCCGTATTCCGCCCACATGCTGACTGCTTGAAGTGGTGGAGTTGCCGAATTCCATCCAATGCTAACTGCTAACACCGCTAGCCATCCAAAATGCTAACGCTGCTAGCCATTAGCCAACCAATGCTAATGCTGTTAGCCAACCAATGCTAACACTGCTAGCAGCTGGAGCTGTTCTACCCACGTGTCCAGCCAGGAGAACTGACCCGGCCCGAGACCATCGACCTGCTCATCAGCGCACGGGAAGGTCGCTTAGTCCCACAAAGAGTGGGGAGAGTCGGCGATCTGGTGCTGTGGGACGGCCCGCTGGGCAAGACTGTGAGTGGTGCGCATCCGGACCTCTTTGAGGAGGTAAAGTTGATGGCACGCCAGTCATTGACCCACTTCGCACACTCCATGGGGACGATGGCCGTCGGAGTGAAGAAGCAACCAGCATCACTCCCTAATGACCACAGGTTCTCACAATCAGCACTCCTGAGAACGGAGAAAGCCTCAGGAGGGACCTCGCATGGCGTTGAGCCTACACCAGACAGGCCCGGTCTGGTCAAGGTGGGAGGCGTAACGCCACAGAAGTCAAACCAAAGACACTGGTCCAAAAATGCCCCAAGAGGGACCCCGAGTGGAAAGGAGCCTACACCAGGCAGACCCGGTCTGGTCAAGGTGGGAGGCGTAACGCCACAGAGGCGAGACCAAAGACACTCGTCCAAAAGGGCCTCGAGAGGGACCCCAGGTGGAAAGGAGCCTACACCAGGCAGACCCGGTCTGGTCAAGGTGGGAGGCACAACGCCACGGAGGCGAGACCAAAGACACTGGTCCAAAAGTACCTCAAGAGGGGCCTCAAGTGGAAGGAAGCCCACACCAGGCAGGCCCGGTCCTGCAAAATGGGATGCATTGACGGGCAAGGAACGCCAAAACACGTCCTATAAACTATGCCTGGCTGGGCAGGAAGGAGAAGCCCACAGGGCCAACCACGAGGGCGTTGCTGAAACCCTCTCACAATTAAGGAACAATGACCGAATCAAGGACGTCAAAAGTCGCCTGTTTCTGGCACAAAGAAGGACGTCGAAAGTCGCCTGTTTCTGGCACAAGGAAGGACGTCGAAAGTCGCCTGTTTCTCTGAGGCCCCTCGCTTCCATTGGCTGATTTGGGTCACGTGATTTGGGTCACGTGACCGTCCCACCCAATGGCTGAATTGGAGTATTGCACTGCGGGCATTGGCTGATGCACTGCAGGATTGATTGATTGATTGATTGAAAACTGTATTAACAGATTGCAGAATGGGTACACGTGACCGCCACAGGCCCTGATTGATTGATTGAAAACTTTATTAACAGATTGTAGAATGGGTACAGTGACCGATTGATTGATTGATTGATTGATTGATTGATTTAAAACTTTATTAACAGATTGCAGAATGGGTACAGTGACGTCACAGGCCCGGATTGATTGATTGATTGATCTGATTGATTGATTGAAAACTTTATTAACAGATTGTAGAATGGGTACAGTGACCGATTGATTGATTGATTGATTGATTGAAAACTTTATTAACAGATTGTAGAATGGGTACAGTGACCGATTGATTGATTGATTGATTGATTGATTGAAAACTTTATTAACAGATTGCAGAATGGGTACAGTGACATCACAGGCCCGGATTGATTGATTGATTGATTGATCTGATTGATTGATTGAAAACTTTATTAACAGATTGTAGAATGGGTACAGTGACCGATTGATTCATTGATTGATTGATTGTAAACTTTATTAACAGATTGCAGAATGGGTACAGTGACGTCACAGGCCCGGATTCATTGATTGATTGATTGATTGATTGAAAACTTTATTAACAGATTGCAGAATGGGTACAGTGACGTCACAGGCCCGGATTGATTGATTGATTGATTGAAAACTTTATTAACAGATTGCAGAATGGGTATAGAGGTGTGATAGGTGTGATAGGTGTGATAGGTGTGAGAGGTGTGATAGGTGTGATAGGTGTGAGAGGTGTGATAGGTGTGATAGGTGTGAGAGGTGTGATAGGTGTGATAGGTGGGATCGGTGTGATAGGTGTGAGAGGTGTGATAGGTGTGATAGGTGTGATAGGTGTGATAGGTGTGAGAGGTGTGCTAGGTGTGATAGGTGTGATAGGTGGGATCGGTGTGATAGGTGTGATAGGTGTGAGAAGTGTGATAGGTGTGAGAGGTGTGATAGCTGTGATAGGTGTGATAGGTGTGATAGGTGTGAGAGGTGTGAGAGGTGTGATAGGTGTGATAGGTGTGAGAGGTGTGATAGGTGTGATAGGTGTGATATGTGTGATACAGTGACCGTCACAGGCCCGGATTGATTGATTGATTGATTGATTGAAAACATTATTAACAGATTGCAGAATGCAGTACAGCTCAATACACACAATTGTTAAGGGGATGCAGACCATGCAGTACTGTTACATTTGTGACATACAGTAAATATATACAAGGGGGAGGGAACTGTACATTTATGATGAATTGAAAATGGGGGACCCTGATGTAAACAAGACGGAAGTCTTTCTCTGGTCTGCATCCCCTTAACAATTGTGTGTATTGAGCTGTACTGCAGATATATTTCAATTGCCTTACTTATTTACATAAGTATTATAGGCCTACAGCAGTATTGTACAGACAGTAACTATAGAGAGTGTGCTGACCTACGGTGTGTCTGTGTGGTTCTCCAGCTGCACAAAGGCAGAGCAAGAGGCTCTACAGAGGGTGGTGAAGGCGGCAGGCAGGATCGTCGGGACTCCTCTACCAAACATCACCTCCGTCTTCACCTCCCGCTGCCTCCACCGCTCCAAGTGTATCATCAAGGACCAGTCTCACCCAGCACATCACCTCTTTCAGCTCCTTCTTCCATGGAGGAGATACCGGTCCATACATGCCAAGAGTTCAAGATTTAAGAACAGCTTTTTCCCCCAAGCAGTCAGACTGTCCCCTCACGTGCACCATGCACTTACCTGGACTTGATAATCACTGTTACCACTCATCATGCACTTTATTTAAAATATTCTGTTATGTACAGTGTTATATGTGTTGTTCATGTATGTATATATTGTACTAGGGTCTGTGGGAGCTCCCCTGAAATTTCGTTGTATACTGTGCAATGACAATTATTCTATTCTATCTTGAATGAATGAGTTTATTTATTTCGAACATAAATTGAAAATAAATAATAATAAAAAACAAGTAATAAACAGATGAAAAAAAACAAGCAGTTCATGTATAATAATAATGTTGTCAATCTTCCCACTAGAATAAGTATAGATAAGGATGGTAGCATTTCATCTACATGTATTGATCATATTTATACAAACTTGCCAGGCCAATGCTCAAAGGCAGTCTCTGTTCCTGTAGGTTTCAGTGACCACAACATCATAGCAGTCTCCAGAATGATGAAGGTCCCAAAAGCCAAAGCAAAAATTATTGTCTCACGGTCATATAAGAGTTTTAATGTAGAAGGTTTTATTAATGAAATGTTGGGTATAAACTGGGAGGAGGTATGTTGTGAGGATGACCCAGAGGTTGCACTGGACTTATTTATGTTGAGGTACATGAGTGTAGCAGATAAACATGCTCCTTTAAAAAAGTTCACAGTCAGAAACAAATCAGCCCCATGGATAAATAGTAGCTTAAGGATTTTAATGAATGAGAGAGACATAGCCAAAAAAGCATCAGTGTGTTCCAGTTCTGCAGATGACAGACAAAAGTACCGTTCCTTACGTAATCAAGTCACAAAGTTAAATAAGGTGAGAAAAAGGGAATATTTTAAACAATGGTTATATGATGTGAGAAATTATGGTAAAAATCTATGGAATGTTTTAAATCAAATTATGGGTAGAAAATCCAATGTCTGTACACCTTTTGTTGAGTCATATGGAATTGTCCTAACCAAACCATGTGATATTGCCAACCATTTTAATGATTTTTATGTAAGTAAGATATCTCAGCTCAGGCAGGGAATGCACATCTCAAACAATACAAAATCAAATGACATAATTAAGAATATCATAATGAAAGATAAAGGGTGTAAATTTGATTTTAAACAGGTTGAGGTTAGTGATATTGAAAGGTTACTCCAGGCTCTACCTGACAGCAAGTTAGCTGGCACAGACAACTTGGATAGTAAATTATTGAGAATTACTGCTACGATCATAGCAAGTCCAGTGTGTCATATTATTAATAGATGTATACAAGTGGGACTATGTCCAAAGAGATGGAAGGAGGCTAAGGTTACTCCTTTACCCAAAGACTCCAAATCAGTTTTTAAAGAGGGCAACTCCAGACCTATAAGCATTTTACCAGTTTTAAGCAAAATCATAGAAAAGTGTGTTTTTGCACAAATCCAAGAATATTTTCAGTTTAACAGTGTTATGGTTTGACACCGACCCCAAACGCACGACACAAGAGAGTAGGAATTCAGAGTTGCCAAAAACAAGGGCTTGTTTATTGAGACTAATTAATGAGCACAGAATAGGCAAGTCAAACAAGACAGGTACACAAGCAAGGGGGAAAATGTTCTGCTGCTCTGCAGCTTCTCCCGTGGTGGTAGTAGGGGGTAGCAGATGCTGACGTCTGAGCCGCTCTGCAGACTTCTCTCGGCAGAATCTCCGAAGTGTTGCGGGACCGAGAGAGAGAGAGAGGGAGCGAGTCAACAAGGGTGCAGGTGGAACGAGCAGGAGAACAGGAGAGGTGACAAATACAAAAGTTATCCAAGTGAACTAATCTTCGTGTAAATACACACAGTGAGCAAAGTTCCAAAACACAATCCCAAGTGAATATCTTCGTGTAAATACACACAGTGAGCACTGTTCCAAAACACAATCCCAAGTGAATATCTTCGGTGCCAAAATAGACACAGAGAGTGAAGTCCAAAAAACAATCCAATGTGAATAATATCTTCGGTGTGAACAACACACAGTGGGAGATGTAAAGTCCCAAAAATATTATCCCAGTGAGAACAACAAAAAGGCGATCGCTGGGTGAGTGACTGTCTGATAAAAAAGGTGGTAATCTTCAGTGTTATAGAAACACACGAAAACGGAATTTGATCAAGACAGTCAGTAAAAAACTCACCCAGACGTAGTGCGTAATGAGTGCTGGAACAGCAGCGGAGCGAGCGCGTCGCCACGGGGAAAAGGTGTCCAAGAGGAAGGCTTCTTGGAATATCCTGGAGGTAAAGCACAGAGAGCAAAGCAGCAGCAGCAGGAACGGAGAATGCAAACAGAGAAATATCAAAACGATCCAACAAACTTGAGTGGGGAAACGGGGTATAAATAATACGGGGTTGATTGATTGACAAGCAGTGACAGCAGGGGGATGTGATTGAAAAGCGTGTGGACAGAAGAGAACCAATCAACGACGTCTCTGGGAAGAAGCGTGTGAATAGGGGAATGAAATGATTAACAGAAAACTTAAAAGGACAGAGCGAGTGGGAGAGCAGCGGACCAATCATCACAGTACTTCAAGAAGCCTGTGGTGGGGAAAGAGCCAAACCTTACAAACAGTCTGGCTACAGAGTCTGAACATGCATACAGAACTGGTCACTCTACATCGACTGCTCTAGTTCAGATGACTGACGACTGGCTCAGAGCTATTGATAACGCCATGATAGTGGGAGCTGTGTTTTTAGATTTCAGTGCTGCATTTGATGTGCTTGACCATTCTCTCTTGATTGATAAACTTAAATGTTATGGTTTTAATCCCCTGGCTTTGATGTGGATGCAGAGTTATCTGTCCTCCAGATCTCAGCAGGTTTATTTGAATGGCAGCCTATCTAGTAGTAGAAGTTTGGAGTGTGGTGTTCCACAGGGGAGCTCCCTAGGGCCTCTGCTCTACTCAGTGTTCACCAATGACCTACCATGGGCTACTAAGAATGCCAAATTGGTCCAATATGCAGATGATTCCACCTTGTATTATGCTTCTCCATCAAATGGTATGCTTAATGAAGTCCTGAGCAGAGAACTTAATGATGTGAATGATTGGATAGTAGCTTGTACTGAACATCTCTAAGACAAAAAGCATGGTGTTTGGATCGAGGCATGGGTTGTCTTGTAACCCAACGCTTATTTTAAATTCATGTAACTCCATAGTTAAGCAAGTTGAAAGCATTAAGCTCCTTGGAGTGACACTGGATAGTACTCTATCTTGGTCAAACCACATCACTAACATTGTCTCAAAGATGGGAAGAGCTGTAGGCATTGTTAGAAAATGTGCTTATTTTGTTGATCGTCCTCTTCTACGTCAGATTATTCAGAGTCTAGTCCTGTGTCATTGATTATTGTTCGGTGATCTGGTCATCTGCCACCAAAGGTGAGATCAGGAGAGTACAGGTAGTCCAGAACAGGGCAGCACGGTTGGCTTTGGGTTGCTCACTAAGGTCCAATGTCAACCGTATGCATGCTGGTCTCTCCTGGCTCACAGTTGAAAAAAGGTTATCGTCTAACTCACTTGTATTGTGTAAATCAGTCATTAACAGTAAGACTCCATATTTTGTGTTTGAGCAACTTGTTTACAGAAGCTCTATACAAGACCATAATACAAGAGGGGCCAGAAATGGTCAGTTTGTACTCCCTCGTCCTAGAACCAATGCTTTAAAGCGGTCTTTTATTTATAGGTGCATAACACTCTGGAACAACCTACCTAGTTATCTCTACACTTTTAGTAAATCGATGTTTAAAAAGAAACTCAAATCTCAATTACAGCTGTTGCCTTAATGTGTATTGCATTTGTGTATGGGTTTTTGCCTATTAGCCTACAAGTTCTCATTTTGTATCTTTAAAAATTTATATTTATTGTATGTTTTTAGTTAATTGTTTCGTTTTTTATTTCTATCTATAGCATCTGCATGTGAAAGTATCTTATTAGCTATATACTAAATCCTTGTTTTTATCTTTTGTATTGATCTATGCATTAACTGTTTTATGTATTGTGTTGTGTGGACCCCAGGAAGACTAGCTGGGAGCCATGGCACCAGCTAATGGGGATCCTTAATAAAAACATAAAAACAGCAGTAAAAAAATAAATAAAAAGACAGGCATAAAATGAGTTCAAGTTCTTTACTTGTCAAATACACAACGCATGTAATGACATTTTTGTATTTCGAGCTCAGACTCAACAGTGCACAACAATGAAAACAAGAATGATAACAATAAGTAGTAGCAGTAATTTTAAATATAAAATGAGATAAGATGAAATAGTAAATTATTTGCAAAATAAATGAATGCAATGCGAACACTCCCAGACATACATAGAATGACAGGATGTCCAGGAACACTCCCACTTTCTCCAGCCCCTCCGTAGCCACGGGGACGGCCACTTTATCGTGCAGGGCCTCTCTGGAGCGTAACAGTAAGAAGCATTTTGTATGAAAGTATTCTGTACTTCTGTATGACAACTATTAAAGAAACTTGAAACTTGAAACTTGAAACTTGAACTTTCCCCCTCTCGCCGCCCAGGCACCAGGAGTGTGGGTTGAAGCCCAGACGACAGCTGTCCTTCTGGCCCTTCTGTTGGGGTTTGAAACTGACCCCAAACGCAAACGGCACAGAGAGAGTTGTTTCATAGTTAGCCAAAATCAAGGGCCTGTTTATTTACTGAGTAACAAGAATGAATTAGGTGGTGAACAGAACAAACTGGGAAACAGGCATGTGAGGAATGTTTGCTGCTCTGCAGCTTCTCCCAGAAGGTGATGTTGTGGAATTTGTCCGTGACGTCTGAGCCGCTCTGCAGATCCTCCCAGCATATACTCGGGATGGAGGCGGAGAGGGAGAGAGAGATCTGAGTTAGCTCAGCGCACAATTGAAACTGACAGGTGACTGGTGAGGTGAATTGTCCAAACAAATAATCCAAGTGACAGATATTCGGTGTGAAACACACAGTGAGCAGTGTTCAGAGTGAAAACAATTAGGTAATCCAAACGTGTAATTCCAAAAGACAAAAAGGTGAGAACAGTATGAACAAAAACGGGATCTCTTCGGTGCTTTAAAAACACACAAAAACGATAGATCCAAAAGAGTGTTTACAAAAACTCACCAGAGCGCAACGCGTAAAGCGGGCAGATCAAACGAGGCGGCCGCTTCGTAACGGGGAAGCAGGTTCTCCAAACGGAATATTTCTCGAGAGTCCTGGGAAGCAACAGAACAGGGAAAGCAGCGACGGGAAGGAACAGGCAAATGCAGGGAATGTTTCAAAACGATCCAACATCAATATTAGGGAGATCAGGGTATTTAAAGCCACAGGGCGCTTAATGACAAGCTGTGACAGCTGCTGAAATTGATCATTGCTCCAGAAGCGTGTGGTTGGGAGAGCACCAAACAAACGGCATCTAACAGGAAAGAAGCGTGAGGCGCGGAATGCAATTAATTTAACAAAATACCTTAAAGGAACAGAGCGAGTGGGTGGGCAGCGGACAAAACCTCACAGTACCCCCCCCTCCACGGGAGCCACCCGGCGACCAGGCCGACCCGGCTCGCCCGGATGGGCACGATGGAAGTCGGTGATCAGGCCGGGATCCACGATGAGCTGGCGGGAGACCCAGCTCCGTTCCTCCGGGCCGTAACCCTCCCAGTCCACCAGGTACTGGAACCCCCGACCCCGCCGTCGAACGCCCATCAACCGGCGGACCTGCCACTGCATAGGCTACCTGCACATTAATATCATGTCTTCTCGGTGCATATAGGCTACCTGCACATTAATATCATGTCTTCTCGGTGCATATAGGCTACCTGCACATTAATATCATGTCTTCTCGGTGCATATAGGCTACCTGCACATTAATATCATGTCTTCTCGTGCATATAGGCTACCTGCACATTAATATCATGTCTTCTCGGTGCATATAGGCTACCTGCACATTAATATCATGTCTTCTCGGTGCATATAGGCCGACCTGCACATTAATATCATGTCTTCTCGGTGCATATAGGCTACCTGCACATTAATATCATGTCTTCTCGGTGCATATAGGCTACCTGCACATTAATATCATGTCTTCTCGGTGCATATAGGCTACCTGCACATTAATATCATGTCTTCTCGGTGCATATAGGCTACCTGCACATTAATATCATGTCTTCTCGGTGCATATAGGCTACCTGCACATTAATATCATGTCTTCTCGGTGCATATAGGCTACCTGCACATTAATATCATGTCTTCTCGGTGCATATAGGCTACCTTTACATTAATGCTGTGAAAGCCTTTTCCATTCACAAAAGCACCCTGGTTTGGGCCAGAGGGTGATTTGAGTTGGATCTGCGTGCAGTCTGTCCTGTAAGGTACAAGGTTTACACAACACAGTCCACTGCGCCCATGACATTGGGAAACTCTGCATAATAATAATAAGCTCCGTAATGAATAGTGATAGGAAGATGCATTTTCATTAAATGGTGAAATATTGAATAACTTAATTACCTGCAATTACATAGAAGCCCTCTTTGACTACTCTTTACTTGGACACGGCCAGGGAATGTAATGAAGACATCCATGAACTTCTTCAAGGCCAAATATACTTTGTGAACAGCACGGCATGCAGCGGCTCGGCTGATGTTCTCCGCATCGCCTACGGTGTACAGAAAGGTACCACTGGCAAAGAAGCGCAAGGCGATGCAGACAGTCTGGGAGACACTCAACGCTCTGCTGCGGGGTGTTTGATGAACAAGGTATGGCCCGAGAAGGTCTTGGAGGTAAATGATTCCTTGTCGGCCGAATCTATAGCGCTCGTACAGGAACTCATTATTATGAGCTAACGGATCTTGGCGATCTCTAAGCACTCTCTCCCTATGAAACGCTAATCGGACTATGATTGCTCCTTCGTCAATGGGATCGCTGAGGAAGGGAGCTGCCATTTTTTTGCGAGGGAGTGGCCAGTTTATCCAGCTAATTTATATAAGCCTGTGCTGGAGCAGGTTCAAACTTTTCGATCTGTTGCCATAGTGATTTAGCCAAACTTGCTTTGTGGAACCGAAAAGCCTGACTTATGTCAAGTTATCCTGAAGATTATCAGGCTAACTAAGTTAGCAACGTACGGGGAACGGGGCCCAGGAGCATAGGATGACTTTTTCACAACGTTTGGTTTGTGCAAGTCAGGGTAAACGCTTTAATCCTCACATTTCATCAACAATGTAGTTGACAAGGACAATGCCACGCACCTCTTCATCGTCCTTCAAAGCCCCTTAGTGTCTTTACTCTTTAGCTTTGCTGTCCATGAATGGATACAATGGGGGGTAATGATTGCTTTTCTCTGTCAAAAGGCAGCTGAGGATCTGAAGCAGTCAGTCCGGCTGAAGCCATCAGCAGGGCCCCATGAGATAAAGCGGATGAACTACTGGATATTGATAAGAATGTTTTATTTGACTTTTATTTACTTCAAAATGTTTCTACATACAACCTGGTCCCACATTAGTAAATTTTCTTCAGTTTTAGCCTTTTTTAGATTAATATCTGTTTCACTTCTTTCTTTGCTCACTCTTTGGTGGTCAAAGGTCAAGGTCACTGAATCCAGAGAGGCTGAGTCAGGATCGCAGCACAACGATGGGCCTCTGCGCTGCTCGGCTGCAGGGTGCCGGTCCTGGAGACGGGCCTTTCGTTGGCGTTGGACTTGAAGGTGTGGAAGTTCTGCAAAACCTACAAAGTGTCACCCTTGGATGTGTGATGCTGTTTGGACTGATCTATGTGCTTAATTTAAGCTACAGTAGTTCTGATGGAACTGGACACAAGCAGTCTTTCAAAGGTACAAGCCGTGAACGTGAAGCTGCTCAAGTGAGTAATTGGCCCGGTATGTTTTCCAGAGGGAAATATCAGGGTATATCAGAGTGGTTGGCTGTCAAAAAATAAAAACAAGCAAGCAGAAAAGCTGGTGACAGTGTGTTTGTGTGTTTTATCAGTTCTTGCTGCTGCTAAATGTTCCTTTATATTCCTACATGCAGGACGTGTGGTGGTGCACATTGTGGTGGAGATCTTGGTGGAGATCACCCCATCTTACAGGCCATCTTACAGGCCATCTACAGGCCATCTTACAGGCCATCTACAGGCCATCTTACAGGCCATCTACAGGCCATATTACAGGCCATCTACAGGCCATCTTACAGGCCATCTACAGGCCATCTTACAGGCCATCTTACAGGCCATCTTACAGGCCACCTACAGGCCATCTTACAGGCCATCTTACAGGCCATCTACAGGCCATCTACAGGCCATCTTACAGGCCATCTACAGGCCACCTACAGGCCACCTACAGGCCATCTACAGGGCATCTTACAGGCCATCTTACAGGCCCAGAGACATTTGCTTTTATATGGCACAGCTTTTAAATGGCGCCATGTTACATGTTTGAAGAATGCAACAACATGGTCTGTTCTTTATGTAGGTATTGTACAGTAGTTACATATTGAAGGTGTGGGGTGAATGGATTACATTTTGTTCATGGCATAAACCTGGTTATTATGCATTTCAAACAAATAGGCTTTATTAATACTGAATACTTTAACCTAGTTAACCTGATTATGCATTTCAAACAAATAGGCTTTATTTACACTGACCGATAGACATCACATTAAGTGTATTACTTTGTCTAAGTTAAATCTATAATGCAAATTAATGGACATTTGATATTCAATTCAGTTACATACATGCTAAAGATTAAGCTTTAAAATGTCTGTTAGTATCAGCATATTTAAACAAGGTTTCTGAACAAAGTTATAGTGTATCTTGTAGACCAGGCCCATTGCAAGTTGCTGTACTCTGTCGTCTACTCTAAGCCATCCTAGGTTGTCAAAGTGGGCAGGGGTGAGGTGGGTTCTGGGGGTAAGGTCAAGTAGTAGTCTGACCAGTTTGTTTTGTGATGTTTGTAATCTTGTTTTAAGCGCCTTTGAGGTGCTTTGGTACCATGAGGTGCACGCATAGTCGTAGTACCCTTGAATGAGTGCTCCTGCCAGAGTCTTCAGGGTATTCTTATTTACCAGAGAGGAGATCCGGTACAAGAATCTAGTTCGTTGGTTGACTTTTTTTTATTACATTGGATGCCATTTTGTCACAGGAAAGATTTGCCTCTAGGATGGAACCCAGGTAGGTAATTTCGTCTTTCCTTGTGACAATATTGTCACCCACTGTAACTGAGAAGCCGTCGGTCTTGCTGAGTTTGTTATTTGAACCGAAGAGAATGGACTCTGTTTTGCCCAGGTGTAATGATAGTTTGTTATCAGCGAGCCATATGCAGATTTTGCCGAGTTCCAAGCTGAGGGTTTTTTCAACCTGCAACTTGTTCTTGTCAGAGACCAGCAGGGCTGAGTCGTCCGCAAACAGGAACAAGTTGCAGTCACAGGCTGACGACATGTCATTTGCATAAATTAGGAAGAGTAGCGGTCCTAGTATGCTTCCTTGTGGAACACCACAGCTCACTGTGAGGGGGGGGATAGAGTACAATTGATTGTTTTGTAATATATATGTATATATATATTGTTACGTGCTCACACTTAATTGATCTGATCATAACAATAACAGGTGTTCCCAATGGAAAATCAGTCCCCCTCACCCCCAGAGTATAAAGAGGCTGGCATGCAACACCTTTATCTTCCCTGCACAGGTTCACACACAGGTTTTTACTTTGAATTCTTTCCTTCTGGGGATGGAGATTAATTGTATGATTGATAGTGTAAATATATGTAGATGGACAGAGAGGGTGTGCTTGGGAAACGGGATGTGCAGGATAATGATGATGGCTGTGCTTGTGTAACTAGGGCAGGGTGTGATTATGGGACTCTGGGGGGACCCTGATGTAAACAAGACGAAAGTCTTTCTCTGGTCTGCATCCCCTTAACAATTGTATGTATTGAGCTGTACTGTACTGTACCCATTCTGCAATCTGTTAATAAAGTTTTCAATCAATCAATCAAAAACTCAAAGATTTTTATTGAGGAATAGAATTTTTTCAACAGTTTTTGGATTGAGACGGTCAACAAGAGCCTTTTTATACATTTGTGACTATTTTATTAGCCATCACTAAATAGTTGCTGTGCCTTGGCTATTGTGCCATGACATACTGTAACTTATGAAAGACTGACATAGAATATTTTGATTGTCTTCTTTTTAGAATTAGCTGGCAATCATCACCACTCCCAAGGATATCAAGGTGAGTTAACTAACACATTCTCAAATCATGTTTTGTTTTTTACCACCAGACATGTGCTAGGTATATGAAGCTAGGTACACTTGCTACTGTATATGGGGCTCATTGATACTTTGATGGTGCTTACCTTATTTTGTTAATTCTGTCGCTCTTTCTCTAGGAATGCCAATGTATAACTCCAGCCCCTACCACACTGTGCCATCAGAGCGAGCAAGGAATGGTATGCATTTCTCATCTTAAATGTTGTTTTTTGGGCAAAATTCCATAATTCGTGTTCAATGTAAACAATGATGTGTGTCCTTTATTCTCTTTCTATTAGACTTCGATGCCAACTATGCACGTGGCTCCAGATCAGCTGACTTCAGCTCACATCGCCTGGGTAAAGATGCCTATATTCCACTTTACCCCCCGCCTCCCCCATACACAATGACCTAATGTGCAATGCTGATGCCATGTTGATTTCTTCAGCTTCAGCTCCTGAAACGCTGCGGGGGGGAAGATTCCATGGAGAGCCCAGTCAAATGTTACAAGGCAAGTATCATTTTCTGATGCATTGAGAAACATATCCCTTGTGACTTTACAGTCTTTGTCACTGTTTTTTTTCATGTAATTTGTCATGGTGTTTATAGGCTTAATATTTAAGCACTTAATGGTTACTATAAGTTAGGGGTGCAAAGACTTAAAGGGGCTATGCACTGCTATTCCTAGCACTATTTGGGCAACTTTACACAATTCCTGTTAGTCTATTGAAGACATTTGTAATTTTTTTTTCAAAAAAATTCATTGTTTTATATTTCTAATCAAGTACTCGAAACCATCATTTTTCAGCCTCGAGAAATCAGGCTGTTATGGCCTGGCTCCGCCCATAAGCACTTTGAGTGACAGTCAGACCACAGTCTGCACTGGTAGAGGGAGGGAGGGAGGGGGGGGGGAAGAGAGAGAGAGTTCAGTTCAGTTCAGAGTTTTTATTTGCCACATGGAATAATACAATCATAGTTTCTTCATTAAAAAATCATAAATAGTCATTCCATGGACAAAAGGAGCAGGAAGAAGAATAAATCTTATAGTTATATAGTTACCTGCCCCTTATTCCTAAACTAACATGTATTTTCTTAATGGTCGGCGTATAACCTTATTTACACAAATAATCATTTATACCATGAGAGAGAGAGAGAGAGAGAGAGAGAGAGAGAGAGAGAGAGAGAGAGAGAGAGAGAGAGATAAGCCCCTCCCTCTCTCTTCCTTTTTTTCTTTCTATCACTCTCCCGTTCGGAGGTGTGTGTCGCGCGGACCTCCGTGCGGCAGGTCCCCCCCCCCCCCCCCAAGTGCCCCCTCTCTCTCCCTCCCTCCCTCTCTCTTCCTTTTTTTCTTTCTATCACTCTCCCGTTCGGAGGTGTGTGTCGCGCGGACCTCCGTGCGGCAGGTCCCCCCCCCCCCCCAAGTGCCCCCTCTCTCTCCCTCCCTCCCTCTCTCTTCCTTTTTTTCTTTCTATCACTCTCCCGTTCGGAGGTGTGTGTCGCGCGGACCTCCGTGCGGCAGGTCCCCCCCCCCCCCAAGTGCCCCCTCTCTCTCCCTCCCTCCTTCTCTCTTCCTTTCTCTCCTTTCTCTCCCACTCGGCTCTCGCTGATGAGACGAGGCAACTTTTTTCTTTTCTTTCTTTCAATCTCCCGTGTGGCGCGCGGCCGGCAGGTACCCCCCCCCTCAAGTGCCCCCTCTCTCTCCCTCCCTCCCTCTCTCTTCCTTTCTCTCGGCTCCCTCTCGGCTCTCTCTTCCTCTCGGCCCCGCAGCCCCACTCGCTGTCAAGTCTAGGTAGAATGGGGGCGGGCATTAGCTCCAACCACAGAGCCAATCGCATCACTGTGTCTATCCACAGCGCCCAGTGACGTGACGAGGGACTTCAAATCAAAATGACCCGATTTACTAGAGGCACAGAGGGGTTGGGCTGAAACGGAGCAATTCGCCAATATGGTATTTAGACCCTAAAACACATTGATACGAACTCCTATTACTATAATACAATGCTAGAGACTGAAAAATGACATTTATAATGCATGGGACCTTTAAGCTATCACAGAGTTGCTTAGTGTCATTCTAAATGATTGAAATGGTGAATCTATCCTTGAAATTTAATGTAAAACCAATTGTTTTTCTTCAAGACCTTGCTGCCAACAAAAACACCAGGATGCTTGCAGAGCTACTCGTGGAGGTGAAGCAAATTTCACATGACGTTCAGTTTCTGAAGACTGAAATGGCTAAATCCACCTTTAACGATCACAGAGCTGGACCTGAATCACAGAGAGAAGAGAACTTCCCCATTGTGCTGCCACTCACCAATGAGGAGCAGTTTGATGAGGCTGAAGCTGCACTGAAGGACGAAACAGTCCGTCGAAAGATGGTGAACATTTTTGTATTTTCTTAAATTTATTGTTTGAAATCTAAGTGTTTATAATGTCTGAATTGTAGGAGTGGAGGCATTTATTTAGTTTTTTGCTTGGATGTGTGCTTGGCATAGAAATATTGTGAAAATAGCCTTGCAATGATATGCGGGATGATATTTATTTCTTAGTCAATATTTGACAATTCATTTAGCTAATTTGTTTGATGGTATTGTTTGTTGATTAGTTTTGACACAGTAATGGTCTTTCTTTAGAGTTAATAAAAAAAGTCTTAAAATGTGTACTTAAAACATTATATTCTGTCCATTTGACATAGTACACTGTACACTTTAGCACACTCACTTTTTTTCCTCTCCAATCTGTTAAGACAACCCGCCTGGCATTAATCGGAGGGACCAACTCAGAAAATATGATCCGGCGAATGCTATCCGCTACCATGACAAACTGTCTAGCATGCATCTTCAACTGGGCGGGAAAGGGACCGAAGAGGGCCTTCAAGGACACACTGATGCAGGACTGCATGTTTGGTGAGTCAATCTGCACCTCAAAATACTAGGTTTACTACAGTGGATTTAGCTATTTTGATGATGGATATTTCATTTAATTAAGTATTTTCACTTTTATCTCAAGTAAATACGAATGGATGCATTTTTATCACCATGGAATGAGCCTGATGGAACATGCAACCACTCTTAAAGAAACACCTCACCCATTTCCAACCTTAACGTCATATAAGTGGTCCTCTGTAATGCTCACAATAAGATTTTTTACGAGCATTAGTGTGGATCAATTATATGACTATGGGGTTGAAAATGCACCTAAGGCTACCTGAAAATCTAGTACACTAAAAAGGACACTGTTCACTTTGGAATGGAACGTGCCCACTGCAGCTTTCTTGTTTATCTTTAAGTATTATTTTTTTCTTTTTTCCCAACGGCTGCTCGTCAATTTGACCGCAAGTTGACTGACTTGATATACAGAGATGCACTGCAGAAGTGGCTGCGTTATGCACCTGAGAGGAATGGCGGGATACGAAGAAAGACAAAGACTTAAAAGGACAAATGGTTTGGAGGACAGTGGGTTTCATGGGAGTTGGATCATTGGAAGCTGATCCAGGGGCAACATTTAGTATCTCCAGCATCTCTGGTTGCAGCTGTCGCGTGCATGCGTGTGTGTGTGCATATGTTTAGCCCCTAGTTTAGCCTCCAGGACCACCCCCTAATTTAGCCTCCAGGACCACCCCCTAGTTTAGACTCAGCCCCCCTCAGGACCACCACCTAGTTGAGACTCAGCCCCCCTCAGGACCACCCCCTAGTTTAGACTCAGCCCCCCTCAGGACCACCCCCTAGTTTAGACTCAGCCCCCCTCAGGACCACCCCCTAGTTTAGACTCAGCCCCCCTCCAGACCACCCCTAGTTGAGACTCAGCCCCCCTCAGGACCACCCCCTAGTTTAGACTCAGCCCCCCTCCAGACCACCCCCTAGTTTAGACTCAGCCCCCCTCCAGACCACCCCTAGGTTAGACTCAGCCCCCCTCAGGACCACCCCCTAGTTGAGACTCAGCCCCCCTCCAGACCACCCCCTAGTTTAGACTCAGCCCCCCTCCAGACCACCCCTAGTTGAGACTCAGCCCCCCTCAGGACCACCCCCTAGTTTAGACTCAGCCCCCCTCAGGACCACCCCCTAGTTGAGACTCAGCCCCCCTCAGGACCACCCCCTAGTTTAGACTCAGCCCCCCTCAGGACCACCCCCTAGTTGAGACTCAGCCCCCCTCAGGACCACCCCCTAGTTTAGACTCAGCCCCCCTCAGGACCACCCCCTAGTTTAGACTCAGCCCCCCTCAGGACCACCCCCTAGTTGAGACTCAGCCCCCCTCCAGACCACCCCTAGTTGAGACTCAGCCCCCCTCAGGACCACCCCATAGTTTAGACTCAGCCCCCCTCCAGACCACCCCTAGGTTAGACTCAGCCCCCCTCAGGACCACCCCCTAGTTGAGACTCAGCCCCCCTCCAGACCACCCCCTAGTTTAGACTCAGCCCCCCTCCAGACCACCCCTAGTTTAGACTCAGCCCCCCTGAGGACTACCCCCTAGTTGAGACTCAGCCCCCCTCAGGACCACCCCCTAGTTTAGACTCAGCCCCCCTCAGGACCACCCCTAGTTTAGACTCAGCCCCCCTCCAGACCACCCCTAGTTTAGACTCAGCCCCCCTCCTGACCACCCCCTATTTGCTCCCCCACCACCCCACCCACACCCCTCCTCTCTGTCAGTCATTGTAATTGACTCGATTCCCATTAAACAGAGTCTATAATGGTGAGAACAAAAGAGAAACGTTTTGGCTGAAATGCTAATTGTTGGTTTTGCATGCTTATTCAAGTTCAGAAGGTTGTCAGTAGTCGGTAGTCTGAATGGAGTGATGATTAATGATGGATTAATGGATGCTATTTATAGTGTGGATGTGAATATATTATATAGATGTACATCTCTAATGTGTCTCTATAATACTCTGAAGTATTATACTTAGTTTAGCAATAGGTAAAAGTGTTTTTAGATAGACTGTTATTATTCGGTCATTGTGTATGGGGGAGTCAGCTGAAGTCAGCTTATCTGGAGCCACGTGCATAGTTGGCATCGAAGTCTAATAGAAAGAGAAGGGACACGCATCATTAAATTGTTTCAATGGTGCCACCCTGATAAAATAAAAAAGCTACTGTACATTACAGTAGATTTCATTATCTGTTCTCATGCACGCCTGGTGATACTAAATCCAAATTGAACTCAGGCATTTCAAAGAGAATATGTATGTGCGAATGAATTGGCTTTAATAAATGGTTAAAGCAATAAATTGTCTGTTTCTTTGTTCATAGAGCATGTCATAAAGCAGCTGTTCTCAACCTTGGTTTCTTGAAAAAAAAAAAATGGAAATAGCCGATCTACAAGCTTGCAACATATTTTCGAATATTCACCTAGAATGGCATAATTATAATCAAGTTTGGAGTCCCCAAATATTTTTCCTGTGAGGTCTTTGTATAAAAAGGTTGAGAACCACTGCAGTAAAGCATATGGACCATTTCAGCATGTTTCAACCTTCCTCTGTATGTTTTTAATATGTCTCATTTAAGCCAAAAATAATCACTTTACTCTATTTGGTGTTTTAAAGTTCTGCAGGGGTTGCTCCAAGCCTGTCTATCAGTGACATCACTGCCATTCAGGCATATGGCAGTAATGTCACTAGTAGACACATTTTAGCATGCTCCCGGTGGAACTACAACTAATAATATAATTTAGATGTAAAGTGATTATTTTTCTTTATTAATGAGGCATATTAAAAGCATACAGAGGAAGGTTGAAAAAGTGCTGAAATGGTCATTCAATAATATCATTATTTCAATGTATAATGCAATATATATATATATATATATATATATATATATATATATATATATATATATATATATATATATATATATATATAGTTGAATCAATGTTGATGCAATGCTACATTATTTCAATGTTGATCATATCATAGTTGAATCAACGTTGATTAATTGTCGGCTTTAAAATTGAAATTTCTAAATTTTGGTTGAAAATCCAATGTTCTTTCCATGTTGATCATAGCGAGCACTTTCAATGCCATTTTCTATGTCTGATATCAATGTTGATTCCAATCTTCAGCCTGACAAAAACACAATGTTGATTCAACGATTTTTTGCTATCTGGGAATTAGCACTGACTGAGAAAGTACACATTACAGTTCTACTTTTGTTTTGATGTCAAAAGTGATGCTGCACTTAGCATTGACTGAGAAAGTACACATTACAGTTCTACTTTATAAAATGCTAATTGTAAATATGTTTGTCAATGTTAATAATATGAGAAAGTCCACATTACAATTCTACTTTTGTTTTGATGTGAAAAGTGATGCTGCATAAGATGACTGCACTTAGCACTGACTGAGAAAGTACATAATAGTTCTACTTTGACGTTTTAATGTTGGACCAAAGCATTGCATGTAATTAGAATACAGGCAAATAAAAGTAATTTAGTTTAAAGTACAATCTTGGCTGTCTTTTTCTCTCAACGCTTCAATAGGTAGATCTTGCCTTCACCAAAAAAGTGATCTTGGGCTTAAAAAGGTTGGTGACCACTGGTCTACAAGTATAACTCTGTATGATAGCATGTACAATAGTGCTGTATATACCATATATATTAATTACTAGGGATGTCCGATATTATCGGCCTACCGATATTATCGGCCGATATTGGCATTAAAATGTGATATCGGAAAATATCGGTATCGGTTTTCAAAATTATTTATTTAACCTTTATTTACCCAGGCAAGCAAGTAAGAACAGATTCTGATTTTATTTATTGTCAAAAGTATGCATAATGTTGTGTTAATTCCACGACAAGAGATATGTAATGTTAATTACCTGAAATTATTCTGTTTTTTGGGGGGGGGAAACCCTGCATATATCGGTATCGGTTGATATCGGTTGATATCGGTATCGGAAATTAAGAGTTGGACAATATATGTATAAAAAAAAAGCCAATATCGAGCATCCCTATAATAATTACTTTCATTTATATCTACATCTTGTTATATTGACGAGGCTTAACCCGAGGTTCAATAAGATTCCTTTATTGACTCGTTCGTATCTGCATCCATTCATGTCGCTCACGTCTGTCACGTTCAACTTGTGTCTGTCGCCTTCCTGGTGACGTCACAATAACAACAGCAATCAAAGAGGTTCAAACCCGAACCTAATACATCACATCCTTCTCTTTAACATATTTTTTTTTCTCAAACAGAACTTAGTATTCCTTTGTTTAGCTTGAACTCTTGCTAACACGTCCTATTTCCCAAAAACAAACTTAACAAACATTTCCCAACTTAAATGTTTACTCAGAGCATCCACCCACTGTAAATGAAATAACAATGTTAGTCACAGACAACTTTCACTTTAAAGGATCCTGTAACTTAAACCCACTTGAACCATGACATAATGCAAAGCACTTAATGCGAAAACTTGAATATGAAAATACTCCAACAACATGCATATGAAAACACTCCAGTTACTCTCTGTATCTAAGAGGTAGTTTAACTGGTCTACCAGACCTAGTCTGATACGGCTGCGTTTCAGATTGTCCATCATGTGTCTCTGTTTGGTCTGCAACACCTGTGTTCTCTGCTGAACGTGTGCGTGTTGCCAGATTTTCTCTCGTGTCACAGTCCACGTTCTGGTAAGCATCCTGTTCATTTGTAGATGGAAAAGTTCTCTCCTCCGTTTGTCTCAGGTATTTTCTGTTTCTCCTGTACTGTCTCCCATCCGGTGTGCGAACCACATATGAACGCGGTTGGTCATGTTTGTGCAGGACCACGGCCGGCTGGCATGTTTCACCTCTTTGAACCCTGACGTTTTCTCCTGCTTGTAGGTCAGGCAGTCTTTTTGTTTGCCTGTCGAAGTAGAGTTTTTGTTTCTCCTGTTTGTCACTCAACTGCCTACGCACGTATGTAGTTCCTTCTGGAGTGAGCAGTGATGTCGAGGCAGGCAGTTTTCCTTTCAGCCGCCGTCCCATGAGCAACTGTGCCGGTGATAGTCTTACACCTTCCAGCGGTGTGTTGCGATACTCCAATAGCGATATGTAGGGGTCGCCATTACTTCCTTCTGATTTCTTCAGCATATTTTTGATAGTCTGTACTGTTCTTTCTGCTTGCCCATTTGACTGGGCGTGACCGGGACTCGACATGGTGTGGATGAATTCCCAGCTTTCTGCAAAGTCCTTGAACTCAGCACTGGAATACTGAGGACCATTATCCGTGAAGACAACATCAGGAATGCCATGTCTGGCAAATATTGATTTCAGTCCGACAATGACACTGCCACTGGTAGTGTCTCTCAGTTTTGTGATTTCCGGGAACTTTGAGAAATAGTCCACACACAGCAGGAACTCAGATCCCTTATAATGAAAGAGATCACTCCCTACTTTTGACCACGGTCTGTCTGGTACTGGGTGTGGGAGCAACGGTTCTCTCTGATTGTTGTTCCTGTTCTCATTACATATGGCACACTGAGATACCATCTCCTCAATTTGTGAAGACATGCATGGCCAATATAAAATGTCTCTGGCTCTTTCCTTGCACTTAACAATTCCTAAGTGTGACTCATGGATTTTGTTAATCATTTCTTGTCTCAACTGCTGCGGAACAATGAGCTTCGCTCCCTTGAACATCAGACCATCTGCGTGTGAGATTTCTTCTTTAAATGTCCAATAGGGTTGAATTTCCTTTTGTACAGCACTTCTGTCTTTCGGCCATCCCTTGAGTGTGGTTTCTTTTAGTAGCTGCATTTCGGGGTCTTCTGCCGTTGCTGTTCTGAATGTGTGCAGTTTCTCCTCTGATATCGGCAGCTGCAGAGTGATCATATTCACTTCCAAGTCTTTCTCCAATAGATCTTCTTTCAGCTCTTTCAGGAACGCTCGACTTAGAGCATCTGCAATATGAAGTTCCTTGCCTGGCCTGTAGGTGACTTTTAGGCTGTACCTTTGCAACCTAAGCAGCATTGACTGTAGCCTCATAGGAGCTTGGTGTAAAGGCTTTTTAAAGATGCTCTCCAAAGGCTTGTGGTCGCTCTCAACGTGTATGCTTTTTCCATAAACATACTGATGGAATTTTTCACATCCATAGACTATAGCAAGTAGCTCTTTTTCTATCTGGGCATACCTGCGCTGACAGTCAGTGAGAGACCTAGACCCAAAAGCTACAGGTTGCTCATCTTGTAGTAGGACCGCTCCGAGACCTTCTGAGCTGGCATCTACTGACATAGTCACTGGTTTGTTGACGTCATAAAACTTCAGGGTTGGAGCACTAGTGACCAGCTGTTTGATTTGTTCAAAACTCCTCTTTTGTGGTTCCTCCCAGTGCCACTCTATGTCATTTTCAAGCAGCTTCCTTAACGGTGCACTGACATCTGACAGATTTGGTATGAACTTGGCGAGATATTGAACCATACCATTGAACCTGAGCAGGTCCTGTTTGTTCTGTGGTGGGGGTATTTGTGTCACTGCTCTCACCTTCTCCCCATCTGGTTTCAGCCCACTGGCGCTGAGTATGTGTCCTATGTATCTTATTTCACTTGTCCTGACAGCGCACTTGTTCCTGTTCAGTTTCAAGTTGTATTCCCTTGCTCTGTCTAACAGTTTAAGCACCCTGTGGTCGTGCTCTTCCTTGGTGTCTCCCCATACAAGCATGTCATCTATGATGTTTACGACACCTTCTAGACCTTCAATCATCTGTGCTATTGCCCTTTGAAACACCTCTGGCGCAGATGAAATACCAAACGGTAGACGTAAGAATCTGTACCTACCTATGGGAGTGTTAAAGGTGCATAGCTTTGAACTTTCTTCGTCAAGCTTCATTTGCCAAAAACCCTGATTAGCGTCTAACACTGAGAAGAACTTGGCGTTTGGCATACGGGAAACTACTTCCTCCACAGTGAGCAATGGGTAATGCTCCCGTTTAATAGCTTCATTTAAGTCCTTAGGATCCATGCAGATTCTGAGTTTATTTGGTTTGACCACAGTCACCATACTGTTAACTCACTCAGTTGGCTCAATCTGCCTTGTTATTACCCCCAATTTCTCCATGCGCTGTAGTTCCTCAACTACCCTGTCTCTGAGCGCGACTGGGACCCTCCTGGGAGCATGCACTACAGGTGTAACAGTGGGGTCAACTTGAATATGATGCTGGCCGGGTAAGCAGCCCAGTCCACTGAACAGATCATCATAATCCTTGTTACGACCCCTGTGAGTCTAAGGGTAAAGGGCTGTAACATAACAGTTGGTTGACAGAAAAGATGGACCACGTTTGTAAACAACAATGATATTTATTGAATAGATGCAAAGGAAGCACATGTAGCTCAGGGGTGAGCCCAGGCCAAAACAACAAACAAACACCACTATACTCCAAATAAACCCAAATCTAATCTATGGCAAAAGAGATTACATTACCTAAACTACTCTTACCTAACCAAAACAGGAGAAAACAATATCCAAAGGAAATGGCAGCTCACCCCATCTGTGCTTCCTGAGAAAGAGAGAAAAACACATTAATTATACAGAAACAAAGGCAGAATATATACAAAAACAAACTATAACTAACAATGCTCTCTCTGTGGCCATACACACACAAGGAAATTTCTACTAAGCACCAAAGGCCAATAAACGAAATGCAATACTGTCAAAGTTACAGGTTTACAAAATCACAACAGGCCTAGCCTCATGCCAGAGAGAGAGAAAGACTGAAGTGAGAAGCCATGTTTTAACAGGTGTGGGGTGATCCATGATTGGGTGGTGTGGATTGAGTGTTGGAGTCTGGAAAGCCATCCACCAATCGGTGCTGTGTTGCTATAATGGAAGGGCAGGCCTGGCAGGGACCAATGGTGAAGGGAACAATGGCTGGATGGAGGAAACAAAATGGAGAACACACACACACATGGAGACACACACTGGGGAATATATACATTGGGATGTAACACCCCCATACATAAGACAAAAACATGTTTGACACCTAACACCAACTAAACATGTTTTTTTTTTTTTTTTTTTTTTAACAACGAGATAACATGTACTCCAAAACAAAGAGCTATGAAAAAACTAGCAGTTGGTACAACCACACGGGTCAACAATGACAGAACGAGTTGACGGCAAGAGAGACTGAGTCGACAGCAACATAAAACGAGTCCACAGCAACATAGACCGAGTGGACAGCAAAATAGAACAAGTCGACAGCACGAGAGATTTAACTCCGAGATAGAGCATCCACCAACACATTCTCAGACCCCTTCTTATGCTTTATGCTGAGGCTATAATTTTGCACTATGAGCGCCCAACGCATGAGGCGCTGATTGTGGTTGTACATCCGCGACAGAAAAACCAATGGGTTGTGGTCGGTGTATACTACCACTGGTAATACGCTCGAACCGACATACACCTCAAAATGTTGCAACGCATACAACATAGCCAAAGTCTCCTTTTCAATAGTGGAATAGTTTAGTTGATGTTTGTTAAATTTCCGGGAGAAATAACAAACCGGGTGACTGACACCATCGTGATCTTCCTGTAATAACACCCCTCCAGCTCCTACCCCGCTGGCATCCACCTCCAGCTGGAACGGCAGGGAGAAATCTGGAGCAGAGAGAACAGGGGAACTGCATAAGAGAGCTTTAACACCATCAAATGCATTTGGACAATCAGCTGTCCAAATGAATGGTTTGGACGGGCTACACAGGCTAGTGAGAGAAGTGACGACAGAAGAAAAGTTTTGGCAAAAACCACGGTAATACCCAGCCATCCCAAGGAATCTACGCAATTCCCGCCTAGTAGTAGGCACTGGAAAAGTTGTGATTGCAGATATTTTTGCATCCACCGGACGCACTTGGCCTTGTCCCACCTGCTTACCAAGATAGGTAACCGTAGCCTTGCCGAACTCACACTTGGCAAGGTTAAGGGTCAGGGAGGCTCCAGCTAAGCGGTCAAAGACAGTTTGCAAGGTTGTCATGTGGTCACGCCAGTTGGTCGAATAGACAACCAGGTCATCGAGATAGGCATTACAATTTGGAACACCAGCCAGGACTAGGGTCACCAGTCGCTGGAAAGTGGCCGGGGCATTACGCATTCCAAAAGGCATTACAGTATATTGCAAAAAATTGTCAGGAGTAACAAACGCCGAGATTTCCGAGGCACGGGGGGTCAAAGGGACCTGCCAGTAACCCTTTAACAAATCTAGTTTGCTAACATAGGTGGCAGATCCAAGGTTGTCAATACAATCTTCCATGCGGGGCAGTGGGAAGGAATCAGGCACGGTGACAGCATTTACCTTTCGGAAATCAGTACAAAATCTAGGAGTTCCATCCGATTTGGGAGCTAACAAGCAAGGTGAACTCCAGGGACTGCAACTTGGCTTGGCTAAACCATGTTTTAACAAATAGTCAACCTCCTGTTGCATCATGGCCCTCTTGGTGATGTTAACACGGTATGCATGTTGCTTGATAGGCACAGCATTGTTAACATTAATATCATGGGCCAATACAGAAGTACAGGAGGGAACATCACCAAACAGAGCCATGTAGTCTCGCTGCTCCTCAGGTAAGTGTGCTAAGTGAGTGGGCAGGTTCAATAACATCTCAGTGTTGGACAATCTAGCACCCTGATGGGCTACATTGCGCAACTCCAAGCCATCTACATCCTCACCACTAACGTCAGGAGAGTCCGGAACTATTGGAGTTGAGGCAACAGCAGAGACGGCCAGTCCGGCTGTCTGGTCTGAGGTCTTCACCTGCACACCATCTCTGGAAAAATATGGTTTAAGCATATTGATGTGGCAAACACGAGAGTGACGTTTACGATCAGGGGTGCGAACCACATAGTCTGTATCACTTATCTTCTTGTCTATTGCATACGGTCCGGAAAAACGAGCGGAAAGAGCAGAACCAAGGATAGGTAACAGGACTAGAACCTTATCACCTGGCTGGAAAGATCGAGAAACAGCTTTCTCGTCATAGTGCCGTTTCATAGTTCTCTGGGAAGAAGAGAGCGCTTCTTTTGCGAGAGAGCACGCCTGATGCAGTCGCTCTCGAAACTGGCTAACAAAATCTAGAACATTAGTGGGTGTGCTGGCACCCTTTGACATGAACCGTTCTTTAAGAACTTTCAGAGGCCCTCTAACAGTGTGCCCAAAAACGAGCTCAGCAGGACTGAAACCAAGAGACTCCTGTATGGTCTCTCGCGCAGCAAATAGAACAAGGGGGACACCCTCATCCCAATCTTTCTCTGTGTCTAAGCAATATTTACGCAACATGGACTTTAATGTCTGATGCCAACGTTCTAGAGCCCCCTGAGTTTCAGGGTGGTAGGCACTGGACACTATATGTCGGATACCCAGGGACTGTAACACTTGCTCAAATAACCTAGACAGGAAGTTGGTGCCCTGGTCCGTTTGTACTACCTTAGGCAGTCCAAACGTGGAGAAGAACTTCGTCAAAGCCTTAATTATTACAGGCGCTGTAATTCTGCGAAGAGGGATAGCCTCAGGGAAACGGGTGGCGGTACACATTATTGTCAACAAAAACTGATTGCCGGCTTTGGTCTTTGGCAACGGACCAACACAGTCAACTATGACATGTTCAAATGGTTCACCGACCGCTGGTATAGGACAGAGGGGAGCAGGTGGAATTACCTGGTTTGGCTTTCCGGTGATCTGACAAGTACTACAGGTACGACAGTACTGTGCTACATCGGACTTCAAACCGGGCCAAAAGAAATGTTGAAGTATTCTGTTGTATGTTTTAGTGACTCCCAAGTGTCCAGACCAAGGGTGGTCATGGGCCAAGAACAGTACATGCTGACGATAAACTGCAGGGACAACAATCTGATAAACAGTGCTCCAGTCTGGTACCTGATCTGGTAGCCCTATCTCCGATTGTGCATGCTCTGCCAGTCTAGTACCATGGGACCTCCATGTACGCATCAAAACTCCTTCATCCACAAAATAAGAATGCAACTCTCTCCTCTGTTCTGTTTCAAGAGAAGAGAAACATTTTGCAAGAGAAGGGTCAGCCTTCTGGGCAGTAATTAGCATTTCACGAGTAACTTCAATGCGTCGGAACTAGTTACAGTTGTCTGTGGGGGTACCTTACTATGTGTAACTGAGGGGTACAATTCCCTGACTGTATTAATCAAGTATGGTATCATTAAACCACTACCGTCTTATGTACATTATTCTGGCCATACCGTACACAAGTATATGATGAGAACTCCTCCACAATGATACGGTTTCCACACAAAGTACTCGTTTAGAAGAATATTTATTAACAGCAAATATTATTACATAATATACTTTACTTAGATTGCGCTTATAAGGCAAAGAATGTGCGTAGGCAAATCAATAATGAATGTTAGGAATTATCTAGGGAATACTGGTAAGGGGGTTACTACCGGTTGTAAGCCAGCAGGGGGAGGCAATGCTCTAATGCAAAGTCAATGGTTCCACGGAGCTTCAACAAGCCCTGCTCGGGGGGCGGTATTACTCCCTGGAGCAGCGGATGAAAAGGCAGCTGTAATCCCAGTGTGCGCGCCGCACAGGTGAAGCCGTGGAGCCTCTGGTCCAACAGAGACGGGCTCGAGTGATGTCCTCACGGGCAGGTCCCACAGCAGTGGGTGTAGACGATTATTATCCGCTCCAACAGCCTGGTCAAAGCAACAAGAATAATAATAATCCTGCCGGAAAGGGCTCTGCTGGCGCCGGTGTAGATATCCTCCGGTGCGCGGTGGTTCACAGTTGAACTTGACGTTAATACTATCCTATTCGCACGCGGCTATAAGTGCTCTATTTAGACGCACAATTACTCACTTCACGTGGTCTTTGACTCGTAATGAAGGCTTACTAGTAAGGCGAGAACGATACGTTGAACAAACGTATTAGGATAAAACACAACTCTATTTTGGGGCAATACGGGCCCACTTCACCGCACGTTGCATAGTGGGTGATGCGTCACTTGGGTAACTCGAACTGAACGGACTGCGGACTGAACTGAACAAGACTGAACTACTTCTATATTCGCCTACGCCATATTTATATGTACGGGGAATAAACGAGTGCCAGCCTCCTCACTGTCTCGTAGCCCTGGGCAAAAGCGGGCATGTTGAGACAAGCCTTGACGGTAGCTTTCAACTTGACTCTAGGGGTAAGACACTGGCGCTGGTGGGCGCTGTCCAATAGTAGAACGAAATATTATGGTCTGTAGGCTACTAGGTTAAAGGGACATTCCGTGTATATGTACAAAGAATACACAGGGGATATCAAACGATATACAAATATTATGCAATATATATCAATCAATAAATACATATATTCGGTTTAATCTGACCCTTTGTAACACTATGAGTCGGTGGTTTGTCAGCGGTATCAGAAGTTGGAGCCAGCAACTCCTCCCTGACAAAGGCTGAAGCAAAAACAGAGTCAAACAAATTAATTTCATCACCTCTCTTTTTCAATTGAGCCCGAGTGACAACACTTGCAGAAAAAACTTCAGGGAAGTTCTGTGACAAGTCATCAGGCAGAGAATCTGTGTCTGGGTGATCCAACACTTCCAGCACAGCGTTCACCTGTCCTCCAGCTAAATCATTTCCCATGATAAAGGAAATGCCTTTAACTGGCAAGGAAGGTCTCACCCCTATTTTAAAGAAACCAGTGACCAAATCAGATTGTACATGAATACAGTGTAACGGGGCTGGCACGAAATCCATCTCAATACCTTGAACTAGGACACTAGAAGATTTCTCAGACAGAGGTAGTACATCAGAGAGGATAAAGGATTGTGAGGCTCCAGTATCTCGTAAGATCTGAACTGTACACTGATCTTTTGGATCCCCTGTCAAGGAAACTAAACCCTTGGAAGTAAATGGCCTGAAACAAGGATCGAGAACATCCTGATCATTGTGCATCTGTTGATCGGAATCAGGTGCCATTTTAATCAGACCAACCCCTTTGGGTTGTCTAAAGTTCTGAGAGGACGGTTGCTGCTTACGTTTCAATGTTAAACAGTCAGAAATAACATGACCAGATTTATGACAGTAGTAACATGTCCGCTCCTCTTTTGAGCGTGGAGGTGACATTTTTGGTCGGGGGTGTGTGAATTCTGAATGGTTGGGGACAGAATGTTTCTGAGAGAAATCATGGGGGAGAAACGAGTCACGCCTATCTACAAACACAGTTTTATGGGTTAGCGCAAACTCATCAGCTAATACAGCAGCTTGCTGCAGAGTGGACACTTTCTGCTCACTCAGGTAAATTACAATACGCTCTGGCAAACGATTCTTAAACTCTTCTAATAGAATGAGTTCTCTGAGAGAGTTAAGATCCGAGGCCTTGCTTGCTGCACACCATTTATCAAAGAGAGTTCCCTTCTCTCTAGCAAACTCTACAAAGGTCTGGTTGACAGCTCTCTTGTGACTGCGAAACCTCTGCCTATAAGCTTCGGGCACAAGCTCATATGCACGAAGGATGGCAGCCTTCACAGTATCATACAGTAAACTATCTTCTAGGGAAAGTGTTGAACAAACCTCTTGGGCTTTACCAGTCAATTTGCATTGAAGCAACAAAGGCCAGACCTCTCTTGGCCAGCGCAATGAAGCAGCAATACGCTCAAACACATTAAAATAAGTATCAACTTCTGTCTCTCGGAACGGAGGCACCAAAGCAATGTGTTTACTTATATCAAAAGTGTGTGATGAATAAGCTGTGGAGGAGGACATACCCGGGCCTTGTGGAGGAGTCGGTGTAGCAGAGTTGGATCCACTCCTTTGGTCTCCCAGCTCCAACTCCCGCAGTCTGAGCTCTTTTTCCACCTCAAGCTCCAACCTACGGATGTTAACAGCCCTTTCATTTTCCGCCTCAAGCTCCATTTTACGAAGCCGATACTCCGCCTCACGTGCTTGTGCCTTCTCCTGAGCCTCCATCTGGAGACGTGCTATTCTAACCTTGACCTGGGCCCCTTCTCGAGACCCAGTTGACACAGGAGAGGTCAAGTGAAAATGTGGCAATGTGACTTTCACACCTGCCTTTTCAGCACCCTGGGCTTGCTCCTCAGAAGGCTGTGCTTCCGTAGGTTCACCAGGAGGACTTGCATGTTCATCAGAGACCGCAGGTAAAACAAGCGTCCCCTGCTCCAACAGCTTATCTACCACAAGACACCTGATATCCTGCTTAAGATGCTTTTGTTGAACCGAGAGTTTAAAATGTGTGGCAATCTCCACTAAGTCTGCCTTGCGGCAGCTATCCAGCGCTTCCCAAGTAGGATTGCTCAAGAATTTCCCCAGATCAAAAGTACTAACTGCCATTATTTTTTACACAAATGCCATTTTTACACACAAATTAATTAATAACTATACAAGTGTAAACAAACACAGTTCACCAAATCCATCAACCAACAATTGAACACGGGTTACAAGATCCAGGCAGAGCCCCCATTTATGTTACGACCCCTGTGAGTCTAAGGGTAAAGGGCTGTAACATAACAGTTGGTTGACAGAAAAGATGGACCACGTTTGTAAACAACAATGATATTTATTGAATAGATGCAAAGGAAGCACATGTAGCTCAGGGGTGAGCCCAGGCCAAAACAACAAACAAACACCACTATACTCCAAATAAACCCAAATCTAATCTATGGCAAAAGAGATTACATTACCTAAACTACTCTTACCTAACCAAAACAGGAGAAAACAATATCCAAAGGAAATGGCAGCTCACCCCATCTGTGCTTCCTGAGAAAGAGAGAAAAACACATTAATTATACAGAAACAAAGGCAGAATATATACAAAAACAAACTATAACTAACAATGCTCTCTCTGTGGCCATACACACACAAGGAAATTTCTACTAAGCACCAAAGGCCAATAAACAAAATGCAATACTGTCAAAGTTACAGGTTTACAAAATCACAACAGGCCTAGCCTCATGCCAGAGAGAGAGAAAGACTGAAGTGAGAAGCCATGTTTTAACAGGTGTGGGGTGATCCATGATTGGGTGGTGTGGATTGAGTGTTGGAGTCTGGAAAGCCATCCACCAATCGGTGCTGTGTTGCTATAATGGAAGGGCAGGCCTGGCAGGGACCAATGGTGAAGGGAACAATGGCTGGAGGGAGGAAACAAAATGGAGAACACACACACACATGGAGACACACACTGGGGAATATATACATTGGGATGTAACATCCTTAAGAATGTCACTTTCCTTGGAAATGTCATGCATTCTCTTTACTAAACCTAGTTTCTCACAAGTGGCTCCGCCTAGTGTAGCTGGTACATCCTGCTGTGTAATTTCAAACTCTATATTATGCTTTTGGCCTTTGTACTCACATGTCAGTGCTCTCTTGCCCAGTGGTGAAATCTTTTGCCCAAAGAAAGCAACTAGTTTGCATTTGCTCACCCTGAGTCTGCCTCTAACGTCCAGTTCATTCAGCGTTTTCACTGACATGGCGTTGCAGTCAGCGCCTGTATCCAGTTTGAAAGTCACTGCTTTTCTGTTTATCCTCACTGTTTCATTCCACGGATTTTCCTTGAATTTTGTCTCCATCAGTCTGATGTGTTTTTCCTGCTCCACTTCGACTGTGCCGATGAACATTTCCTCCTCATCACTCTCACTCTGCTCAATTGCATGCAGCTTTTTTTTTTTATATTGGTGCTGTGGTGGGCCCTGCGCTCTACACACCTTGGCAAAGTGATTTCTCTTGTGGCATGATTTACATGTTTGTCCAATTGCCGGACATGTCCTTGTTCCATGTCTGTAACCACATCTGTAGCAACTTGACTCATCTGGTTCAGTATGACCTGTGCTATCTGCAACTTTACTGTCCTTTGGCCTGACTGTTCTCAGTCTGTTCACATCCACCTCTTCTGTCAGTGCTTTCACTTGACTGGTTGTGATCTCACTCGCACAGCAAATATCCAAGGCTTTTGCTAGTGTCAGATCTGCTTCTCTTAACAGTCTGCCTCTTACTTGGTCATTAGTTATGCCACACACTATCCTGTCTCTTATCAGGGATTCGTTCAACTGACCAAATTCACAATCATTGGCTTTATACTTTAAATCCGTGACATAGGCATCTATTGTTTCTGACTGTTTCTGTGCACGTGTGAAGAATATGTGCCTTATATATGGCAAGTTTTTCCGGGGCTCACAATAGTCCTGAAATTTCTTCTTCAGTATGTCTATTTGGTCTTTTTCTTCTTCAGTAAAGACAAAAGTATTACATACTTTAATCGCCTCCTCTCCGGCGACATGAAGAAACGTCGCACACTGCACTTTGAGACTTTTCTGAGATGCCGCCGGCGATGCTAAATAGTTCGAAGCGCTGTGTCCAATTCCTCCAATTTTCAGCAAGATTGCCTTGCAGACTCAATGGCATCGGAGGTTGAAACTGCGCCATCCTCTTATTCCAATTTTACTTCTGACACCATGTTATATTGACGAGGCTTAACCCGAGGTTCAATAAGATTCCTTTATTGACTCGTTCGTATCTGCATCCATTCATGTTGCTCACGTCTGTCACGTTCAACTTGTGTCTGTCGCCTTCCTGGTGACGTCACAATAACAACGGCAATCAAAGAGGTTCAAACCCGAACCTAATACATCACACATCTGTCTGTACAAACCTGCATATAATCCTTTTTACATAATGTAGATATACTATATATATATATATATATATCTGTACATATCCCTTACCTACTCTTGCTAGTTACACTGCTGGCCAGTATGATTTACTGATTAGCACTATTACTATTATTAAGCGCCTTGGGGTTCCTGAAAGGCGCTATATAAATGTAAGCAATTATTATTACTCAGTAGTACTCATTTATATATTTTATATCCAGTTTAATCACCTGTACATTGTATATTACTATTGCACTTTACTGTTACATTGTCACTCTGGCTGGATACCAAACCTCTTTATATCGTACTGTACTTCTGCTGCATGATGACAATACATTTTAATCTAATCTAATGTAATGTAATGTTGTGTTGTTTGTCTCCTGCAGGAAGGAGCTTCTTAAGAACGTGTCGTTCACAGCAGCAGGACAAACCGTTGTTCTGGTAAATCCCTGCAACAGCAGATCTGTGCATTAAAACTGTAAAGCAGCCCGTTACCTGGTTGGTTTTCCCTTTCCAGCCCGACACATAGGTTGTGAATGGGTGAGTGAGTGTACTGCCCAAGAAAAGTACATCATGTAAGGAGTGACGTTCAGGTTATACATTGTGACATTCTGCCCTCTAGTGGTAAATGTGCAGAACACATCTGGAGGGTCAGGGTGTCAACATTGAACAGAAGAGCTGTGTTCAGCCATATAGTTATGATGAGGAGAGTGGGACCTTTCAGCTCGCTATAGGTTTTCATTTGGATTTAAGATGTCCCACCACGGCCTAAAGGTCTACTCACATGGAGCAACATTAAACCTTATGCTTTAATCTCTTGCAGCAGGGAGGACCCCTAAGAGTAGAACCACCTCACCAAGAATAACTATTCTGCATTATAATAAATGGTTAAACTAATGACGTGGGTGATTCGGTCTGACACTACTTTGGTTCCCACCTCCCTAAAACAAGCCAGAGTCACACCGCTCATAAAAGAAACAACCCTGAACCCCACCGTCATAGACAACTATCGTCCTGTCTCTCTTCTCTCCTTCCTTTCTAAATCACTTGAACGTGCTGTATCCAACCAACTTTCTGATTATCTCTTACAGAATGACCTCCTAGACCAGGGGTCAGCAACCTTTTTGACATGAAGTGCCAGTTTGAAATATAGTTGTAACTAGTGTGCCTGTGCCATATCAACAATATTCCATGCATCGTAAATATTTTTTCTCATAATCAGGTATTTTTAATGATAATTTTTACATTATTACATCATTATTGTTATTGTTATTATTAACAATATTATTATGATGGTTGTATCAACCCTAAATCTGAGTTGGGGCGGGGGTGCAATGCAGACAAACAGTTTTGCTTTACTGAGCGCCGTTATCTGGGGGCTGTAGTTGGTCACTTTAAGCTGCACACTGGAGCATCTTTTAATCCAGCTGTTTGCTGTTCTGATATATTTCTGACATTTCGTTGATGCGTCGCTCTACACTTCAAGCTGACATGGGGATATCTTTTATCCTTGATTTGATTGTCTCTTTGTTTGGCAAGCCTTCAAACAAAACATCTGAGCTACAGAGAAAAGCCTCCTTGATATACTCGCCATCAGTGAATGGCTTTCCACATTTCTCAATGCGATAGCTTGCTTCAGTTGCGTGGTTTTTAGCAGTCGTGAACACTTTGAGGGTGCTGGCTTGCTTTCCATACCTGGCCACGGCACGTTTAATCGATTCTGCCTTAACTTTTTTGATGCTTAGTCTCAAAATGGCGTTTCACACCTGACATTCTGCAAACTACATTTTCTAAACATAAAGTACACACAGCACGGTCCTTCTGACACACAAACCCGTAGTCATCTGTCCACGAGGGCTGGAATGCCCGAATTTCCTTTGCTTTAACTTTCTTAGCGGGGGTTGCCATCATGAAAGACGGCACATACAGAATGCAACCGCAGCACTGTGTGATTACCTGGGAACTGCGCGCGGGCGGCCAGCTGACAGCTGAGCACCATGGGAACAGCTGTATAGCTGTCATAGGGGTGTGCAAAACAGTCGACTTACAAAAAAACCTGTGGGAGGATTTCAACAAGATAAATGCAACAACAGTGCAAAATATTTCACTATAATATTTCAAAGCAAAAAAAAATAAAAAAAGTATATATTTTTTTATGCTGCCCCCTGTGCCAATGAAAATGCCACCGCGTGCCTATGTGGGCACGCGTGCCGGGTTGCCTACCCCTGTCCTAGACCCTAATCAGTCAGGCTTCAGGACTGGTCACTCCACAGAGACGGCCCTCATAGTGGTCAGAGTCTGTCTCACCATGCTATTTAATTTTATTAGCTCTTATCTAATTCATTACTTCATTACCACTAATGTTATTTATTATTGTTGTATTCCTATTTCAATGATTGTGTTGCATTTATTTTATTGATTTTATATGACTTCTACGTTAAGTACTTTTGTATTTTAATCTTGCACAAAAGGCGATATATAAATAAAGTTTGATTTCATTTGAAAAACAACCTGCAGGCATTTTCTTAATGTGTAAAATTCTGTTTTTATTTGGGTTTCTTTGTTACTTAACTGTATTTAAAGGTCCTTAATAAAGACAGTAACATTTACTTTACTTTTTCTTTTACTTAGGCCTTTTATTCCTTTCGGAACATAGGCCATTGATGAAAATAATAATCATGATTAAGCACCTATTGAGGAATTTGATACTATTGATTATTGTTACTCAAGTCTCAGACCTGATGACCTGAAATCCTTCCAGAATGGCTTCTACTTCACTTCCTAATGACACATTCAGTAAAGACCTATCCATCTGTTTACCTCGAATTCAAAAACTATAGAGTGAATAATATTTGTTCTATATACTTTGTTACATTTAGTTCCTAATCAGGTCCAAGGTACTTTATTATGTATAAAGGCAAGGCGTTACATGCTCCGCTCAATAGGAGTTCACTCCACCTGGAATATGACCTCTCCTGGATATCTCTATACATCACTGGTATTGGCCTTCCCCCAGATCTTAATATTGATTATTGAAAACAGGAAGAATGGCTTCTCGTTTACCTGGTCACACAATTAGATATTAGTACCTGGCTCTACTTTTTCACATTAGTATCAGCATATTTAAACAAGGTTTCTGAAACACAAGTTAGTGGTGGTGACTAGTGGTCTCCACTCCCAGAGCAGACAATATTGATGGTTGACTCTTTGTGTACTGCAATACATTTGATTCCTAAAGATTGAAAATGTTCTGCCAATGTGCTGTATTGTTTTAAATCAAGAAGTTTATTCCATTCAATCACATAATAAAAAAATGTCTATAGCAGTTGTGTCCTGCATGTCTTTCCATCTACAGTAAGTGGAACTACAAGATTATGAATGCATAAACATATTACTTTGAGAGGATTATGTGCTCCATTATATTCCACTCAGCACTATCAATCTATATATGCAGACATCATTGTAAAAGCATCACATATAAACATAACACTGCCTTCATGGCACAATCTTGATGTAACTAAGAGATTCTCTATAAATAAAAGAGAATTTTCATGCATGGATTACTAGATTTAAACCACATTACAATACGTTCTCTTTCCTGGTTGTTAACCAAGGTGAACATAGTGGAGCTAAAGCCTGGTCTGGTTCAACAAAGGAAATAAATGATGAAATAACAACAGACTGGCCGCTGGTGGTGCAGGGTTGATTGAGTAGGACACCATGACTCAACGAGGCCTTCTGGTAGCAGGTGGTCATAAGAAGATTTTAAAATGTGTGTTTTAATAGAGGCCTTGCACTGAATGTTTGTAATTCTTTGTCTTCCAACATGGCTGCCTGTAACATAGCAGCAATTGTTTTGAACATGGCAATGGAAGGGACAACGGTTGCTATGTGCAAAACAATGGTTGCCATGTGTATATATTTGAGAATTATATCAACAGGAAAGCCAGTGGAACAGTAATATGCTTTTCCAATGTTTCACATCTCAACCTTGGTGCTCAACCAAAAATAAAGGGCACATCAAAGGCTCTATAAATAAATATTCATATTATTACACTTGCTCTCTCCCAATCACTCACACACATACGCAAATACACACAGCAAATTGGGAAAAAAATTAACAGCATGCATGTCCCCCCAAATCACACTGAAGCCCCTTTCACACCTGCACTGGACTCCTGACAATCTGCACATTAATCGGAGGGGCTGTATATGTAATAAAACCGCGTAATGCCAAACGGAACACAAGCAGATCATTGTTGGCAGAATTCACACAGTCAGCGAGTGAGTTTGCAAAATGCACTCAATGGGCCTCATTCACGAAGCAATATAAGAACAGATTTCGTTCTTAACTAGCATTTCTTCTTATTTTGTTCCTACCTGGCATTCAGCAATGTTTTCATATTTTTGCTTTTCTCTTAGGTAAGACCAAATTCTAAGAGTGGTCGCTCTTACCCAGATAAGAAACTCGTACCCAGATGGGGAAAAAAAGTTAAATTGCCCCCAAATAAAACCCCAGAACCTTTCAATTATTATTATTATTATTAGGGATGTCCGATATTATATTAATATTACCTGTTTGCCCGACAACCGTTGGGTGCCAGCCACGTAATATTACGTTTTTGGTACGTTTTTCATTTTTTCCGATATTAACACTTTCAGTGCCAGCAGGGGGCGCACGATTTAGTGCTTGAATGCCCAGCATCCACTTCAATGTTAGCGTTAATAACGCCTAATCTATGTTTTAAATTATGGCTATGTGTCTAATCTGCCCGTCGCTTATCAATGACTCATTTTCCAACCAACATTGTCGAAGCGGATTGTTTTTTTATCGGTTCATTTCCGTTTGATAGCATATTGAAAAGCCCTCGTTTTCAAGGAAAATAAAGATTCCGTGATAAATGTGTGCGAGCTGAAAATCGATTCTCTTAGTTCCTGATCGCTCGCACAGCCACACATAGGGGAAAAGCTTATATCTCTGTGAAAACAGGTCTGATTATCCTAAGACTGGTAAAATAGATTCCTTACCTGAGATCAGATGTTATCCAAAAAGATCATTCCAATTCCTGATCGCCATTCCAAAAATCGATCGCTTTTACCAACGCTACATACTGTAAACACATATTCCACGCTGTTCTGATGCTCCACAATGAATCCGATCGGCTTGGGGTACATGCCTGAGAAGTAAAATGTGGATTCCGGATTTTTCTTTTCTCATCCATTTTCATTGAGTCCATTCCAAAAGGGTGCATTACCATCTGGGAGACGATAGGGGGCGGTTTTTTCACATCTGAGCTCCTGATGGGGCTGGTTTACCAACGGGAGACCCCGTTGATGAAATATGAATTCAGAGCGCTAATAAAAAAATCACACGCTAATTGTCGTGGTGGGCATTCAGGGGGCGGGCTGATAACACGTGATATCACGTGGTGGGCTCTCAAAGTGTTAATATCCTATTCACTGTCACAGAGCTGTATTTTGGCTGGAAAAGGCATATTGGGAGTCCAAAGGTGCAGTACCGGCCAGATCCTGGCAGTGGCGCTGTCTCGAGAATGCAGTAACCCCTGTTGGAGACCAGGTGTCTCCACTGTTTACGCTCCGGGCGGACTTTTCTGTTTGTCTGAAGCAAGGACTTCACTCGATTGCATGGAATACTTTTTGGGATGCCAAATTCATTATGCAGTAAAGGATTATGGCATGGGCCAATGGACATATGATCTACCAGATGGTGATCAAATAATTAATCAGAAACGACTTCCCCCGCCCCCCCCTTTCATGCATTCATGATGGTACATAATACCGATCATATGCATTTGGATTTTTAACTCTAGCGTGTGTAGGGACGAAACGCCAATGGATTTAACGTTATTAGCTTAGCACCTTATAAATAGCCTTACAGGAATGATCCCAGATCATTCCGATATAACACTCATATTCACCACGGTATAAAACGGGAACGTATTGATGAAAAAAATATTTCTTTATGGCATATTGAACGGAAGGTTCATACTGTCAATTGACAATGGTATTGGATACATAGCTATAATATAAAATATAGATTTAGCTCTACAAACAACGTGACAGTGAAAAGTTGTAATGGAAAGCTGACCTAACTACAGCGTGGGCCAGTCTAATATCTAGCACTGCTTGAGTTAACAGACGGTTAAGAAAGAATATAAGAAAGATAATGAGAGTATTGGTGAATGAGGCCCATTATGTTCCAAACGAGCGCCGAGAACGAGACTGCAGCAAAGTCATACATTCATATTAAATGTGTGCTTCTCAGTGTTTTAGCCTGTATGAAACTATTATTGAGTGGTCATCATTTGTGAAATAGTTCAGCTTTTGCTCAATAATGCTTTGGAACAGGAGATTTTAGAAATAACCTTCATACACAGGAGGAGATATTGGGTCTCATTCACCAACATTGTCATAAGATTTCTCTTACGACAACCACCTTGGATGGTCACAAGAGAAAGTTGATGACAATTACACCCGGATCCAACAGGTAGCGACGATCAAAATGAGATTAGATTCAAATGTGTTGTCATCACACAGCACACTATATACCTATAGTGGAATAGACTATTACTATTCCATATTTATACCATCTTGTTGCGCACTCCTGGCCGTGCACCTGCCACAGCGTGCACACACACACTGTATAGTCTACGTGCATAATTAATGAACGCAGTAGGCTTATATTATTCTAATGACTTGTTTTATTAGATCAGATACTGCGCTGCCATAGTAGTATTTTCTACTACACAGACATGTATCACAGTTCCACTACAGTACAGTACACATCTTAGCGTTACATCTCTACAGAGTCTGGTCCGCTCACAGTACACCAGACTCTGTGGCGGCCTTAAGATGTGTACTGTACTTACTGTACGTATAGGGCAGAGCAGTATCTACTAAATTCTAATGAAACAAGTCATTAGAATAATATAAGCCTACTGTTCATTCATTAGACACGTAGGCTATAGTGTGCATGTGTGTGTGCGCTGAACGTGGCCAACAGCGGGCAACAAAACGGTATAAATATGGAATATTAATGCAGTCTATTTCACTATAGATATATCCACGTGAACTTCCGGTTTAGCGTTAGAATGGAGTAAGTCGCATTTGACACAGCTGCTCACCCGTTATTTTTTTTTTCGTTTTAAAAACATATTTATAAACCATCAATGCGTTTAAAACTTGACGCATATATCAACTGAGATTATCAACTAACTATATTGACCAAAAGAATAGAGATGTCACCAAAGAAAGACACGAGACCAAAACCAGTCGCAGAGGACCCGCCTAAGGAAGCAGGATACGTGCGGCAAATAGCAGAGAATATAGACGTGACAGTGGCCGCTTCAAGTTCAACCCCTACAAATACCTCCGCGGACACCGAATATATCATCCGGGAAATGAGAAAAATGGAGAATACAATAACCCAAAAAGTAGATGCTATCAAAGAATCTATCGAAGGCAAAATAGAAGCGCTAAGAGCGGACGCCGAAGCACATATTAAGCGCACCGAGGCACTGGAAACAGGTATGGAAGTCCACCAACAAAATTTCGTTCGGATCGACAAAAACGTAGATGATATCAACGTTAACCTAACTGCTGAGATGAAGGGAAACTACAAAGAACTCAATACGGAGCTCAACGATATAACGATGGAGCTTAAGCGAATCAATGAAGAACAGAAAGCCAAAATATTCTAGATGGAATATCAAAAACGCAAGCTGAATATTCGTATAGTCGGTCTGGACGAGTCGGTGAGCTGCGCACACCCTGAAGAGTTTGCCACAGAATTACAGAAAATCTTGGGACCAGCGATCCTTCCTAAAGTACCCGAGGTGGAACAGTGCTACAGATTGGGGACCCAATCCAGTGACAATAACGTTAAACCCAGAGTGATATTGGTTATCCTGCGCCAAGTCAGAATAAAAGAAATGATTATTCGTGAAACTCGCAGGATGAAAGGCAATCTGAAATACAAGGATATATCAATACACTGCTTTGAAGATTATTGTCGTGAGGTAGTGGACCTGCGAGCCAAGTTCAAGACGGTGATGTCTCAACTCTATCTGGAGAAATACAGACCCCTATTAATATACCCTGCAATACTTCGCATCGTCGATAAACAAGGAGCAAGGGTCTTTCTCAACTCGCCTGAAGATGCAGCCAAATACATGTCAGCACAACACGCAGGATAGTGTATAAATGGCCTTTTAATCTCTGTTATGCATGGACACCATATAGTATAAACTTTGATGATTTGGGACAGAGAGACCTACGAGCTCAGAGTTATTGAATGTTTTCCCCGTTGGGCTTCTATTATTGCGGACATATTGGATTCAAAATTGGAACGATACAGAGAAGATGAACATGTCGTTGAAGCGATCCTTATTTTAAGAGTATGGAATTCTAACAACACTCCAGAACATACTGGAACTTTCGAACACTGTAAAAACGGCATATTGGAATAATCGAGAACATCTAAAGCATTCTTTGATATAGGGAACATTCTGGAATAACAGCAATACGTGGCCAGACATACTACCAGAAGCCCTTCGGGGGAATAACCAACAGCATCTAGCTGCAGAACCACAGAACCATCACAGCAGCGGCCGGCTGGAATAACATTCTTCACAACGGATCATCGCCCACCCCTGGCCAGGGGAAATGCTGCTTATACGTATTTAAAAACTGCTTTTTATTAATTGGAAATATTTCCACTACTTCTCCAATTTATACTTTAGATGTTTAAGCATAGCAAAGCTCTTTTAAGATCCAAGTTAATGTTCTCTTCCTTTTACTTGTTTTTTTTTCTTCTGTTTTCTCTGATTTATTGAGGTTCTCTTTTCAGTTCAATACCTCCATATTATTCATGGGTTATTATAAATTACACAAGTTCATATAAAATGTAAGTGATTAGGGCATGATAATTTGAAGCTTATTTTTGGTCTTTATTTTTAGTTTTATCTTATTTAAATTTTTATTTAACGGGAAAGTGGCCAAGCCACAGTCGACATTCTACTTATGGTAGAATTTAGAGTGTTAGATCCTATGGTATACATAGGAATGTTAAGGATAATTGGATCATTCTGGGATATCCGGTGGTGTAAGGGAGGGAGTCATACGCAAAGGTTGTGTTCATGGAACACAATCCTGTACGACTCGGTGGGAGGGGAGGGAAGGGGATTTTTATTTGTATATATGTATGTTTTTAAGCTCGGCTCTCAACGGGACCTCACTAGTTGGATGTATATCTATTATTGCCTCGCACTCCAGAATCATTACCAAAAACTACACTACAACATGTATAGATTATGGCTAGTTTGAATATAATGATCTGGAACACCGGGGGAATAAATAACCAACTCAAACGCAAAAGCGTGCTCACACTGATGAAAAAAGAACATGTGGACATTGCTCTGCTAAGCGAAACGTACATTCTAGAGAAAGACATAGATAAATTAGCGGACAACACATATCATAATATTAGTCACTCTTCTATTGGTACGAGAACTCGGGGTGTAGCCATAGTCATTAAACGTAAGTTGAATATTGAATTAAAGGGAGTATGGTCTGATGTAGAAGGTCGGATAACTATAGCTAAGATTGTACACAATAACAGGAAAATAGCGTTGGTAGCGGTATACGCCCCAAATTTGTACGAAGAGGATTTCTTCACTACACTAACCAATGCAATGTTAGACATTCCCGATTACTCATTTATAATAGGTGCGGATTTTAATGCCATTTGGAACCCAAGGATGGACAAATCTTACCTCGCCTTTTCCAGCGAACAAAAGAATTCATCTAAGGCATTAAAGGATTGGTCGAAGATTACAGGGGTAAATGACTTATGGCGATTACTTAATCCCACGACCCGAAAGTACTCTTGTCGATCTGCGAGACATAACACATTATCCAGAATAGATTATGTCTTTGCATCACAGAGACTATTTGATAATTATGAAGTGGAAATGATACCCAACGCACTATCAGATCACTGTTATTTACTCCTTAAAGGAACATTTGGTATACTATCCTCCCGAGCCCCAAGATGGCGATTTAACTCGATGCTGCTTAATAACAAGGAATTCATTACACAACTCAAAGAAGCTCTTATAGTATTCCAACGGGAGAATGCAAACTCGGTGCAAGACCCCAGAATAATATGGATGTCGGTAAAGGGAATGATCAAAGATTTCACTGATAGCTTTTCCTCCAAAATGCGCAAGAATCAATGCACAAAACTGGCTGAGCTGGAAAGGCTTTACTCAACGTTATTTAATTCGCTAAAATACAACTCAACTCGACTAGAGAATCAAGTTAACGTACTAAAAATAGAGATCAATGCCATATACAGACAACAATCGGAAATACAAATACGCAGCACAAGACAACAGCAGTACTCCCAAGGTTCTAAACCTAGTCACCTATTAGCCATGCGATTAAGAATTAATGCAAAATGTGCAGATATAACTACCATTAGAGCACAACAAGTACTTGAAACAGACCCTGTAAAAATAAACGATACATTCAAAGAATTCTACTCCGACTTATATAAATCAGAAACGACCTTCGATCAAAACAAAATGGACACATATCTTAATCAAATTATTCTCCCTAAACTTTCAGAGGATGACGCTAAACAGTTAGAAACACCGATCACACTAGAGGAACTCAAGAAGGCCATATCCGAAATGCAAAGTGGTAAGGCTCCTGGAAGAGACGGTATCCCATCAGAAATGTACCTTTCTTGTTGGGACATAATTGGACCCTTATTACTAAATATGATCTTATACTCAGTCAAGGAGGGGAACTTCCATAAGAATGACAATATTGCACTCATAACAGTCCTCCTTAAAAAAGACAAAGACCCCAACGAGTGCGGTAGTTATAGACCTTTAAGCCTCCTCGGAACCGATATCAAACTGTACTCTAAGGTATTAGCCATCAGATTACAAAAGCATATGACGTCTTTAGTTCACCCGGACCAAACTGGCTTCATAAGAGGCCGCCTGATCACTGATAACATAAGACGAATACTGCACGTACTAGATGCCGACAAGGATGACACCATACCTAAGGCGATGCTGTCCCTGGATGCTATGAAAGCCTTTGACAGGCTGGAATGGTCGTATCTATGGGCAGTATTAGAAAGGATGGGGTTAGGAAAAGGATTCATTGATATGATTAAAGTATTATACAAAGACCCATCGGCCATGATTACAACAGGTACAATCATCTCCAAAATCTTTCCTGTATCACGCTCAGCCAGACAGGGTTGCCCTCTTAGTCCCGGTCTATTCGATCCATCATTAGAGCCTTTAGCACAATATATAAGACAATCCCAATCCATAGAACCAATCGTAATCAAGGGCACACAACATAAAATTTGTTTATATGCGGACAACGTAATATTGTTCATGCAAAACCCAAACACCACATTGCCTCATCTGCTCAAGTTGATTGAGAACTTTGGTGATTTATCGGGATTTAAGATAAATTGGCCGAAGTCGGCTTTCCTTCCACTTAACGCCCCTGCAAAAAAAGATATAGCCCTCCCAGGAGAGATACCTATGGTAAAACATTTTAGATGCTTGGGAGTGGAAATATTCCCCACCATAAGACAAACGGTGAAGCACAATTACACAAAAATCCAAAACAAAATCAAAGACGACCTTGATAGGTGGGCAAAACTTAAAAACTCAGTACAAGCACGGATATCAATAGTTAAGATGGATGTACTACCTAGAATCAACTTCTTCAGTTCAATGCTACCGTTACCCCCTCCAGAGGGTTACTGGAAAAGATTACACTCCTCCACATACAAATTTATTTGGAATAACAAACCACCACGTATAAAAAGATCCACCGCACAGAGAAATAAAGCAGATGGTGGCATGGCATTTCCAGATTTTTTCCACTATTTTAAGGCGTATACATTAAGACCATTGACAACATGGTTTGATCCCCAAGCATTAGTATCCTGGAGAAAATTAGAAGAAAACATAGTAGCCCCACATAGACTGAAGGACATAGCATACACTAAACTACCAATCAAGCACTGTGAACGGAAATTTGGCCCCATAATTACTCATGCGATCCGGATATGGCGTGAAACACAAAAAAAAATCCTAACCCACATAAATGGCACAATCATACTCCCTTATTCAATAACAATGCACTCTTAATTGAAAAACGACCTATAAGATTCCCTATATGGGAAGAGCAAGGCATACACTCATTAGGGGATGTTTTTAACAAACAGGGTTTTTGTAGTTATGGAGAAATATGCAAAAAATGTAATCTCACCAAGTCCACATGGCTTTTTTACATACAGTTACGGCTATGTTTGAAGTCTCACGGTGTTCCATTAGACATACCAATTGAACACCACAGATACCACAAATTCTTCTATGAAAGAGAGACATCGAGAGGTTTTGTTTCAGATTTTTATCATCAATTACTAACGTCCTCGTATGAAACCCTCCAACTAGACTCTGCCTGGAGGAGGGATATACCAGACCTGGAAAGTGACTTTGATTGGCAAGGAGCCTGGGCAAATGTCCGACTTACATCAAGGAACCCGGACCATCAACAAATCAATCTTAACTATATTCACAGGACATACTTGACTCCTATAAGACTGAGCAGAATGGGTCTTAAACAAGACTCCAAATGCTCCCAATGTACAAATGGGGACGAAGGGACATTTATGCACATGTATTGGGACTGCCCACCAGTTAAGACATTCTGGAAAGATGTGACCCAACAATTATCAAAACTCGTATCTTGGAATATACCTGTACACCCCTCGGTATTACTATTGAATGATGTTTTTGAGTTTGCAGTAAATCCACAGCTAAAGAGATTGGTTTTATCGGGTATCACAGTAGCTAAAAAGCTGATCGCATCACGCTGGTTTCAACCGGAAAAAATGTGCCGGAAAGTTTGGTTTTTTACATATCTCGATGTGATTTATCAAGAAATATCTACAGCAAGAATTCTGGGTCTCAATGAATCCAAAATGTCAATGTGGTTAGAAGTGGTAGAGAGAATAAAAGCTAGCTTATAATGGTAGTGTCTGGTTAGGTGCGAGGGATAATGGAGGTACTATCCAAGGTGGGGTCCGGGAGGGGGGGGGTTCGAGCTGGAGCATATGTGTGTAGGTTTTTAGATAACAGGTATTAGGGGTATATCCTATATAAGACAATTAACTAAAATGTGATTTCATTGGATGTGCACTGACAACTAATGCTTGTATATCTTATCGTGTGTTGTCATGTTTGTTTATGTGTTTGTTTAAAAAATTATAAAAAAATAAATTACAAAAAAAAAATATATATATCCACGTGATTAGCTTTAGTTCTTATTTATTTATCCACTGTCATTTGCAGTGTTGGTGTAGTGCTATCATTTATTGAGGCATGACATACATGTAAAACGTAATTTCTTATCATACAAATATTGTCATATTTATTTAAATTATAATTCCAAGGAGGCCTGTAGAGTTGACATGAATGAAATCACTATGATTCCTCCCAAATAAAGCCCTTAATTAAGAACACAGCACACACCAGTCTGTCGACTTACGACTGATATTCAGCGATCCTAAATCCTGCTCTTAGTTAGGACCGAATCCAGGAGAAGGGACCGTTCGTGAATGCCAAAATCGGCCCGAAAAGTGGCGCTAAGACCAAAATTTGGACTCTTTTGTCCTAAGTCCATTGGTGAATGAGACCCATTGTCTTTCTGCGTACTGCCCTGCTCTACCTAGGAGCCACCCCTCCTAAACCACATGCAGTATTTCCTAGTGAGTCCTGTTGCTAAGCTTACAGATGTCAAAGAATAGTTGGGAGGGACGCAATCTTTCAAAACTTTAAAATGCATTGTTGCATCTATATTTAGCACATTTGATAGAATTTCAATAAAAAATAAACAAAATTCAATACAATTACGACCAGCCAGATAAGGGCCCTGCATGTCTGTTTACAGGCAGCCATGTTGGAAGAGAGGACTAGAGAGCAAGGCTCTATTTAAACCATGAAACTGGTGTTTTAATAAGTGTCAGAAGTTCTTCTGATGCAGATCACATTAGTTGGATTGCTGTCCAGGAAGAATGTGTTGTCAAGTATGTTGAGTTTTTAGGCAGATTTCTACGCAATTTTAGGGTTTGAAAACCTGAATGAATATCTCTCCTGTATGAATGCACTGGTGGCTCTTTAAGTGGTCATATCTACTGAAGCTCTTCTCACACTGATCACAGTGGTAAGGCTACTATCCTGTATGAATGCGCTGGTGTTTCTTTAAGGCTCCAGAGGTACTGAAGCTCTTCTCACACTGATCACAATAGTAAGCCTTCTCTCCTGTATGAATGCGCTGGTGTATCTTTAAGTCTCCAGAGGTTCTGAAGCTCTTCTCACACTGGTCACAGTAGTAAGGCTTCTCTCCTGTATGAATGCGCTGGTGTATCTTTAAGTGTCCAGAGGTTCTGAAGCTCTTCTCACACTGGTCACAGTAGTAAGGCTTCTCTCCTGTATGAATGAGCTGGTGTTTCTTTAAGGCTCCAGAGGTACTGAAGCTCTTCTCACACTGGTCACAGTGGTAAGGCTTCTCTCCTGTATGAATGCGCTGGTGTGTCTTTAAGGTTCCAGACTCACTGAAGCTCTTCTCACACTGGTCACAGTGGTAAGGCTTCTCTCCTGTATGGATGCGCTGGTGTGCCTTTAAGGTTCCAGACTCACTGAAGCTCTTCTCACACTGGTCACAGTAGTAAGGCTTCTCTCCTGTATGAATGCGCTGGTGTTTCTTTAAGTCTCCAGACTCACTGAAGCTCTTCTCACACTGGTCACAGTAGTAAGGCTTCTCTCCTGTATGTATGCGCTGGTGTTTCTTTAAGTTTCCAGAGGTACTGAAGCTCTTCTCACACTGGTCACAGTTATAGGGCTTCTCTCTTGTATGAATGCGCTGGTAGTGTGTCTTTAAGTGTGCAGATTGACTGAAGCTCTTCTCACACTGGTCACAGTAGTAAGGCTTCTCTCCTGTATGAATGCGCTGGTGTTTCTTTAAGTGTGCAAAGGTACTGAAGCTCTTCTCACACTGGTCACAATGGTAGGGCTCCTCTCCTGTATGAATGCGCTGGTGTTTCTTTAAGTTTATAGAGGTACTGAAGCTCTTCTCACACTGGTCACAGTGGTAAGGCTTCTCTCCTGTATGAATGCGCTGGTGTTTCTTTAAGCTGTCAGATTGACTGAAGCTCTTCTCACACTGGTCACAGTAGTAAGGCTTCTCTCCTGTATGAATGCGCTGGTGTTTCTTTAAGGCTCCAGATTGACTGAAGCTCTTCTCACACTGGTCACAGTAGTAAGGCTTCTCTCCTGTATGAATGCGCTGGTGTGTCTTTAAGTGTGCAGATTGACTGAAGCTCTTCTCACACTGGTCACAGTTATAGGGCTTCCTTGACTCGTTCATATCTCTGCTTGTTGTTGGGGAGCAATGCAGCAATTGTACCTGGAGAAGAGAGAAGTACACAATGAAGAGTTCAGATCTTGTGTGTGTTTTACATTCGTTCAGTTTGTATTTCTCTAGTTCTAAAAATGTTTTATGCTCCAAATTTAGTTGATGTGATCTAATGGTGAATCTGCTCCAAGGGCGGTTATTGAAAACTGGCCAACATTAATAAAATACTGAGATAAAACCCAACAGGCAGTTGCCTGCAATATGACATTGTGGTTGTATCTTAACAATATCAATGTTGTTCCTAGTTTGTGTTGTTCTGGGGAGCAAGTAAGAATACACAGACCACCAGTACAGACAATTCAGTCTGAAATGATATATTCAATGGAATGGACATTATATTAGCAATATAAATTACATGTCAATTAATCCATGTATTGTTTAGCAAAAGAGTAGCCTATAGATCATTTGTTTGTAATATATTTATCAGATCAAGATCATGAATTAAGATAACTTTTTGCCTGTTTCGTTCAACAGTCATAGTATCCAGCATATTGCCACCCTATAACCTTTCAGTCTGCCCAGCACCAAGACAACTGTTGGCATTGCAGCCTTGCTGCTGCTTGTTAATCCTGTTGTGGCCTATGGCTGAAAGGCAAAGGAGGAAAGACTTGTTCCTTTATCTGTTGATTTGTTCATATATGTCTGTCATAGTAGTTAATCTGTGCCCATATATGTGAAATAAGGTGTGAACTAACTAAGTTATTTCGATCTATTATGCTTATGTCGATCTGATAAACATATTAAAAACAAATGATCAATAGGCTACTCTTGGACTAAACAATACATCCGTATTGTCAATAGACCTTTCCGCGCTGTCAATCACGCAGAGAATAATAACCAATAAGATTGCCAGATTTTTTCTTTTTTTTTATCCACTTTTCCTCCCATCCCAATTTCGAATCATCCAATTCAACCCTCCCCTGTCTCGAACGCTGTTTCTTGCCTCCCACAAGCCGGCTGCAATGTGGACTAAGTCATACATAGCACGAGTCCCCTCCGATACTCGAGGTAACAGCAGTCGCATCTTTTCACCTGCGCGGCGCGATCTTTCAGCGTCAGGGGTCTGGGCTTGGGAGGGGCCCCGCCCCCATCGCTTCCTGATTCTACTGCGCAGGCGCACCAACCGACCTGTAGGAGTCGCTGTCCACAACACCCGATCCCCACCCATCAGTTTCCCTCCCCCTAATACTGCCAATGTGTATTAGTACGGACGACCAGCTAAACTGAAAGCAATGTGGAGCGCTGGGCTCGAACAGGCGAACCCAGCGTCTCCAGCATTCGTGGTGAGCGACTTGCCCACTGCACCACGTAGCCGCCCAAGATTGCCCGATTTCTTAAGGCCGCGCTCCTTGAAATAGAGCCGCCATTAGGTCTCCCCCTCCCACCCACCCCCTTCCCTCCTACTGTACAGTTTCCTACCCCTCGTATGTATATATTTTCTGTTAGGATATCTTTTTAACAGTACTGTATATTTGCATATCTTGTATGTCACAAATGTAACAGTACTGTATATCTGTATGTCATAAATGTCATGCTATATATCTGTTGTGTATGTCATAACTCATAAATGTCATGAATTGACCCTGATGTAAACAAGACAAAAGTCTTTCTATGGTCTGCATCCCCTTAACAATTGTGTGTATTGAGCTGTACTGTATTGTACCCATTCTGCAATCTGTTAATACAGTTTTCAATCAATCAATCAATCAGCTAGCATGAGTAACCTGAATGCCTTACAATATCTGTGACCCACTTTCTCTTCGCTGTCATGCCTATCTCACCTTATAGCATTTTGTTGGCGGGGATGGACCTACTGTGCAATATCCAGACCCTATAAAAGCTGATGGGACCACATGTAAGTCGGTGCGTCCATTGCCAAGGAAAATACACCTGCTTGATCCCGACAACCACCTTGCTACCCCCCCCCCCCCCCCCCCCCCCCATCTAAAAAGGAACTACTGCAGGAATAAGTCCTGAAGACTGGGTATTGTCAAAGTCCTTATAGGCGGTATTGTCTGAATATTGTGATGTGTTAGTGAAGATGTGAATCACTAACTAAAAACACCATTTGCATGTGTGAATCAGATGTCATTTAATCATTTGTTATAAATGCTCATATCTAGAATAAATTTGTGAACCAAAGATACTGCAAGTTCTTGTTACAATAAAACAATACATAAATAATACTGAGACCAAATGTTATGATTAATGAACAACATGGATTTATTAAGTAAAGTGCATTTATTTGATTATGATACTTCACAGGAACATCAATCCCTCTCTGGATGTCATCAACCACGAATCAGAGCTCAGTTATACAGCTACACAGACGTGCACAGCTACTCAGACTGAAGGAGAATGTAAGGGTCTACCTTTCTTTTAGGAACTGAGTAGCATGATCTTTAAAAAATGCAGCAAGTCTGTGCAGTAATCTTTCCATAAATTGTATGTCTGGGAATATTCTTTCCACAAAGATATCTGCGTAAAAACTATGAATCACAGAATTGGCAGCCTGTCACCATAAGTTGTCCTTGTATTTGCACATAATAGTCGTGTGTCTTCTTCAATGAAATACTGCCCCCCTCATCTTCCTGTAAACAGAAATCTGGGAATTTGTCACAAGCCTCCAATATCAAACAGTTTCTTGCCTTATAAGGACATTTCACTTTGACTATCCCATTCTCGCCATTGTCACACAACTTCCCGTCAGGTGTGGCTCCTAAAAAATCAAACTCTGAATTGACAACAAGACCACACTCGTGAAAATGTCTGGCGGGATAAACCTCCAGATATTTGGCCTTGGCCATTGCCTCATTCCTTTTCCCATAGTCCAAAGCCGGGGTACAAATGGATGTTAACGGGAAAACACTCCAGAAATGTTGTTGTTGGGGCAGATTTTCTGTTTACCGCTTTCGCAAAGTTTGAAGCAGTCAGTCGTGACCTCCGCTCTTCAAACCAGTCATTTGACAGAGCCTGGTCCCGAGTGCGTTCTTCCAGTGCTACCAGGTTTGTGTCTGCAGTATTCAGATCTTTGTAGATCGCTGGAAGCTTCACTGGAGATGGCTGGTGCACAGATACATTTCCACACCTCTGGTGTGGAATCGGGTCTGTTTTCTTCTTGAGATTTCTTGTCTGTAGAATAAAAGCAAAATGTTATTATTGGGATGTCATGTATATGTGGAAACTCCCTAACAATAATTTTAACATTTCTGTTTCCAGGGGTTTGCCCTTTAGAAGTATTGGGCACTGCTGTGGAAGGTGCAAGATTGAAGTCAGAGCTGGAGAAGAAGGAGAGGACGATAACCTGGTTGAGAGGGCAGCTTCTTGAAAAGGAACAGATAATACAGTCTCTCCAACAGGATGCTCAGAAAAAGACATTCTGTACTGTGGAAAGTGTTGTCCAAAAAGAAACAAAGATCAAAGGGATTTTTAAGTACTACACTGGGATCACATATGTTAGATTCTTGTTATTGTTAGCTTTTCTTGTGCCTGCTGGCTGTGATGCACCTTATGCAAAGGGCCATAAAGACATGAAGTCACTAGGAAAACAAAATGGCCTATTTTTGACACTGTAGGTTAAGACATAACTTGAGACTTCAAGATTTGTCTCAGAGATTTGGAGTATCCATGTAGTCTGCAGGACTTGTTTTTAATACATGCATAGAACGTATGTATTTTAAATTTGGACAAATTAGCATATGGCCTCATAGAGACATTATTATTGAAAACATGCCTGAAAACTTTAGAAAAGAATTTCCTTCTACTTTAGTCATTATTGATGGTACTGAATTTAAGACCCATGTGCCATCTGCACTGGCTTTACAAAGTCAACTTTATAGTGACTATAAGTCAAGCACAACCCTCAAAGCATTGATTGGATGTGATCCAAGTGGGTCTGTCATTTTTGTGTCCGAGTTATTTACAGGTGCTGTATCCGATAAGGCTATTACTGAAAGCAGTGGTTTTTATGATTTACTTAAAACACTGAAAGTTCATGGTTACATCAAGGATGGTGATGCTGTTATGGCTGACAAGGGTTTTACAATACACGACGAGTTGAAAGAGCTTGGATTACGTCTGAATATCCCTCCATTTGCTGCTGGTCATTCTCAGATGTCTCAGTCAAATGTGGAGTTGACTAACAAAATTGCTCGTCACAGGGTTCATATTGAGCGTCTTATATGTAAAGTTAAGACGTACAAAATCCTTTCAGATCGCATACCAACAACCCTTTTCAAAACGATAAACCAGATATGGTCAGTTTGTTGTTATATGACCCTACAACAGGACGTGTTTGTAACTGATAAATGAAATTGTAGACCTGCATTACCTGATAAGAAAGTACAGAACCAATCTACTTCTCCAAAAGGGGTTGTGATCTTTGGCACACTGGTAGACAGGATAGTTGCCAAAGGTGTTCCAGTCATCCGTTGTAGATGGGCAATATCTTCCTGTTACAGCTGGAAGTCTGTAAATATTTAAAATATTGTATTAAATGTATTGCATATATTAATTGCTATATTTCTGAGATGGAAGAACGATGTTTTGGTCACTTTGTTAATATGAAAATTGAAGTTCAGTTCTGAATCTATGATAACCAGAGACTTGTGACCTCAGATTTGATCCAAGGAGTTAGTCCTCCCAGGTTCTTTATTAACGTTTATTTTTTTGTTTTGGGGCCGATAATTAGAATTATAGATAGAAAATCTACATTATGTCCTCTGATGATATCACCCAGCAGTAACATGTAAAGGACCTAAGCAACTCCCTTGTGCAACTCCATATTTGTTGTCATATATCTCAGACATGTGGCCTTCTAGTTTAACATAGAATTTCCTCCCTCTGATGTATGTTTTAACCCTTCTGCCTTATTAGGTAACTGACAGAGTTGGCACATCAGTGCATGAAAAGATTGCATCACGTTCAAGGTCATAAAAAACTTAATTTGTAATATTTCGTTCCAATTCTTTTTCTATGAATACCACTATAAGGATGGAGACCTTATTATCAGAGTTTAGTCTGAGGTCACTGATTATTTTGGTGAGGGCAGTTTCAGTGCTATGCTATTTTCTTAATCCTGGATTTTTCTAAGATTTTGTTCTCTTCATTGACATATTGATGTCTCATGAGCTAATTTTATATGTATGAATGAATGAATGAATGAATGAATGAATGAATGAATGACTTTATTTGACAATATAAAAAATAAACATGTGACAGAAGAGCACAGTCAGGATATACTGCCAAGGATGAAACACAAAAAAGCTCAGAGCTTATTTCCATTGTGGTCCTTGTAGGGGGGTAGGGGAGTGTGATGCTTAAACATGCATCATACAAAACGTGACATCACAACACATACCATTTAACATTTATATACATAACAGACTCATACAACATGCAAGGTGCCTTAAGCTAAGTGTCTAGGTCAAGTATAGTCCCTTTTGAGCCATGTCTTCAGGCTGGACTTGAATCTAACGGCATTGTCTACGATTTTCAGGTCACTGGGCAGACTGTTCCAATAGATAGCTGCTGAATACAGAAATGACTCCTTCCCCATACAGCTCCTGAATCTGACTGGCACAAAGTCAGTTGAGCTGCGCCTAGTTGGGTATGCATGGGTGTCTCTGATTCGGTTGAAGTAGTTGTTGAAGTACACTGGCACTACCCCGTGCACTATTCTGTGAACTAGGCACATCCCTATCTGGTTTACTCTGTCTTCCACCTTAAGCCATCTCATGATCTCAAAGTGTGATGGGTCAAGGTGGGTTCTGGCAGGTAGCCTTAGTATTACCCTGATTAGCTTGTTTTGTGATGTCTGTAGTTTTATTTTCTGACTTTTGGGGGCACTGTTGTACCAGGAGCCACACGCATAGTCATAGTGACACTGTATGAGTGCTCCAGCAAGAATCTTCATCGCTGACTGATCTAAAAAAAGAGATCAAATGAGATCAAATACATCAACTTATAAAGAGTGCATTACCAATACAATTTATTTTTGATATTGTAACTAGGGCTGGGCGATATGACGATATTATATAAATATCGGGTACAGTTCATTAACGATACACTTTTTAAACGTATCGTGGATATCGTGATGTTTTGCCCAAGAGGATTGGTCCACACGTTCGAACTTTTTAACAGCGCCGCCCCACACACACTACTGCATCAAAGTTACTACTTATGATAACAAAGGCATTCGTTTTGTGGCATTAACGTTATATAGTTACACGTTCAATAACATCAGCGTATTTACATAGCAACGTCCGAGGTGGACCTAGATAGATAGCAAGCATTAGTCGTTCATATCTCAGCCCGTGCTGACTCAGTTGTGCCCATTCTGCGGTCTGTTAATAAAGTTTTCAATCAGACAGATGTATGGAAAGGCTTTTATTATAACATCCGTTGCAGTAAAATCATTATGCCTCCAGTCGTTTAGTCATCCTGCGGAGCTAAAAGCTAAACGTCGGCCGCGGGGAGCTACCGCTACCATTGTTGTTGTCATTGAGCTCTCGTCAAAATCAATGGCGGATATAGCGGAAGTAAAAAATGTATACGCGCTTGCCGATTGGTGCTAAGAACAGCAGGGCGGGTGCAAGCGGTGTGACGTAATTGGCAGACTCGACTGTCAATCAAAATGATTCTGTTTGCTGTCTGAATGAACGAAAACGTTATTAACAGCATGGGTACAATACAGTACAGCTCAATACAACAACAGTGGACTGGAGGATGCAGACCAGAGAAAGACTTTCGTCTTGTTTACATCAGGGTCCCCCATTTTCAATTCATCATATTTCATATCTAAATCATATAATATCTCATTGCTAAATATATGCAATATATAATCTAATAATCCAATAATCTAAATCTAATATATAATATAAAAATGCTAAATGCATGGGTATTTTATTTTGTCTTTAATGTTAGCTTGCAAACTCAAATACTGTCTTGGTAAGCCTCATAATGAATTGTTTGGGGGGAAAAAGAAAAACATTGTGATGCGTATCGTGTATCGCCGAAAGGTCAGAAAATATCGTGATATCATATTTAGGCCATATCGCCCAGCCCTAATTGTAACTCATTGACTTTGTTCACTTTATTATATCTGTATGATGTATTACTACCACTTTACCTGTAAGAAGTGTCAACATGGCACACCACTGGCCGTCTCTTTCTCTTCTCAGAGTTTTGCAACCACGACATGGTTTATAGGTACTGGCTGTATTTTATCACCTCTGGGGACATGCCACTGCTGTGGTATGCTTGTGCACCTTTGTTGTTCTGGTATGTGGGTAAAGTTGTGCATTTTGAATCCTTGAAGAGACTTGACAATGCCGACGATATGGGAACAGTGTCCATTTATCCTGAAAATACACATGCAACAATCAAATGGTTGATAGCTACTCCACACATCAATTTACAGCTGTGCCAACACTAAAAGGTAAGAAGCTAGCTAATTACAGTAGTTAAAATTCAAAGGTTTATTTGTCACCTACAAATACCGTGACATTTGTGTGATTAGCATAACGTTAGATGATTAGCCCATTGTAGCTAGCAGATACTAGGCTTAAATCTTCATTTTAAACGCATCACTCTAACAATTTTATAATAAGAGACCACTAACATACTCACCCTGCTTTACATGTGCAGTAGGACTCCACAATTGTATCCTGACGAATTACAATGTGGAGTTTGTGAGGCGTTTGTTTTCCGCATGGATCGCCAACACTTGGCATCAACTTTGACGTTGTCATCTTCTTCTCCTTCCGAAATCCTAATTTCATGTATATATCCTTGAGTAAAATAATTCAGACATTTCTGGAGAACTCTCTTCGATAGAGTAGCGGCATTGGGCAAATAACTGATAGCAATAGTTTCAGAAATCCTTAACACTTTGAGTGCCAGCCACGAGAAATCTCGTTAGTTCATGCCAACCGTTGAGTGCCAGCCACGAGAAATCTCGCTATTAATAGTTATTTTTTTTTATTAGCGATTTCCATTCATTTTTCATCAATCTAGCCTCACGTTACCATTGGGACTGGCTTTGAGCTCGAACAGGGAAAATACCGCCCCCTATCGTCTCTCCGGATGGTATTGCACCCATTGGATTTGACTGAATGAAATGGATGGGAAAAAAAGAATCCAGAATCCACATTTTACTTATCAGGCATGTACCGAGCCGATTGTATTCATTGCCGACCCTCAGAACAGCGTGGAATATGTGTTTCCAGTACCCAGCGTTGGATCAATAAACGCGATCGATATTTGGAATGCCGATCAGGAATTGGAATAATCTTTTTGGAGAACATCTGATCTGAGGTAAGGAATCAATTTTACCTTGGTTTTTTTTCACCTATATCTCAGCGTGTCCCATATAGTGTTGTCAAAAATATCGAAGTATCGATACATATTTGTTTACAAAAAAATAATAATAATAAAAAAATATATATATATATATTTTTTTTTGATATCGAAATAATATCGAAGTATCGATACTTTTCAAGGTATCGTATCGAAGTCGAAATTCCAGTATCGTGACAACACTAGTCCCATATGTGTGTGTGTGCGTGTGTGTGTGCTGATCAGGAAATGGATAATCGATTTTTCAGCCCGCTTCTCTAGTGTGCATAAGTACACATATACTATGGATAATCTAGCGTTTATTTGAAAACGATTCATAAATAGGCCGAAAAATGACAACGTGTTTTGTGTATTCCACTAAAGGAAGATTCCTGCAGAATCTCTTTCTTTCTGGAAATTTCCAAAAACAAGCGTTTTTCAAAATGGTATAAAAACGGAAATGTACCGATTAAAAAACAATCCGTTGACTGCAAACAAGTCATTGATAAGCGACGGGCGTATTAGACACATAGCCATAATTTAAGATATAGTTTATGCGTTCGCAAATGTGCTCGCCCTCTCATTGAATAGAGCGCTGTGTGAGAATGTTTGGGAGAGCGTGGGAGAGCGTAGCAACAGTAACACGGGGGGGGGGCGGGACTTGCCGTCAGTGCGGAAAAGGTCTATTGTCATCAAAAAAGGACAAGAAAAAGAAAACACTATCAAACAGCAGCTTTCTTTCACTGATGGTTTACTACGTATTTGTATCCCAGCAGCTCTTTTCTTTTTGACCAATCCTTTGACAATGAGTGTCTTTACAGCTACATAGAGCTATCAGAGGTAGAAGAGAATTACGTTGTTGCAGATGCTAGCAGTTAGTCAAGATGGTAAAATACTACAAATGTAAAACAGGGAATATGTTTAGCAATTTGGTTAAAAGTTTTGCAAAAGTTAGGTATGGTGTTAGGTATGGGCATAAGGTTTTAAAAAATCACAGCATACAACTTGGGGTCACCGCCTGGTGGCCTGTATGCATAAACATTCTAACAACAAACCCTAACATTCACATTTTTGGCAGTTAGAATGTTCGACACATTTGTACCACCTGCTTGATTATTGCCCCAAATAGCATGCAAGTTGGACAAGGTGGGTATGTCTGGAAAGAAGAGGCTTGTGGGTACCTATAAAACCAATGTTCACTCTGATATATTCATGTGAACGGCCAAGGGACCTTTTGGAAGATGAGTGTAACTGAGGGGTTACAAAACCCTGACCCTGACCGTATTAAAGATTGTGATAGATTAAACCACTGCTAGGTATGTACTTTAATTACTGGCCAGACAGTACATCGAATATATGGTGGACACTCATAATAACACGGCATTGACAAAGAAATAGTATTTGAGGGTATTTATTATTATGCAATAATTGGTTACAGAATGAGAATTAGGGTCGCGCTTGTATGGCGAATAATAGGCATAAAGTCAGTCAGTAGCATAAGTCACTGGGAATAGAATGATTCCTACGATCGGTACTAGGCTGACGCCACCTGGCGTATAATAGCAATTATAGAGGGCAACGCTGGTACCGCCTGGAGACACTGGGTTCCTCCCAGAGTTGTAAGGTCTGGAGGATAGAGGAATGTTCGGATACTCAGTCTGATTCAATGAAGAATAAGGGGATTCACGTACAGAAGCCAGTCCTTGTAATCCAACGATCAGCAACAAAAGCAATAACTGTAATCCAATGCTCGATAGCAAACGATGATAGCCAGCTAGCCTCGGTCCATGACGCCAGCGCGAATGTAAATCCTCACAAGGTTAAATCCCAAACGACAGTGGAGATTAACGATGCTCTTCTCCGGGTAATATGTTCCACAATCAATATAATCCAACCAGTAATGGTTCTGCAATCGCCGCCGCCGGTTCTCCTGTGCACATGTCCAGCAGGTTCTCCGACTAGGCCTCCTCGTGTGCTGCTGGCACCAATGTATTTAGTCCACGCGCACTGGCTAAGGTCCACTAGCTAACACGAACGAACCGCTGGGTAAGGCTAAATTTGGTTGGCACGATATACAATAAATTAACGACTATTTACTTCACATTAAACTAAGTCGAACTTGACGTTACTGCATTAATCTGACACTTTACTATTCAATTCGCACGTGGTTCTCAACGCTCTGTTAGACGCACTGCTGCTCACTTCACTACACGTTGACTCGGGATGAACTTGATGAACAACTACTGTTCGCACCTGCCGCAGCATATATACTTAAGTGATTATCTAGTCCCAAACCTCAGTTCTCGTCTCGAATCAATACGCTGTCTCCGGGCATGTTGCGACATGCCTGGGCTCGTCTTTGAACCTGACTTTGGGGGCTTGCGGTATGGCGCCTAAGGGCGTTATCCAATAAGGAGAGCGAATATTACTATGATTCGGACGCCGGCTTAAAGGGATATACCGTGTATATATAAATAATATACAATGTATATAAAACAATAAATGTAGATTCTCAGCTTTAATCTGGCCCTTCACAACAATGAGCATGGCAGTTTTTTCTAGGCGAAAATTTAACATAATTTTGAATCATTGCCCATTAAAACCCCCTTCCCAACAGTTGGGTTTAATGACAATGATACCAATGGAAAGCTTAGCTTCTCTAGTTTACAGGGATACCAATACCTTTGTGTTCACTCAAATATTGAGCGTGCTATGGACCAAGATATTTATTAATGGGCAGAACCTTGATTTTACATGGCGGCCATCTTGAAATCCATCATGATGACGTGGCCCCTACCCCAAAATGAAAGCTATGATGATGAGGAACACGTGGGAAAAATTTTGTGCTTTTGTCCTGCGCGTCAATTTTTCTTTGTTGAGCCACCGTACTTGACAAGGAATTATTTTGTTACAAAGACTTAATTTCCTGCATTCTGGTGCTTTTTTACCCTTTAAATGCCAGTGTTTGTGATGGGCATCACAAATTATTGTAAAAAGAAAACACATTCAAATAAATTTTCGAATTGTAACCATTTAAATGCCAGTTTGTGTGATGGCATCACAAATTATTGTTAAAAAAACACAAAAAGAAAAATATTTTCAATATATCAAATGCAAAGTACATTTTTCTGGGGGGGATTATTACAGGCTAGGCATGTGGCAATGATTAGCAACAACACAGATTTGGATGGATTTTTTGTTTTTTGTAATGTCAGATTTAACAACAACTCTTTTCAGAAAAGTGGGAGTATTTCATTTTTTATCTGACATTACAAAAAGAATCTAAAAATAAAAATAGTTATGATCAGGGCTGAAGTTGAATAAAAGATGTATAACTGTTTAGACTGCATTACTCTCTGTCAGAGGGATCTCCTGGTTGTTCCCCACTTAGGTTATCTTACTATCGCGCCGCCGCACCTAGAAACACTGGCCTGCTTCTAAGTTCAGTGGCCTGACTGCAAAAAAAAAAAGTACCACCAGTAGTACCACCAAGTACCACTAGAGAACCACTGGATTAGAGGCAATTCTAATTGCTAGGGATGTCCCGATCACGTTTTTTTGCTCCCGATCCGATCATGTGATTTTGAGTATCTACCGATACTGATATTTCCCGATCAGATCAAAATTTTAAAAAAAATTATTCAACAAACATGACCATGTTCACGTCTTAAACTCATACTGAGGCCTTAGTTTTGGTTTTAAATTGCATATCATCATTCATTTATTTATTGTCACAGAGGGGCGGCTACGTGGCGTAGTGGGCAAGGCGCTCGCCACGAATACTGGAGACGCTGGGCTCGCCTGTTCGAGCCCAGCGCTCCACATTGCTTTCAGTTTAGCTGGTCGTCCGTACTAATACACATTGGCCGTATTAGGGGGTGGGAAACTGATGGGTGGGGATCGGGCGTTGTGAACAGCGACTCCTACAGGTCGGTTGGTGCGCCTGCGCAGTAGAATCAGGAAGTGTCGGGAGCAGCGTGAGCCTCCCACATGTTACTCCTCGCCACTGAGAGATTGCGCTGTGCAGGTGAAAAGATGCGACTGCTGTTACCTCAAGTACCGGAGGGGACTTGTGCTATGTATGACTTAGTCCACATTGCAGCCGGCTTGTGGGAGGCAAGAAACAGCGTTCGTGACAGGGGAGGGTTGAATTGGATGATACGAAATTGGGATGGGAGAAAAAATTGAAAATGGGAGAAAAAGTGGATAAAAGAAATATATATTTATTGTCACACAGAGGAGAAGAATTTTGCCAAAACAAAACAATAGTATCCAGCTGCAGAACGGCAGACCAGCCACACTCTGACCCAAACGCATTTCCTTTGATTTAATTATACATCAAATGATTTATGAAGTTACATTTTCACCTGGATAACGTCAACATTCAGGGTGAATGTAATGTGAGAAATTGGGATTAAAATAAAAAATAAAATAATAATTTGGGTCCGAGTGTGTAACTGGTCTGCCGTTCTGCAGCTGGATACTATTGGTTTGTTTTGGCAAAATTCTTCTGCTCTGTGTGACAATAAATAAATGATGATATGCAATTTAAAACCAAAACTAAGGCCTCAGTATGAGTTTAAGACGTGAACATGGTCATGTTTGTTGAATAAAAAAACAAAAGTAATCAGACATCCCTACTAATTGCATACCCGGGTGGCCCGGCTTCGTTTTGATTGACAGCTTTTACACCAATCAAGTCAAGAGAAGATCCATATATGGGAATTATGCGAGTGCCGTGACGCAGGGATTCCCCTCTGCAAGCATCCAGTTAACAGAGGAGACCAGACTCCAACAGATCAACAAAGTGGACAGCGCTGCTCAAGCATGCAATTATGACTTTTGAAGAGAAAAGGATTATTATTGCAAGAGGACGTCCAACTCCCAAACTTGTTGTCGGACAGCGGCGTTTGACTGGCACAGATTAGAATGAAGACATCTGACAAAGTCATCGCAGAATTCACAAAGAATGATCAGAGGATGGACTTCATGTACAAATAAGGTAGGAAGTGTGCGTATTTTGAGCATTATTTTGTATATTTGTGTATTGTATTTAGGGCTGAGTGATATATTGAGTATACTCGATGTATCGTGGCTTGTTCTACATGAGATGTAGTAAATTACTATATCGTGAACATCAAGTATACATGTTGTAACATCAGTTAGCCACCGCGGCTAGGCTAAAAACAAACTATCAACACGGACGACTTGCTTTAGCGCAGAACTTTCCTCTCATTTCATTAGACACAGACCAGCGCGGACCTTCAATGACATGCAATCGAATTGAATTTACCAACTGGCTAACATTAGCCGCTGTTAGCCACTCAGCTAATGTTAGCCGGTTAGCCACTCAGCTAACATTAGCCGCTGTTAGCCACTCAGCTAACATTAGCCGATGTTAGCCACTCAGCTAACGTTAGCCGCTGTTAGTCACTCAGCTAACGTTAGCCGCTGTTAGCCACTCAGCTAACGTTAGCCGCTGTTAGCCACTCAGCTAACGATAGCCGCTGTTAGCCACTCAGCTAGCGCCAAACTATCTAACTAACTAACGTGATTCCGTGATACCAGTTCCATTAGTGAGGAAAGGGGGGAGGTGGGTATATTGAGGTTGGGTGGGGGGGGGGGACTGTACATTGGAGGTGGTTGGGTGGGTGGGGTGGGGGGGTTGGGTAGGAGGGGTGGGTGGGGGGAACTGTACAACTGTACAAGCAAAAGTGTACATTGGAATATTGACAAAACCATACTTGGTTCCAAGAGGAGGGTCTTGTGTATTCTTGGGTTATGTCATTTACTGTACATTGGAGGGGGTTGGGTTAGGACATTTACAGGGGCCAGTTTCGAATTGCAGTCTCCCGTAGGTGTTCATTGAGAGTGGTTTTCAAAGTGGGTAGTGATTCACATTCCTTTACAGCTTTGGGTAGGGCGTTCCACATTGATGTGGCATAATTGCGAAACGTGTTTAGTCCCTTGTTTGAGCCGAATCTGGGTTTAACATGATTTGTAGAGCTCCCTCTGGTGTTGTGATCGTGGTATTCACTGACCTTTGGGAAGTATTTTGACATGTACATGGGTACCTTAGTCATGTAGTGTATCTTGTAGACCAGGCCCATTGCAAGTTGCTGTACTTGTCATCTACTCTAAGCCATCCTACAGTAGGTTGTCAAAGTAGGCAGGGGTGAGGTGGGTTCTAGGAGTAAGGTCAAGTAGTAGTCTGACCAGTTTGTTTTGAGATGTTTGTAATTTTGTTTTTAGCGCCTTTGAGGTGCTTTGGTACCATGAGGTGCAAGCATAGTCGTAGTACCCTTGAATGAGTGCTCCTCATTCAACGTTCAATGATTTAAAGTGGCCAAACGTTACAATATAAATACTAACTGGATAGTCGATGATAAACATTTAATTTCATTATCTGAAATATTATAAAATCATTAAGTCTGCTATAAGCCATTATCCCTTTGTGTGTGATTATAATTGTCTCACAGTAGTGTGTATGTTTGGCTAAAGTGGATAGAAAACACAGTACTGTGCAAAAGTCTTAGGCACCCAAGAGTTTTTATATAAATGGTCTTACAGTAGATTATTTTATTTTTAATAAAAAATAAAATTATTAGTGTGTCAGTTTTTTTAAACTTTTCATTGAATAATTTTGTAAAGCATCTTCATGGTTTAATGCAAACATATGTTGCAGGGACAATTATAATCATCATATTGGCGTGACTGTATGCATCAAATGGTTAAATCAAGCAAGTGAGGTGTGTGTCAAGAGTTACTCCAAGGTATTTACTACTAGTGCCTGTTGTCTTTAACTGTAGTGTCCGTCTGCCGTCTTCATAACCACACTGTGTCTGTACTTCTTTATTACATTTTTTTTTATCTCTCCCGTCCTCCCAAATTTTTTAACTCACCAGCCACTACTGACAGGCACATTGGGGGATGTTTTAAAATAATATAATATATTTGTGCTTCACCAAAAAATGTGGTCAGCAGCCGCCACTGTCCTAGAGGCAAATCTTTCCTCTGACAAAATGGCATCCAATGTAATAAAAAAAATCAACCAACAAACTAGATTCTTGTACCGGATCTCCTCTCTGGTAAACAAGAATACCCTGAAGACTCTAGCAGGAGCAGTCATTCAAGGGTACTACGACTATGCTTGCACCTCATGGTACCAAAGCACCTCAAAGGCGCTAAAAACAAAATTGCAAACATCACAAAACAAACTGGTCAGACTACTACTTGACCTTACCCCTAAAACCCACCTCACCCCTGCCCACTTTGACAACCTAGGATAGGATGGCTTAGAGTAGACGACAGAGTACAGCAACTTGCAATGGGCCTGGTCTACAAGATACACTACACCACTAAGGTACCCATGTCAGTGTTTCCCCTACCATTGCCTTTGCGGGGTGGCTCGCCCCGCTAACGGTAACCCCTGCCCCCCATGAAAAAATTATAATAAATTTGTTTAATTTTTTATTACAGTTTGCTTTAATCACAGTAACGTTGGCGAGCTAGCTAAATTATACATAAATCGGTTTTCATATAAATCAATCTTCACTAAGACTGTGGTGCGGCACAGTCTACGGAGACGCAGAAAAAACTACCAAATCCATTCCGAGACAACTCTGAGACAATTCCGAGACTGACTAACGTTGCGCGTAACAAGCCTCAGTCTCTCTCTCTCTCTCTCCTTCAAGTAACGTTACAGTATAAAAACAAACTGGATAGTAGATATAAGCCATTCTCCCTTTCTGTGTGTGTGTGCGTGCATTCCCGTCCCAACTCTGGTCTTTGGAAAGTTTGATAGTATTTACTGAGGATGGCCAGATAATGTTGATATTTAAACTTAAAAAATAATTATGCAGAGAGAAGCTTCAGCAAGTACAAAACGCTTCTGACCGACAAAAGAGAATCCCTCACTGAGGAAAACACAAAGGCCTATCCATCATGTATCACAATGGTGATGTCAGCCAGAGATGGGGAGAAGCATGAACCTTTAAAGGACATCTCTTTGAAATAAGACATTTTACAGTTTTTTTTTCTTGATTTCTTTTAAACAAATGATTATTTTGTATTATTTAACTATTTAATTATTATTTAGTTATTGCACTGCACTGGCAGTTGAACTGCATTGAACTGAACTTAATTGAAAAAAATAAACCTCATAACCGAACTGGCACTGAACTACACGTCACATTGTTAGTTAAAAACATAATTTTGTATTGTTTTTTTTTGTTAAATCCAAAAAGGAAAAAATATTAAAATCTGAGAAATCCTAAAACGGGAAAATTAAAAACAGAGAAATCCGAAAACAGGAAAATTCATATCCGAAAACGGGAAAAGATAAAAACTGATTTCATAGGGCCCTAGTTAAGGTGAGTTAATAAATTCACTCTGAAAATCTGCTCCGCTCTGACAAACTGACTCTTTGGTCAGAGCGTCCAGTGTGCACTCAGAATTTCCAAACAACTTGAGTGCGCTCGCTCTGACACTAGTTGTAAATAGTTATGAGTGTTGTATGTGCCTCCCTCAGTGTTTCCCATTAATTACCTAAACTGATACATTTCCAATATGTATCAGTAGTATTGGCAGTGGTAGTAGTCGTAATAGTAATCCAGTATCCAGAAACACTGTCCCTGTATTGTATAGTTCATATGTGTGTTGTCACTACTGTATGTATAATTGTAAATAAGTTAATTTATGTGTTGTAATTACCTAATTTATGTGCAATAGTTTCATTTCAGCTCAGTGCAGAGAAATGCACCGATACTAACAACCGCCTTACTGCGCGCGTCTATGATGACACTGTTGACACCACGTATCCGTGACACTAGTAGTTTTGGGGGGCCTACGACCCCCCCCTGAAAAAAATCCTAAGGGAAACACTGCATGTACATGTCAAAATACTTCCCAAAGGTCAGTGAATACCACGACCACAACACCAGAGGGAGCTCCACAAATCATGTTAAACCCAGATTCGGCTCAAACAAGGGACTAAACACGTTTCGCAATTATGCCACATCAATGTGGAACGCCCTACCCACAGCTGTAAAGGAATGTGAATCACTACCCACCTTCAAAAACACTCTCAAAGAGCACCTACGGGAGACTGCAATTCGAAACTGGCCGCTGTAAATGTCCAAACCCAACCCCCTCCAATGTATAGTTTTGACCCCCCCCCCCACCTCCAATGTACAGTCCCCCCCCCCCCCACACCTTTTTTTGTATCACAAACAGTACTGTATATTTGTAGATCTGGTATGCCAAAATGTCTAGATGTAACAGTACTGTCTCTGTATGTCATGTATCAATCAATCAAATGTATTTATACAGCACATTTAGACATGACACTTGTCAACCAAAGTGCTTCACATAGCTAAGAACAAAGAAACAAAGAAAACAAAGAAAAGTATAGAATAAACAGAAGAAAAAAAAAAACCAACGGATAGACAAGGAAACAAAACGCCAACAAGCAAGGCAAGAGTCAAAGTGAGTCAGGGAAGCGTGTATACTTTCGACAACAAATGTTTGTTTCCGCGAGTTTTGCGCTCTGATTGGCCAGGTCATGTGACATGTGCGCCAATCGTGGGACAGCAAGTTCTGCGCCTATTTTCCGGGTCTAACAGCCTGCAAACTACCAGGCGTTCTATCGCCATGCTCCAAGACAAAGTCTAACCTTAACCAACTTCGAAAGAGTGCCTAAGCTTAACCGTCGAAAGAAGGGCAGGCGTTCTATCGCCATGCTCTAAGACAAACTCTAACCGTAACCAACTTTGAAAGAGCGCCTAAGCTTAACCAGTGTAGAAACTTGCGGCCCCACGATTGGCGCACATGTCACATGACCAGAAACACGTGTGGCCAATCAGAGACGCGGAAACAAACATTTAGTGGTAGTGGTGACCGGAGTGCCGGATGTCCCGCGATGATGTCGGGGAGTTCGCGACCCTCTCTGCGCCGCCCCTTATCTCCCTGTCTCCAGCTGTCCCTGAGCAACGACCGGAGTGTTAAATGTCCCTTGACTAAGACGGGGAGGACGTGACCCTCTTTGCGCCGCCCCTGTGCCTCAAATAGATTCGCTATCAGCTCTATCCTTAATCTTTCAAAATGTTCAGTTGCTATCGCTATTAGCTCTATCTTTAATTTTTCAAAATGTACAGTTGCTATTGCATGCACTCATCTGTGTTCCACTACACACATGAGTGCATGCTTACCAACTGTCCGTCTGCAACACTACTATCACCAACATCTAAGAAGGGAGATCCCCCCTTGAATGGCCCTTCTAAGGTTTCTCTCCTCCACACTGCCTGTGGAGCTTTTTTCCCTATTGTTAGGTTTTAGTGAGTTTTTCCTTACCTTCGCGTGGGGTATGTCTGGGAGTGCTTGCATTCTTTCATTTATTTGCATTCATCTAAAAATGTTTGGACCTTATGGTGTTCTTGTTCTGTTCTTGACTTATTGTTATGTTTTCTTCTTGACTTGTTTAAAGAAGATCTGTACGGCCCATGAAGACATTAACGTGTGTTGTCGGGCCCTATAAATAAATTTTATTTGATTTGATTTGATTTGTTGTCGAAAGTATTCAGGCGTCAGGGAAGGCCAGGCGGTATAGGTGGGTTTTGAGTTTTGATTTAAAAGACTCGATGGAGGGGGCAGATTTAATGGACATTGGGATGCTGTTCCAGAGGTCAGGGGCACGCCCCCCCCCCCAGACTTGAAATTAGACCTACGGGTGGTTAAGAGCAGGGCCGCCTCAGGGGGTGTGTGAGCAGTGCGGTCGCACAGGGCCTCGCGGGAAGGGGGGCCTCGCAAAATAAAAAAAATTATTTATTATTTTTTTTATTTTTTATTTTTTTTATTTTTTTGCGAGGTTTCCCTTCCCGCGAGGCCCTTTTTCATCACATACCTAAAATCTAGTTTTGCTTATATGCTTATATATTTCACATTAGACACGTTTGTAGAATGTGTCTGACTTGTTCCTGGGTCTGCACCTGGGTCACTATTGGAGCTCTGGTGCTCTGCAGCAGGCATTGGTTTCAACGAAGGGAGTGGTTACTTACATCATAGTACGCCGCCGGAAACTTAAACGAAGAAGAAGAAGAGTCAGCTGCGTTTGAATATTTCGCGCGTGCAGCTTTTGACTATTATGCTTAGTTATGCCAGCCAAGGTCGGTCATTATCAGTCGGTCAGTCACCAAGGAACGTTGACGAAAGGCGGGAGACAAATGGCCGGAGCCTTGTCATGATGCAGTCGGGATATAGGCCATGGCCCATGATGATGTCGGCTAGTAGCTAGCTTAGCTAAAGGCTATCTAGCGTTAGCTAACCTGCAGCCAAGATGAAGACGTTTGGTGAGTTTTTAACCTATTCTATTAACTCTATTCTATTCCCACCGTGGACATCGCTCTCTCTCTCTCTCTCTCACTCTCTGGAGCTAAACTGGCCGACTAGCTAATAGTACTACTAGTAGCTAACGGTGTGTGCCTGGTGTCAGCACCTGGCTGTATGTAGCCGCATAGCTTGCTTCTGCGTTAGCTAATCGTTAGCGATAGCCTGGTTGAGCTAACTGTTAGCCAGTTAGCTGTTTAGCTTCGACGTTAACTGCCGGCTGCGCTCGGCTGGGAACGTTCGTTTGATGCTATCAGTTAGCCTTGAGTTAGCTGTTAGCTTGTGCTACGACCATTGACATTAGCCGTGAGAATAGCAGGGGGTTCTGGCACTCTGACTACGACATCATCTTTGACAGAAGATGTAGTCGGGCCTGCACCATGACAAGGCTCCGGCCATAGCTTCTTTTGTGCCGCCAGCGAGAGGCCTTTCGTCAACGTGGAGACCTGTGTTACGGCCTTTCGCCCTGCGTTCCTTGGTGCAGGTAAGATTAATGAAAATGTCATGACATTACCCCACTCTTCCTTCCTTCCCCTCCCGAATGTTTTGTTAATAACGATGTTTTTTCCAGGCAAAACATATGCTACTTCACAACATTTGGAGATACGACATGTGCTGTGTGTGAATGTCTTGGTCGTTTGTGTAGCTTGGGTAGCGTTGGGCCGTTGGCCAAAGCTGTGTGTGGCCTGGTGTCACAGTACCTGGCTAGCCTATTTAGCTGATGTCGGCCATTGGCTCCTTGCTGCTTTGGTTTCTCTGGTATAGACCCTCTCTCTTTGGATTTAAGTGTTGATCTTTGTCCTTTTGGATCTCTCATACATGCTCTTCTCTAACACACACACACATGCTCTCTCTCTCTCTCATACATGCTCTCTCTCTAACACATGCTCTCTCTCTCTCTCTCTCTCTTTCTAACACACACAGTCTGCCTATGGCGGCCTTTCTCGATGGCTAGGCTGTGCTCGCTGAGTCTGTATAGTCAAGGATCTTCAGTCACAGTGCTCAGGTATTCTGCCACTGTGTACTCTCTGTTTAGGGCCAAATAGCATTTCAATTTCTTTCCAATGTGTCTCTCTTCTCTCTTGGATTTAAGTGTTGATCTTTGTCCTTTTGGATCTCTCATACATGCTCTCTCTCTAACACACACACACATGCTCTCTCTCTCTCTCTCATACATGCTCTCTCTCTAACACACATGCTCTCTCTCTCTCTCTCTTTCTAACACACACAGTCTGCCTATGGCGGCCTTTCTCGATGCTAGGCTGTGCTCGCTGAGTCTGTATAGTCAAGGATCTTCAGTCACAGTGCTCAGGTATTCTGCCACTGTGTACTCTCTGTTTAGGGCCAAATAGCATTTCAATTTCTTTCCAATGTGTCTCTCTCTCTCTCCCTCTGTACACTGTATATGACTGTAGAACGGAGCTCTCTCTCGCTCTCTCTTTTGCTATATGTTGACTGTATCATGCCCCGCCTCGGGCAGCGCTATTATTTAAGAATATGTTGACTGTATGGGGAAAAAAAATATATATATATATATTTTTTTAACCTTTTGGGGGGGGGGGGGGGGGGGCCTCGCGTTAAATCTCGCACAGGGCCTCGCATTTCTCCCAGGCGGCCCTGGTTAAGGGACCCTTGTCAGACAATCTGAGGGCCCTGCCGTTGGTATAGGGGGTGAGGAGGTCTGCTAGGTAAGCAGTGGCCGTACCATTAAGGGCTTTGTAGACCAATAGGAGAACCTTGAATTCTATTCTGTAGCGCACGGGAGCCAGTGAAGGGAGGCAAGAACAGGGGTGATGTGAGCTCTCTTCTGGGTACCTATGAGCAGTCTAGCAGCAGCATTTTGTGGTAGTTGTAGGCGGGCTATGGTTGACTTATTAAGCCCCAGGTACAGGGAGTTACAATAGTCTAATCTTGAGGATATGAAAGCAGAATGACTAGGGCTGAGGGGGAGAGAATGGCCTTGATCCTAGCTATCTGGCCACCTCTCTCTCTCTCTCTCTCCTCTCCCTCTCTCCCCTCTCCCTCTCCCTCTCCCTCTCCCTCTCCCTCTCTCTCTCTCCCTCTCTCTCCCTCTCTCTCCCTCTCTCTCCTCTCTCTCTCCTCTCTCTCCCTCTCTCCCTCTCCTCTCCCTCTCTCTCCCTCTCTCTCCCTCTCTCTCTCTCTCTCTCTCTCTCTCTCTCTCTCTCTCCCTCTCTCCCCTCCTCCCTCCTCCCTCTCTCCCTCTCTCCTCCCTCTCCCTCTCTCTCTCCCTCTCTCTCTCCTCTCTCTCTCCCTCTCTCTCTCCCTCTCTCTCTCCCTCTCTCTCTCCCTCTCTCTCTCCCTCTCTCTCCCCCTCTCTCTCTCCCTCTCCCTCTCTCTCCCTCTCTCTCTCTCTCTCTCTCTCTCCCTCTCTCTCCCTCTCTCTCCTCTCTCTCAACAAAGGGTTTTAAAAGTGTATTTATCTTCTCGTATAGTACCAGAGAGAAGCTGAGGAGAATCAAACAGCAACAAAAGCAAAATTTGTTAAAAAGAAAATTATAATAATTTTTTTTTTTGTATCGAAAGTATCGATACTTTTCAAGGTATCGTATCGAAGTCGAATTCCAGTATCATGACAACACTACACCCCTTCACCACAGAGTTTACCTGCCTATTGAAAGTAAACTCGGGGTCAAAGAGCACGGCCAGGTTTTTTACAAAGGGCTGGACTAGGGAGGAGCAGGTCATTAGTGACCTTAAGCAGGGCAGATTCTGTGCTGTGGTTGGCTCTGAAACCTGACTGAAATGTGTCCAGGATGTTGTTCAAGTGCAGGTAAGAAGACAGCTGGGAGAGAATAGCCTTTTCAAGGACCTTTGATAGGCATGGGAGCTTGGAGATTGGCCTGTAATTATTGAGCTGGGTGGGGTGGAGTCTAGGTTGGGTTTTTTCAGAAGGGGCTGGACCACTGCATGTTTGAAGCAGGTTGGAACGGTACCAGTGACTAGGGCTGGGCGATTCTTGCTCAAATGTGAATTACGATTTCTCTCTAAGAATTGAGATCACGATTCTCTCACACTATTCTCTCACACGATTCTTATTTTTTCAATAAAATCATTTATTGCACGCTCTTAAACAGACAACATAACATATCAAAATGATTGACTTAAACTTAAACATAATATATATGAAAGTGTTTGACTTAAACTTAAAAGTATCTTGTAACATACAAAATAAATCAAGTCAGAATAGTCATTTAAAAAAGTTAAGTAAAAAAAGAAAAAAGTTTAATAATTTTTTTTATTAATTTTTTATAAAATAAATATCGTCATAACTTAGAAATGAGATTTTTTTCGATTAATTGCCCAGCCCTATTAGGGAGGTGTTAATGATAGAGAGGATGTTGGGGCCAGTTGTGTGAAATACTTCTTTGAGAAGAACAGAGGGAACTATGTCAAGGGGTAGGTGGTCGGTTTCATGGATATCTGAGAGAGTAGAGAGGGTGATGGGTTGAAAACAGGCCAAGGTGGATGAACAGGGCGGTGAAACATCTAAGCTACGTGTAGGTGGTGTGATGTTATTTCTGATTACCTCAATGTATGTCATATATGTTATGATGAAGGGCGGCTACGTGGTGCAGTGGGCAAGGCGCTCACCATGAATGCTGGAGACGCTGGGTTCGCCTGTTCGAGCCCAGCGCTCCACATTGCTTTCAGTTTAGCTGGTCGTCCGCACTAATACACATTGGCAGTATTAGGGGGAGGGAAACTGATGGGTGGGGATCGGGCGTTGTGGACAGCGACTCCTACAGGTCGGTTGGTGCGCCTGCGCAGTAGAATCAGGAAGCGATGGGGGCGGGGCCCCTCCAAAGCCCAGACCCCTGATGCTGAAAGATCGTGCCGCGCAGGTGAAAAGATGAGACTGCTGTTACCTCGAGTATCTATGACTTAGTCCACATTGTAGCCGGCTTGTGGGAGGCATGAAACAGCGTTCGAGACAGGGGAGGGTTGAATTGGATGATACGAAATTGGGGATGGGAGAAAAATGGAAAAATGGGAGAAAAAGTGGATAAAAAAAATATATATGTTATGATGAATTGAAAATGGGGGACGCGTGATGTAAACAAGACGAAAGTCTTTCTCTGGTCTGCATCCCCTTAACAATTGTGTGTATTGAGCTGTACTGTACCCATTCTGCAATCTGTTAATAAAATGTTCAATCAATCAATCAAAACAGAGCTAAGATAGCTAACGTTAGCTAAACTAGTAGCAACAATTAGTTAGTAACTAATTACGACTCATGTACTTACTGATTCGATACTTTCTTTCGGATCCCGAAGACTTGGTACAGCTCCCTTCTTTAGCAACAGCCTGGAAATCACCCCAACATTATAAAGTCCTTCAATGTCGTCTTTGCAAAAATGTGCGGTGCACACCCGACTATGAGAAGTTACAGCAGTTGGGGGGTCTCCAGAAACTAACTTGGCCCTTTGCTTGCGGAGCACGATGTCGTTAGGAAACGAGTGCAAGGACGTATTCGCTGCTTGGCAGCCAGGAACAGCACAACATGTCTTGCCCGTTTTGCTCCATGTTTTTTCTTTCTTGTTTAATATTAGCATCTTTAAACCTGACTGAGGTTCCCCACTCTCCTTCCAATCATCACTGTCATCAGTCTCAGAACAGTCTGAAGAGAGAAGCTGGTCATCTCTAGTTGGTTCTAAATCACCAGCTGGATCTAAGTTACTACAGTCCTCTCCATCAGGTTCTGTTTTCATCTGTTCAGTTGAGGTGCTGGGTAAAGAGTATGCTTCTCTGTTTTTCTCCCCCTGGGTTTGAAGAGGCTGGAAGGACAGAGCGTTCTCTTGACCATCTTCACATTTCACTGGGTCTACGGTGATCTTGGAGAGATCAGCTTCTTCCAGTCCTTGATGTAGTTCCTCTTTAATCTGTAGGAGCTCTGGGTCCTGGGTTTGGCTGAGCAGTGAGGACAGAGTATTCTCTTCACCATGTTCATATTTCACAGGGTGTAAGGTCATCTTGGAGCCATCAGCCTCCTCTAGATCTTGAAATAGTTCCTCCTGTTCCTCTTTAATCTGGAGGGACTCTGGGTCCTGGGTTTGGTTAAACCATGAGGACTGAGGTTTCTCTTCATCATGTTCACTCTTCACAGGGACAGGATTGTATGTCAACTTGATGATATGAGCCTCCTCCAGACCTTGAAGCTGCTCTCCCTCCTGACTGATCCAGAGTTCCTCCTGTTCCTCTTTCATCTGTAGGGGCTCTGGCTCCTCCTGGCTCAGACTGGGGCTCCTCTCCTGCTGCTCAGGGGGAACCTCCTCTTCACAGACAGAGAGCTGTGGGGGGTCTGCAGGGAGGAATAATAATAATATTAATAACAAACATTAAGATGCAGTAGATAACTTTACCATTAAGTGAAACTCTGCAACCGAGAGTAAAACATCCTATAAATTGTCTACACAATAAACTGCCACTTATTGTTTACTTATTTTTCACAACATCACATATCTGCTCCTCATTACTCCTAACACACTGCTCACACTGTCAGCCAATAGCATGCAGACAAATCACAGGAGAAAATGTCCCCTCCTTTCAAAACGTAAGGTAAAAAAAACCAAGAAGGAGAGATAGCTCCCAGTGCCACTATGTGTCTGGTAGTGAGGACCCCAGGAAGAATAGTCAACACGTTGATGATGACTAATGGGGATCCTAATAAACATAAACATAATAGTCTAGATGGAAACATATGTCCACCTGCATAGGGTGGATTTTTTTTCGCCACCTGTTTTTTCTTCATCCTTGAAGTTACTATTTTAAGATTCTGACGGGTAAAAGATTGAAATAATGTCCCATGGGGTTTATTTTTAACCCTTTATTACACCCATCCTGAACGAAAACCTGGAAAAGAAAAAGAAAACAGCATAACTTTTGAAGTTAACAACATAGAGACAAATTAAAACATTTTCCCAAACAAGTTTGACCCAAGGAATTCAGTACAATTGTTATTTTTAGGATTCAAACAAATCTTTGTTAAATTTCAGGACAGAAAAAGCAACAAAAAAAAACACAGAAAAAAGAAAAAATATCACATCTCCATTTTCCCTTTTTAATAAAATGTAGTGCATTGGACGAGATCGATTTTTAGGTTAATAATGGAAATAATATTGTAATAAAGATTGTCTCCATGCTGTTATGCCCTATATATTGTAGATTTTCATAAACAATTCTATAGAGACAAATTAACACATTTTCCCATGTGATTTTGATCAGTGATTTATTTATTGTTAAAGGAAAACTCCAACATTTTGGGAAATTAGCTTATTTAACATCTTCCCTGGAGTTAGACAAGAAGATACATACCTTTTTTGTCTCTGTGCATGCATTAGGCTTAGGGAACGCCTGCACCGTTAGCGTAGCTTAGCTTCATCACTGGAAGTGGGTCAGACTTTTACCCTGAAGTTCCCTACAGTCCCCTACAGTCACGAAATACACTCCAAAACATTCTTGTAAACATGTTGTGACCTGTGTATTTACCACGTGGAGAAATAAAAAATTATTGAATTTACGTTTTCTAAGCAAATATACTCTGAACTATTTTTTGCCTAACCACTCCTCTCTGGGCGCAGTGATTTCACGCAACGCAGTGCTACTTTCTAACGCTAACGCCAGTGTTTGTTTACATTTTCATTTCATTCAAAGGATCCGAACCGATTGAAGTTTATGGATTCCATGACTGGTAAGTTTTAATTTATGTTTTTAGATGGAAGAATGTATTCCATCTGTCTAACGTTAGCGAATATTGTGAGATTGATGAATAGGACAGTCACAATGTTGCTGGACTATCGACCTAGTTAGCCCCTCTCATGACTGCGATGCACGGCTACAGGGTTTGGGCGAGTGAATCCACACTTGTGGTATTATTATAACTCATTTATTGTGTAACGCTAGCCCCTTAAAACTTACCACAGCATTTTACTTCTCAGGCATGTAACCCGAGCCGATCGGATTCATTGTGGACCCTCAGAACAGCGTGGAATACATATGTACAGTATGTAGCGTTGGATCAATAAAAGCGATCGATATTTGGAATGGCGATCAGGAATTGGAATAATCTTTTTGGATAACATCTGATCTCAGGTAAGGAATCTATTTTAGCAGTCTTAGGGGAAAAGCTTATATCTACGTAAAAACAGGTCTGATTATCCTATGTGTGTGTGTGGCTGTGCGAGCGATCAGGAAATAAGAGAATCGATTTTTCAGATCGCCTATATAGCGTGCATACGTACACATATACTATCGATAATCTAGCGTTTATTTGAAAACTATTCATAAATAGGCAGAAAAATGACAACGTTTTTGTGTATTCTAGAATATTCCCGTAAAGGGCGATTATCACGGCATCTTTATATTTCCCTTGAAAACTAGGGCTTTTCAAAATGCTATAAAACGAAAATGAACCGATAAAAGAACAATCCGTTTTGACAATGTTGACTGCAAACAAGTCATTGATAAGCGACGGGCAGATTAGACACATAGCCATAATTTAAAACATAGATTAGGCGTTTTAACGCTATCATTGAAGTGGGTGGTGGCACTCAAGCACTAAATCGTGCGCCCCCTGCTGGCACTGAAAGTGTTAGGGGTACTACACTGTACTACACTGTTTATAGCCTGTGTGTAGTTCTGTTCAGTTCAATAACATCATTATTATTATTGTACTTCTGTATGACAACTAATAAAGAAACTTGAACTTGATGTCTCTGTTCTCAGTTAGTTTACTATGTGTACAGATGTAGTGAAGATGTCTCTGTTCTCTCTGTTCTCTCAGTTAGTTTACTATGTGTACAGATGTAGTGAAGATGTCTCTGTTCTCAGTTAGTTTACTATGTGTACAGAAGTAATGAAGATGTCTCTGTTCTCAGTTAGTTTACTATGTGTACAGATGTAGTGAAGATATATCTGTTCTATCTGTTAGTTTACTATGTGTACAGATGTAATGAAGATGTCTCTGTTCTGAGTTAGTTTACTATGTGTACAGATGTAGTGAAGATGTCTCTGTTCTCAGTTAGTTTACCATGTGTACAGATGTAGTGAAGATCTATTGTTCAGAGAATATTGTACACCACTCTACTGCACTCAAACTACAAAAAAGCAAGCTTACAAACAAGTAGCTTATAATGATGTCATGATAATATTACTTAAGAGGGCTAGATGGTGTAGTGCAAGTAAGATGTTTGTGGCTGCAGGACTTCCATCCCAAGCTGTCTTAAGAAATCTTTTTCTTTACCTACTTTTTCTCCTCCTTTTTCTGTGATTTTTCTCCCATCCCAATTTCCTCTTGTGCCAATTCTCCCTCCCCCGTCCTGATTGTTGCTCGCATGTGCCCCCCACTGGCCGGTCGTAGGGAGGGTAGAAGCCCATCACATGTCCCCTCCGATACATGTGGAGGCAGCCAGCCACTTCTTTTCACCTGCCAGCGCGGACTCTCATTGGCGAGGTGTAACGTGTGGGAGGCTCACACTGCACCCGCCATCTCCTGTCTTTGCTGTACAGGCAGCCTGACCGACCTGTAGGAGTCGCTGTTTACAACGACCAGAGTTTCAAGTTTCTTTAATAGTTGTCATACAGAAGTACAGAATACTTTTATACAAAATGCTTCTTACTGTTACGCTCCAGAGACTGTGCTAGACAAGATAAGTATCAAATAACATAGTATAGCATGTAAATTAGAAGTAGAAAATGAGGTCACAGTGTTCAGTATAGACATATGTACAATGTTCGATGCAGAATAGACGTAACTGAGTTACCATATAATATACAATACTATGCAGTGTACTAATACAATACTATATAGTGCAAAGCAGACATGGACTTCCCTCCCGCTGACTCTGCCAATTGAGTCAGTATGACGGCCGGCCCAAGCCGGAGGCAACGCTGACAGCCGGATTCGAGACCGGTATCTCTTGCGTTGGTGATAAGCGCAATGTCCGCTGCGCCACCCAGCCGCCCTCTCCGTCTTAAGAAATCTTATGTAGAATGTATTTGCCGGGTAAATTACTCTGTAAATGAGATCATCTTGGTTTTGTCCTTGAATCCCAGCAGTGGAAACACTGAGACAGTTGTCTTTATGTAAGAAATTAATGAGTATTTTCTTTTCTTATCTTTTAAACTATGTTTTTATCTGTAATTTATTCTATGTATCGTCTTTTATATGGACCCTGAGTCCGTAATAAAATGTAGATTGATGACAGCCATGAGGTGTTTAGGAATGATAGAAATTAAGAACAAAATTACTTTAAAGAATGTAAAGAATGTAAATGAAGTGGTAAAATGATCACCTCTGGCAAGCTCGTCTATGTCCAGCAGACCATCCGTGTTGCCACAGGTGATGGGAAGCGTGTGGACGTCTGGACAATCCATTAGGGGTTTCTCTAGACGTCGACAGAAAGATGCACAAAACAAATTCATGATGGTGGACGCAGTGGATTATTTGCCAAAAAACTAAAGGCTAAATTACAGCAGGTTAAGAGAAAAAGATACCTTCATGTCATGGTTCATAATGTACCGACAATAGCCTACATCTGCCAAACTTATTTTTGTTGTACTGTACTTGTACTGTATAATGACAGCTAATCTAATCTACATGAGAGAAACCGCCACTTGCTAACAAGTTGAAATAAAGGTTTAAAATGGAAAAAAAGGAAATGTTAGCTTTAGGCTAGAGCGTAATGTTGCCTCCTAGCTCTCCAAACCATGCAACAGTAAAAAAAAGTACAGACAGGTAGGATAGTTCTAGTATTGATCACAGACATAGGATAGTTCTATGTATTGATCACAGACATAGGATAGTTCTATGTATTGATTACAGACATGTAGGATAGATCTATGTATTGATCACAGACATGTAGGATAGTTCTAGTATTGATCAAACATGTAGGATAGTTCTATGTATTGATCACAGTCATGTAGGATAGTATTGATCACAGACATGTAGGATAGTTATGTACTGATCACAGACCAGGGCTCCAGACTAACTTTTTACATTGGTTGCAACTTTTTCATTTAGGTGCACCAGCACATAATTTAGGTGCACCCAACATTTCACTGCGCCTTTTGCCGCTGCAATAATACATTTTAAGCGTTACCTTTACCATTACCTTTTTTGTCAGTTCCCATACACATTAGTAATTTCTTAAGATGTTATGTAAATGATTGTAAAAAATAACATTGTATTACAGTTAGCTCACAAAGACCAATCCTTCACTTTTTTATGTCTATTTTAACACATTCAGCTCAGCTCCAGTTAGAGCTGTCCCCAAGCCTGTTTTTGGGATTTGAACATTCGCCAGGGTTTTTCGAACGGATGTTTGAACCATCGTTTTTAATCATGCAAACAATTTGCTCCAAAATAGGGAGGTGTAGTCTGACGTCACTTTGTGTACAGTCTCCTAATGCAGTGGTTCCCAAAGTCGGGGTCGCGACCCAAAGGTGGGCCGCGAGCAGCCACGGGTGGGCCGCGAGATGATTAAAAAAAAAAAAAAAAAAAAAAAAATATTTTTATTATTTTTTTTATTTTTATTTTTGTCAGGCCACTGAACTTAGAAGCAGGCCAGGACAGTGTTTCTAGTTGTATTCTAAAATTATATTCTATTGTATTCTAAAATGTGACTATATGGTTTTATATTAACTTAATAAATAAACAAAATCTAAAAATCTACTTATTTCAACGAACATTTCAAACTAAATAACAGATTATGCACATAAAACGCTGAAAACAACCGAAGCAACAATAGTATTTTAATGAGGCTATTATTATTATCATTATTATTTTGCAACAAGTTAGCCCTCTCATAAATAGCACATATAAATGAATAACTAACTTGAATTAACTTAATAGGATTGAAGTGATATTTGGCTTAAAAAATCGGTCACATGGCAAAAAAAAAAACCTGACGATGTGCATTGGGCCGCGGCTCTCTGACGCCTTATTTTCTGGGTCCCGGCCTGAAAAGTTTGGGAACCCCTGTCCTAATGTACAGTCTCCTCCCCATCATATGTATATATTCTCTGTTAGGATCTATGGGTAACAGTACTGTATCAGAGGAGAGAGGGGGTGAGTTCAGGAGAGAGGGTGAGTTCAGGAGAGAGGGGGTGAGTTCAGGAGAGAGAGGGTGAGTTCAGGAGAGGGGGTGAGTTCAGGAGAGAGGGGGTGAGCTCAGGAGAGAGGGGGTGAGTTCAGGAGAGAGGGGGTGAGCTCAGGAGAGAGGGGGTGAGTTCAGGAGAGAGGGGGTGAGCTCAGGAGAGAGGGGGTGAGCTCAGGAGAGAGGGGGTGCGTTCAGGAGAGAGGGGGTGAGTTCAGAGAGAGGGGGTGAGTTCAGGAGAGAGGGGTGAGTTCAGGAGAGAGGGGTGAGTTCAGGAGAGAGGGGGTGAGTTCAGGAGAGGGGGTGAGCTCAGGAGAGAGGGGGTGAGCTCAGGAGAGAGGGGGTGAGCTCATGAGAGAGGGGGTGAGTTCAGGAGAGAGGGGGTGAGTTCAGGAGAGAGGGGGTGAGTTCAGGAGAGAGGGGTGAGTTCAGGAGAGAGGGGGTGAGTTCAGGAGAGAGGGGTGAGTTCAGAGAGAGGGGTGAGTTCAGAGGGTGAGCTCAAGGAGCGTATTATTTTCTATTGACCGCAAGTAACGCAAGATCGCAATTGATTGATTGATTACATTAATTAACAGATTGCAGAATGGGTACAATACAGTACGGCTCAATACACACAATTGTTAAGGGGATGCAGACCAGAGAAAGACTTTAGTCTTGTTTACACCACCCCCCCCCCCCCCCACCCACCCAACCACCTCCAATGTACAGTCCCCCCCCCCAACCCACCCAATCCCACCCCACCTACCCAATCTCCTCCAATGTACAGTTTCTACGTCAAATGTATATACTCTCTTTTCTGGACTCTTTTTGTATCACAAACGGTACTGAATTTGCAAATCTGGTATGTCATAAATGTATAGATGTAGCAGTACTGTCTATCTGTATGTCGTGTGTGTCATATATGTTATGATGAATTGAAAATGGGGGACCCTGATGTAAACAAGACGAAAGTCTTTCTCTGGTCTGCATCCCCTTAACAATTGTGTGTATTGAGCTGTACTGTACCCATTCTGCAATCTGTTAATAAAGTTTTCAATCAATCAATCAATCAGCTGCTAGTTTTAACAGCGACGCGCGGCCATTTTAGATGCCGTAAACCGCTCCCCTTGGTTGAATTACGACATCTGTGTCGCAAAACAGAGAGGCAATGGAAATCTCCCAACCTCCAAGTACATCTTCTCTATCTCAAAGAGTTGATATCTGAATTTAACAATCTTATTAAGAGTGCCAGGGCTACTTCTTTCTCTAACATTATTTCTGAATTAATAATAGTTATGATTACAGTGTAGGCTAGTTGTAGAAAGCAGTAGATATATTCCCCTTCATTATATTTATAATTTGTCTAATTTGCCCTCAATTCTTCTCTCTCCCATATAGACAATAAACATGGTGTTTGCCCCTTAAATACAGTGTCTGTGTTGTGTTGCCCGAACGCCACAGTAGATATATATATCTGTACATATCCCTTACCTACTCTCGCTAGTTACACAGCTGGCCAGTATGACTTACTGATTAGCACTATTACAGTTTCAAGTTTGCTTTTATTTGTCACGTATAAAGTACATGTACATTACAGTGAAATGCTTGGTTCTGTATGAGCCCCAGAGAATTGAGTTTATTTTATCTCAAACAATCAACCATATAAAAACACAATAAAATGGATAAACAAAAGATTTTTTTTTTAAATGAAATCTTCCATTCATCATTAAATCATAAACAAATGAGTTTGAGAAGGAGCAGAAGGAAGCAATTACTTAGTCCTGCCCCTTCCTTACAATATCATACATAAAACAAACTGTGGTATAGTGGTTAACTCAGAGCTAGAAGGTCGTGGGTTCGAATCCTGCTTGGGGACCAGGGCCCCGTTCCTCGTACCTGGATAACTGAGTTAGCCGGATAACTTTAACTGGATAACTGAGTTAGCCGGACTTTCCGGTTCCCCGTACCTGGATTTTCCAAATCACCATGACAACAGATCCAAAAGTTTGAGCCTGGTCGAAAGCAGAGTTTAAGTTCAAGTTAGCCTGAACCATCGCCACGCCCCCGCAAAGAAGTGACAGCCCGTTTCCTGAAATTATTCCCACAGTCTACGATCTGCATTATACCATTCTGAATTACGTTTTTGTGCTCCATTCTTCCAGAGGGGGCTTTTGAAATGTAAAATAGACCCAAAATGCTGATACTAAATTCACTTTGTCCTAAATAATGCACGTTATATATACCGTGGCGCTCGCTCGTGCGATGTACACATTATGTGGTTATTTTAATTGTAACTGGGATTAAGATGTCTGATGAGATGCGCTGTTTGACGGATTTGAGAAATTGAATGAGCCGTTGACGTCACATTAATGAATGAGGATAGAGATAAAACTTCCTTCAAAACAAAGAATATTCTAAACACGGGTCTCTCGTTCATTAATGTATAAACAATGAATTTATCCCATCTGGCACAGTGGCTCAGCGGTAGTGCTCAATCCTGGCAACCCGGCGACCGGGGTTCGAATCCCCGTCTTTCCAATATACATTTTTGGAATATAATATTAATGATTATACGCAAAGGTAGCATAGTTTTAAGTTAAAATATTATAAATCTACATGCATTGAGGATGTCATTCTTTATATAGCTCTCAACGTGCACCAAATTGAATTATTCCTATATTGCAAAAAGAAGGAGACGACTGGGTCTCGAACCCCGGTCGTCTGCGTGAAAGTCAGAAGAACAACCCGTTAGACCACAGAGAAGATAAGTAAAAGATCGACCATACATCAATCAATGGGTAAGGGAGCTGTATCGTTATTCTGTATGACAGTTTTACTAATTATTTTCGCTAGCAAGATCTCATTTGATTATTCAATCCAGCAGGCAAGTTTAAAGAAATATAATCTGATTGATTGAGGTAATGAGGGACTTGAAATTAGCCTATAGATAACGCATTTAACTTGTCGGCGAGGCGATTGAGCCGTACTGCAATATGTTAATAAAGTTCTAAATCAATTAATCAATCAATGCCGCTAGAGAATCAGATTCTCTGCTATCGATACGTGCTGGCTTTTCAACTGAAGCGGCCGCGCGCATTTAGCCTGGGTCGCAAGTCTGGCTTGAGTTAACGAGACTGAATCCACCTTCGAGGAACAGGAAAATCCCGGCTTCAAACATCGGGTTAACTGAAGCTGGATAATGACATCTTGATCGACTTAGTTGAACCAGGTACAAGAAACAGGGCCCAGGTTGCCAGTAACCCAGGTGGGGTATCTCCCGGGCCTTTCTGTGTGGAGTTTGCATGTTCTCCCTGTGCTTGCAAGGCTTACCCAATAAGATAAACCCCAATGGAAAAACATGCACAACAGATCGCTAATGCTTCGTCCCTGACGAAGACGGACAGGAGCACATGGATTGGTCCCCGCGGCACACGCTGCAGCCCTTGTCTGCTTCCGGCTGCCCTTGGGGGGGAAGGACGACGGGATGGGAGGTGCAGAGAACATTTTGTCAGCGACTCAGTGCATGCATGTTCCTGTGGGTCGCCCATCGCATGTGTGTGTTTGTGTTAATCTGATGACAAATAAAGACTTATATTTAAAGTATCTAATTTGCCTATAACTATTATTTGCATTTAAGAGTGAGATTATATGAGTTGTATCGATTAATTGATAAATCTTTCTGTCTGTTGCAGCACACACACACACACATTTCCGTGATGAATAAAACCCACAGAGAGTTTAAAGTGGAACTCTCTCCTGTCTTCAAACCTGACCAGTCATCTGCCTGTGACTCTTCTCTGCTCACCTTCACTTTCATTCACCCTGTGCCAACACGTCCCTAGAGCAGCTACTATTACAATAGTGTCTTTATACCTGTATCACTGTAAGGAGTGACGTTCAGGTGATACATTCTAGACATTCTGCCCTCTAGTGGTAATTGTGCAGAACACATCTGGAGGATCAGGGTGTCAACATTGAACAGAAAAGCTGTGTTCAGCCATATAGTTATGATGAGGAAGGATAGAGTGGGACCTTTCAGCTCGCTATAGGTTTTCATTTGGATTTAAGATGTCCCACCACGGCCTAAAGGTCTACTCACATGGAGCAACATTAAACCTTATGCTTTAATCTCTTGCAGCAGGGAGGACCCCTAAGAGTAGAACCACCTCACCAAGAATAACTATTACCATTGACATTTATTCTGCATTATAATAAATGGTTAAACTAATGACGTGGGTGATTCGGTCTGACACTACTTTGGTACAGTCTGGTTCCCACCTCCCTAAAACAAGCCAGAGTCACACCGCTCATAAAAACAACCCTGAACCTAGGGCTGGGCGATAAAACGATAACGATAACTATCGCGATAAATTATTTCCTCGAAATAAACATGAAACGTGGTCGCAAAGTTTCGATATCGATTTTCCAAGCTTGGATATGAGCACACGCACTAACAACCAATCAGTGAAGGAGATGGCCGACAGCGGAAGGAGACCAGGAGGCAAGTAGTAAACATGGCTGGCTAGGCTAATTAGCTTGCACGGCGCTATTTTATATATTTACGTGCCGAGTATGTGTGTGGCGTGAATTCTGAGGCCACGGTTATAGTAGTGTGTGGTATACAGTGGACGTCGTTGCAATGTATTGGGGCGGAACGGAGTATTTTAGGGCCATATTTAGTACATTGTCATGGAATACACCGCTTAGAAACAACAGGCTAGCTAGGCTAATTAGCTTGCACGGCGCCATTTTATATATTTACGTGCAGAGTATGTGTGTGGCGTGAATTCTGAGGCCACGGTTATAGTAGTGTGGGGTATACAGTGGACGTCGTTGCAATGTATTGGGGCGGAACGGGGTATTTTAGGGTAATAGTTAGTACATTGTCATGGAATACACCGCTCGCTCTGGCTAACTGCTAACGTGCGCGGACTGATGACGTGCGCGGACTGATGACGACATCAACTCGAGACATTCGCAGCGAGACATTCGCAGCAGCAAAACAAGTAATAGCCCGTCCAGCGCCGGGCATAAGAAGTTAATTAAACTTGACAGACATTATATCGACGATAATTATCGATATCGAGTTATATGAAAATAATTTTATCGCGATAACGTTTTTGGCCATATCGCCCAGCCCTACCTGAACCCCACCGTCATAGACAACTATCGTCCTGTCTCTCTTCTCTCCTTCCTTTCTAAATCACCTGAACGTGCTGTATCCAACCAACCTTCTGATTATCTCTTACAGAATGACCTCCTAGACCCTAATCAGTCAGGCTTCAGGGCTGGTCACTTCACAGAGACGGCCCTCATAGCGGTCAGAGTCTCTGTCTCACCATGCTATTTTATTAGCTCTTATCTAATTCATTACTTCATTACCACTAGTTATTTGTCGTCGTTTTATTCCTATTTCAATTATTGTGTTGCATTTATTTGATGACTTCTTCGTTAAGCACTTTTGTATTTTAATCTTGCACAAAAGGCTCTATATAAATAAAGTTTGATTTAATTTTTAAAGCAACCTGCAGGCATTTTCTTAATGTGTAAAGTCCTGTTTTTATTTTGATTTTATGAAGCTCTTTTGTTACTTAACTGTATTGAAAGGTCCTTTATAAATACAGTAACATTTACTTTAGAGGGCATAATAAGTAAGGGATAATGTATAGCTACGAGGTCATTGTCGCAAAATAATTGACCGACACAGAGTTTAGAATACAGAGGCACCGCGCCGAGGTGTTTTAAACGTCAGTGAAGGTCAATTATTTTGCTACAATGACCGAGTATAGGCTATACATTATCCCGCGTATTACATGGCTAACTTACTAACAATATACCCAATTCATTTTACGAGATCAAATGCAGACGCAGTTCTGTTCTGTCGCTCCCGCTGTCATCGCCGGCAGCTTGCACTGATGACTGAATGCAGCTGTGCATATGCTGAGCAGCTGAAACAGTGTGTGTCAGTGGGCTTGATTACTCCAGCTGCGAAAAACAATAATCACCGGTGGTTATCGAAAAATAATTCACCGCTGTCGGGGGCTATTGACCAATCACAATCAAACATTTCGGCGAATGTTAAAACGCCATGTAATAATCATGATTAAGCACCCATTGAGGAATTTGATGTTAAACTATTGATTATCGTCACTCAAGTCTCAGACCGGATGACCTGAAATCCTTCCAGAATGGCTTCTACTTCACTTCCTAATGACACATTCAGTAAACACCTATCCATCTGTTTACCTCGAATTCAAAAACTATCAAGTAAATAATATTTGTTCTATATACTTTGATAACATTTAGTTCCTCATTAGGTCCAAGGTACTTTATTATGTATAAAAGTAAGGCGTTACATGCTCCGCTCAATAGGAGTTCACTCCACGTGGAATATGACCTCTCCTGGATATACATCACTGGCATTGGGCTTAATATTGATAATTGAAAACAGGAAGAATGGCTTCTCGTTTACCTGGGCACACAATTAGATATTAGTACCTGGCTCAACTTTTTCACATGTATATGCGTTAGTATCAGCATATTTAAACAAGGTTTCTGAAACACAAGTTAGTGGTGGTGACTAGTGGTCTCCACTCCCAGAGCAGACAATATCTCTCTCTCTTTGAGAAAAAAACAAAAACAATTGAAAGTTTGAAACCTCAATGCTTTAATAGTTTAGTGGAAAAAAGGGTTCACTCACTGTCATTTATATGGATTATTATAAGTAATATAATTAATCCTTTGTTCTGTAAAATGACTGTTTGTTACTGTGTGGAACTTGTTTCAGTAGCTTATTTATTTGTTTTTGATACTGTGAGGAATGCACTTTTTCAGTTTGTATTAGGGATGCTCGATATTTGCTTTTTTACCGATACCGATATACTGATATTGTCCAACTCTTCATTTCTGATACCGATATCAACCGATACCGATATATGCAGGGTTCCCGCCCCCCAAAAAAATTAATAATTTCAGGTAATTAACATTACATATCTCTTGTTGTGGAATTAACAAAACATTATGCATACTTTTGACAATAAATAAAATCAGAATTTGTTCTTACTTGCTTGCCTGGGTAAATAAAGGTTATAGAAATGTAAAGAAATAATATATATATTTTTTTGAAAACAGATACCGATATTTTCCGATATCACATTTTAATGCCGATATCGTCCGATAATATCGGTAGGCCGATAATATCGGACATCCCTAGTTTGTATACTTTGGTTACATAAAGACATATCTGACTGTCCGATTTTACCTGCCAGTATTGAATTTTAATCCCAGGCTTATGCAAAGATTTGCAACAGTTCTAGAGGCCTTTATTTTATTTTGACATCACTGAGTGATGAACCTCACTATGGCAATTGGCAAATGTTTACATTTTGCAGTGTTATGTTTACAAGTTATTGACGGATTGTGAATTTTGTGATTCAAATTATATTTATTTGGAAAAATAAATATACCGGTAGTCACTTTATTTGAAGAGTCAAAACTGTTGTCTTGGCTTTGTTCATAGTAGTAACGCTCATGTCATGATAAATCTGGTTAGTCAAAACTACAGGAATACACATTTTTTAAATAATACAATAAATATATATATATTATCGGTATTGACCTTGAGGAGCAGAAAGTTATCAGTATCGGGGTCAAAAAAATCAATATCGTGCACCCCTAGTCCCAACTTTAGCCAAGGTAACGTTAAGCTAAAACTAGCTAATGCTAATAACACCAGCAAGCGAATACATCAGAGTTCCCCGTCAACACCCCTCTCTCGGGACGATGGCATTTAAGAAAGTATCTGCTGTTAAAATGACAAACAGCATTGACACTTTAATTCACGGTCGATTAAAAACACGTTTGTTTTATAATGCTCACTCTCAGTAGGAGGATACTGCACGTTGTTGATAAATTACGTCATATGGTATCGGAGGCTAGCCTTTCGGCGTACTCGCCGATACGGATACCAGCATTTTAGGCAGTATCGGAGGCAATTCCGATACTGGTATCGGAACAACTCTAAATGTAATATCATGGACATCTACAGAAGATTGAAAAAGAATTGTTTGGTAAACTGCAAATAATACAACTTTACCATGGACTCCTAAGCCAAGCTAAACTAGGATAATGTATGTCAGATAAACAGATGAGAAACACTGCTAAGCTAACGTTCGTTCTGGATTTTGCTAATGAAGGGCTAATATCTGAGGCTGCGGCAGCTAATAATAATAATATAAAAGAACAGCCATGGATCGTCACCACTAGGGATGGGTACCGAATTTGGTAATTTTGAGGTACCGAACCGAAACACGTCGGTACTACCGAGTATCGAATCAAGTGAGAAACCGAACATTTTTTTAAAAAGAAATCAAAAATGTATAAATCTTTTTTTTTACTTTTTTTACCTTTTTTTTTTTACTTTTTTCTTTTCATGTCAACGTTCACACGCACAATATATGCTTACCTAGGATTTGACTTGATTCAACAACAAAGCAGTCGGAGCAATGACAAGCCGAAAACTGTCGAAATTGTAGTTATTTGAAGTTTGGATTTCTTTTTTTACGACTGAGGCAGGTAAATTAAATTTCTTGAGACTAAAGTACCGAAAAAAGGTACCGTTGGGTACCGGTATCGGTTCAAATGTGAAAGGTACCCATCCCTCACCACAGATAATTCAACAGTTGGATAACAGATTTCTACTAGGGGTGCATGATATTGATTTTTTTGAACCCGATATCGATACCGATAACTTTCTGCTCCTCAAGGTCGATACCGATAATATATAGTTTTGACCTAACCAGATTTATCATGACATGAGCGTTACTACTATGAACAAAACAAAGGCAAGAGAACAGTTTTGACTCTTCAAATAAAGTGACTATATTTATTTTTCCAAATAAATATAATTTGAGTCAATCACAAAATTCACAATCCGTCAATGTCATTAACAATGTGTCTCCCTGAACAATGAGTGAACTAAAAACCAACAGGTATTGTGCTTTGTCAGCAGATAAAACATTTGACGCTATAGGAGAGGAGACTGTTGTGGGTCCATGAAAAAACTATTACTTGGCATTTATAGGACAGCACACCTCAAAAATAATTAAATAAACCAAACAAATCGTCTCTGTCAAACGTCTTTAATTTAGCAAACACCTCGTCAATAGGTACAAGCCGCGCCGGTTCCTTTGCAGCTGGCTTTGGATTAGCTTAGCCTTTAGCTGCTCGGCGTCGGATTTTAATACACCATCGTAGCGGTGGTGATGTTTCAGGTGACTTATTAGGTTGGATGTGTTATAGCTTGTTGCCCCTTTCCCTCCTCGTGGAACTTCTGCATTTGTTACAAATAGCAAGCAAACTGTTTTTCTCTGAAACTTTGAAAAAGTCTGACGATGCCATCTTTGTTTACCATCTGTGCTGCTTCTGAAAGTTACGCGACTACGTCACAGCCAGGCATGAGAAATGGAGCGCTGGATTTGTGAAAAACTCCCTCTTCCTAAACCACACGCTATCAGTCGTCCCACAGTACTGGGAAAACGGGAGGAGCCTACAGTAAAAACAAACAGTCATCCCAATCCACCCACACCGGATTTCTTTTAACCAAAAAATGTATTATATATTATCGGAGCTATCAATAATGTTATCGGGTTTATCAGGATGACGTCATAATTGCTGATATCGGCCCGATAATTATCATGCATCCCTAATTTCTACCACTAAGAACAAGCCCGGATCACCATCAGATCCTCCTCACCGCTCGGTAAGGACTGGAGCGCTTTCAAAACACCAGGCCACAGCAACAGCAAGCAAGCTGGCACTAACGTTACTAGGTCAACAACGTGTGTGTCTGTGTGCCCGTCTGCCAGTTCTTCAAGCCAGTGGCCATCAGGCTCCACAACCGGGGGCACGGACTGCTGCCAGCAGCTGGAGAACTAACGGCTGCAGAACTTGAGGAACCATTAGGAATGTCTGACTCTTAACCACTAAACCCTGCATGGACTATAACTCATTATGATCTGCACCTTTGTGTATACCGTTTACTTTTAGTCATATTTTATATTGCCTATATTTATTGTAAGTTATATTATGACCAATAGGGTATACAGACTCATATGCAACTCTGCGGTTTATTTTATTAAAATTGTATATTCAGATTACATTTGTTTATTGCTTATATGTATTGCTCTCCTATTACCCTGACCATACCTGTACCCCCTGCTGCTATGACAACTGAATCTCCCCAAGGCCTAAAAAAAATAATGGTTTGTTTCCGGTTGCCGACCGACCCTGCCGATTTAGGTGCGACCCAATATATTGTACGAGTTTAAAAGAATTAAAAGAATTAAAAAAAAAAATTAAAAAAAAAATTGAATAAAGTTTCGTAGAAATCTTAGTCAAACCTTTAGTATTATGGATATTAAACATGCTGGCAGAGTACAAGCATCCATGTTGTTGTGAACATTTTTATTAAATAAAGAAATTCCCTATCCATAGTCGCCGTGGGAAAGAATAAAATAAAGAATTAAATTAAATAAATTCCCTACCTACCCATGGCCTTAACTGACAACCAACAGGAAACAAACAATATTTTTTGTTATGCCCAAGGGGATCAATAAAGGAATATCCTGCCCGTGCCCAGTCTAGAGGATAGAATGTTTTCCCCTCTGCATGGGCGAGACGTGTTTGCTGCTATCTCCTCCATCCCAATTGATTGATTGAAAACTTTAATTAACAGATTTCAGAATGGGTAGAGTACAGTACAGCTCAATACACACAATTGTTAACACAATGGCGCCCAAGGACGTATATCTCCGTGTTTCGATTCCACCCGTTGTGGACAGAGGCACGGATAAATCCGTGGCAAGTTGTTATTGCTTTTATTCCATTTTAATAACCTATTCAAGGTCGCCGAGCGGCACTGCAGATCTACCCTACTCTATGAATTCGAGAAGGTGCAATACCAGCCAGATCCTCTTAGGGGCGCTATCGCGATAATGCAGTGTTCCCTGTGGCCGAACGGTGGACTCTGGATGTGTAGCATAGTAGCTTGGATTACGTTTTGCATCACAGATTTCACCATGCAATAAGGGGATTTATCATCAGCCAATGGACATATCGATCTACCAGATGGCGATCGATAAGGGGGAAATGCTCTGGGGATCCACGGTAAGATATTTTTCACGTAAAGTACATCCCGATCGGGCCTTGTTTTTTTTAAATCTTTTTTCCCCCTCCTTTTTCCTCCGATTTTCTCCCATCCCAATGTTAGTCGTTATGCCAATTCCCAATCCCCTTCCTGGTCGCTGCGCACTTACCCCCCACAGTCGGTCTGGGAGAGTGGAGGCTATCACATGCTTCCTCCGACACACGTCTAGCCAATCAACCGCTTCTTTTCACCTGGCAGCGCGGACTCTCACTGAGAGGGTGTAACGTGTGGAAGGATCACACTACCCCCCTTAGATCCTATCCGCGCTGAGCAGGCGCCCCGACCGAACTGTAGGAGTCGCTGTTTACAACGACCCGGACCCACCCCTCCAGCTTTCCCACCCTCTAATACTGCCAATTGTATTAGTGTGAACGGCCAGCCAAGCTGGTGACAACGCCGGAGCTGTGAGCTGGATTCGAACAGGCGAATCCAGCGTCTCCGGCGTTGGTGACGAACGCAATCTCCGCTACGACACCTGACCGCCCCGGGCCTTGTTTTGATAGCCAACCAGGCGTTCGGCCTATGTGGCTAATGAGACTAACGCGGTCATTGGTAATCGATAATCAGAAACGACGTCGCCCGCCCCCCCCCCCCCCCCTTTCATGCATGAGGATCGTACCGATCATATGCAGTTTGAGTTTTAACTGGAGCGTATCTATAACCGAAATGCCATTGGATTTAACGTTATTAGCCATTAGCCCTATATCTCGGCTTCCAGAAAATATACTAGACCCAAATCCGGTATAACGCTTATATTCACGGCGCTATAAAATGAGAACCTATTGATGTTTTTGCCTGCATGTTTTTTTTAAGCCATTTTGAAGGGACGGTTTATGGACTCAATTGACAATGAGAATGGACAGATAGCAATACTATAAAGTATAGATTTAAGATTTAAACTGTACAAACAGCCCACGTTTGTTTACATTCCCCGGTCCTCTTGAGAATAATTAGACTCATCCCAATGGCCCCGAATGTGTTAAGGGGATGCAGACCAGAGAAAGACTTTCGTCTTGTTTACATCAGGGTCCCCCATTTTCAATTCATAATGACATATACAATAGTATTACATTTGTGACATACAAGATATAAATATACAGTAAATATACAGTACTGTTAAACAGATCCTAACAGTAAATATATATACATACGAGGGGGAGGGAACTGTACATTAGAAGGGTGCGGGTGGGTGGGAGGGCAGTTCAGACATTTACAGGGGCCAGGTTCGAATTGCAGCCTCCCGTAGGTGCTCTTGAGAGCGGTTTTGAAGGTGGGCACTGGGTAGTGATTAGGGGTGGACGGTATAAACGGTATGGATTTTGACTATACCTTCATACCTTGTGACTGGTAGACTAGAGCAGCTAGTCACAGCAGTAGCAATGACGTGGTCGTTGCATAGCGTTTAATTGTACTGAGTTTTTCTCCACCTGCTCACGGACCTCGTCATATAGTTTGGGCATTTCAATTTGGCTAAGGAGGCTGAGAGGAGACTTGTTTTAGCGCAGCAACGGGCTAACATTAGCCGCTATGCTAACGTTCTTACGTGACTGTGCGGCACCAGTTTCATTAGTGAGGAAAGGGAGGTTATAGTGACGAGGCTTGACAACAGAGGTTCAAAGATAACTTCACATTTATTGGCTATTCGTTTCTTTATATCGCTTTATCCATCGGGCTGCTCTCGTTTCCAACTGTGTATTGACATTGACATCCTGGTGTGACATCAACTACGGCAACTTAGGACGCTCAAACGTAAACCTATTGCATCACGCTCTCTCTCTACGTTGTCAAACACTAAAGTTAAGTTATGGAGTTTTATTGTGTTTGCGTTGTTTGAGGGAAAGAAACCTCGTGTCCTGCAGTAGTTTTTATTTTCACTTTGTGCTGCTTGATTTGATTGTATTTCATGAAAAGTGTTTTTCAGAGATGGAAGTAACTTGAGAAAAGGTTTTGCATTTTTCTATTGCAGTTTTGCACAATACATTTTCTTGAAATACCTCTCTACTATGTGAAATATGTCCTAGTAATACAAGAGTACAGTAATAGCTGCCAGATCTTTACCCCTTCAGAAGCATTTATATAGACATTTTTAGGGCGGCTAAGTGGCGCAGTGGGCATGGCGCTCTCCACTAACGCAGTAGATGCTGGGTTCGAGCCCAGCTCTCTGTGTTGCTTCCGGCTCGGCTGGTCGTTCATACTAATACAATTGGCAGTATTAGGGGGTCAGAAAGCCGGTGGGTGGGGATCGGACGCTGTGGACAGCGACTCCTACAGGTCGGTTGGTGCGCCTGTACAGCAGAATCAGGAAGCAACGGGGGCAGCGTGAGCCTCCCACGCGTTACTCCTCGCCGCTGAGAGGTCGTGCTGTGCAGGTGAAATGATGCGACAGCTGCCTCCTCGTGTACCGGAGGGGACACGTGATGCAAGTTAAAGTTCAAGTTCTTTAATAGTTGTCATACAGAAGTACAGGATACTTTCATACAAAATGCTTCTTACTGTTACGCTCCAGAGACTGTGCTAGACAAGATAGTATCAAATAACATAATAACTAGTGCTGTCAGGCGATTAAAAAAATTAATTACAGGATTTGTAATTAATTAATCTAATTAATCGCATTTTAATCGCATAACCATTTTATGCCTGATATTCTATATTCTATAATCATATTTCAAATTGCATGTGTCCGGATGGCAGAATTCAGTACTGTATCTACAAAACCTTCTGTTTAATCATCTTCCATCTATTAATTTGCTTAGATGTTTCAGCTCTGGTCAATTTGAGCATGGTGTTATTCAAAGTCAAAGATAAAAAAAATGTATTGATATTCTCATTTGGTTCATTACAATTTACTCAAAATAAAATTTTCATTCAATCAATCACCGCGCAGATTGATTGATTGAATGAAAATGTTATTAACAGATTGCAGAATGGGTACAATACAGTACGGCACACAATTGTTAAGGGGATGCAGACCAGAGAAAGACTTTCGTCTTGTTTACATCAGGGTCCCCCATTTTAATTCATAATGAATTGTAAGTAAGGGTGCAACTTGCACCGTGCAATCCATTCTTTGTGGATCTAGCCCACAGTATTTCTGACACTGGGAATACATTCACTGAGATTCATAGATGTCCCTATAATCAGATACCAAGAACATGCAAATGGACCATATTAAAAAAAAAAAAAAAGAGAGAGTCTGTAAATGTGTATTCTACATTCTTATAGAATGAATGAGATACAAAAAAAAATTATAAAAAAAAAAAAAAAAAAAAAAAAATTGTAATTAATTTTGAGTTAATTTTCATAACGCGATAATTTGCTGTGTAATTAATTAATCTAATTAACGCGATAAACTGACAGCCCTAATAATAACATAATATAGCATGAATTTAGAAGAAGAAAATGAGGTCAGTGTTCGGTATAGACATATGTACAATGTTCTGAGTTACCATATAATATACAATACACAATACTATGCAGTGTACTAATGTACAGTACTATCTAGTGCAAAGCAGAAATGGGATGAGGTACAATTTTAGGTACAATTTACAGTAAGGTGTACGAGTTGTAGTGCAATCCTTCATCCATAAATATAAAGTGTGGGGAGTGGGTGCTACAGTGTGTTTGTTTAAAGTGGGTGTGTGCTATAAGTGTGTGGAGTGGGTGCTACAGTGTGTTTGTTTAAAGTGAGTGTGTGCGTGTGGATGTGTGTGCTATGTGCGTTTGGTGGTTGTTGTTGTGTAGTGTTCATTCATTGTTCGTTTAGCAGCCTGATGGCCTGGGGATAGAAGCTTCTTCTGAGTCTTTCTGTGCTCGCCTTGAGACTCCTGTATCGCTTGCCTGACCGCAGCAGTTCAAAGAGGCAGTTGTTCGGGTGACTGGAGTCTTTAATGATTCTCTTAGCCTTGCCCTTGCAACGCTTGTAGTAAATGTTCTGGAGGGTGGGGAGCCCCCCTCCAATTGTGCGTTCGGCTGAACGTGTCACTCTTTGTAGTCTGCTTTGGTCTTGTGCAGTGCTATTCCCAAACCAGGAGGTGATGTTGCCGGTCAAGATGCTCTCTATTGTACATGAGTAGAAGTTCTTAAGGATCTTCTGGCTGACTTGGAACTTCCTTAGGCGCCTAAGGAAGTAGAGGCGTTGTCGTGCCTTCTTCACAACACTGTTAATGTGTGTGGTCCATGTCAAGTCCTCGGATATGTAGGCTCCGAGGTACTTAAAGCTGTTGACTCTCTCAACCGGTGCCCCGTCGATGCTGAGGGGGCTGTAGTCCTTGACCCCCGACCTCCTGAAGTCCACAATCATCTCCTTTGTTTTGCTGACGTTCAGGGAGAGGCTGTTTTCCTGGCACCATCCCGCCAGGACCTTGACCTCTTCCAGGTAGGCCCTCTCGTCGTTGGCAGAGATCAGGCCCACCACCACTGTGTCGTCAGCAAATTTGACGATTGTATTGCTACTCCGCTGAGCCACACAGTCGTGTGTGTACAGGGAGTAGAGGAGGGGACTCAGAACACAGCCCTGGGGGGCCCCTATGTTGAGGGTGATGGATGAGGAGGTGCAGTTGCCTGCTCTCACCACCTGGGGTCTGCCATTGGTCCACATTGCAGCCGACCAGTGGGAGGCATGGTCTAACAACATTCGAGACAGGGGAGGGTAGAATTGGATAATACGAAATTGGGATGGGAGAAAAATAGAAAATGGGGAGAAAAAGTGGATACAAAAAAAAAACATTTAAAGATAAATGAATATACTGTGATATACCGTTACAGTCTATGCTTCAAATTATACCGTGATATACATTTTAGACCATACCGTCCAGCCCTACAGTGATTCACATTTTTTTTACGGCTGTGGGTAGGGCGTTCCACATTGATGTGGCATAATTGCGGAACGTGTTTAGTCCCTTGTTTGAGCCGAATCTGGGTTAGACATGATTTGTGGAACTCCATTATTTACAACAGACAATGCTAGTGGACAATGCTAGCAATTATGTCAGTTACGTCTTGTGTCTCTTCCATTCAATTAATAGGGCCACCAGTTTAGTCTATCCGTTTTTAAATACTGGATCAACAGAGCTGTCTTTTCAACACTGGCGTGCATGCTTCAACAAGTGCTGATCCAAAAAAAATAGGCAGAATAGTGGACCTAATTGTAACAATTTAATTGTAATTGTTGACAATACTTTGTGTGAATAATATATTGTAAATGTAGGCTGGACAAATGCAAACCTGTCCTAATATGAATGCATATTTATTTACTAAAGATACAAGGGTTTTTAAACCTTTCAAAGTGGCAACATATCGAACTGCGTCGGCCGCACAGCCTTTAAAACACCTTCTATTCTCTCGCCTGAGCAAGCGAACGCCAGGCGACCCACCGGCGCTGATGAAGAAGTTTCCCCTATATGCATTGAGCAGCGGCGCATTAGGAGGACCGCCGCTGCTATGAACTAGACTATTAAAAAAAATATCGTTTTTTTTGTCATTTTATTTGGGCTGTGGGGGGTGCTTAATGTAAAAGACTGACCTGAGGAAAAGGCTGCAGGGAGAAAGCACTGCAATCTAGTCGATTTTGTGTTTTGAGCACAAAGTTCATCATAGATCTAGCCTCTTTATTTTGCTCTCAAAGTGCACCAGATTGATGCATTTAACTTTAAAATGTTTAAAAAAAAAGTTACGGGGGGCATGCCCCCGGACACCCCTAGAGGCACAGCACCGCTGCTGAATTTTTCTTCAGGGGAAACACTTAAGACACAGATCATTACCGATCTGGAGGAGCGGTATAGTGAGGAAAAGAGGGTGTTCATGCTGCTGAACAAAGCTAGTTACTTGGATCCACACTTCCATCGAAGAAGGGAAAATAAACAGGAGGTGGCCTTACTGGAGGAGATTAAACAAGTGAACAGAAGCAGGAGGTGCAGATGGCCTTACTGGAGGAGATTAAACAAGTGAACAGAAGCAGGAGGTGCAGATGGCCTTACTGGAGGCCAACCTCATCCTAGAATGAATGAATGAAAACTTTATTCAACAGATTGCAGAATGGGTACAATACAGTACGGCTCAATAGAAGCATTAGCATAGCCTCTCAAGTAAAGCCGACACAGTGGCTGAAACGCTTGTTGAGATGTTCGGTCATTATGATTAACAAGCTGAATAAACGCACATTTCTCTCTATACACAGAGTCGCACCAGTTTCTGACCTAACGTCACATATTCTCACAAACTCAGTAGTAACATTAGCATTAGCTTAGCATTAGCATAGCAGCTTAGCTTGTTAGCTGCTCCAGCTACCTCTGGTCAAGGCCCAGTCTGGATGGAAAAGTGGCAGAAACGCCCAACAGATCAGATGTGCGGTCAGTAGATTAATAAAAGCAGATGTTACTGTAACAAAACGGAGAGGTGGACATGAACCTACCTTTGTTTACCTTCTCCTGTGTTGTTCTGAACGTAGTAGAGTCCGCAGCGTTCTGCTAACAACACGAGGCGGTTCTTCTGCAGGGAGTCCGAGTCCGACACAACAACACCGCTCATGTAACCTACTGGTAGAAGTAGCCGGACTTCGGGCTCATTCCCTCTGGAAGGTGGTGACAGTAAACCAGGAAACAGTTTATTTGGGTGCATGTTTGACAACAGCGCTCTGTTCTTGTTGATAACGTACTCTACCACTCTGGACCCGCGCATGCGCTGTGAAGGCCGCTCAGCTCACTCCCCCACTCTTAACATACTCGAAGCTTGGGGGAAACATGCACTTTTAGAATCACCAGAAAGGCTTTCGAAATAGTGAAATGGCATGTTGGCCTCAATATTTTCAAAAACAAAATTATATGAAAAGGTTATGAAATGAACAAGAATGTGATAAAATATGTAATAAAAACGGAGCTCAACGCGGACATTTGATCGTAGAAATCAGTTTGTTTCCCCAATACCAAGATGGCGGCGGTCTCGTGACGTCAGAGTGTCTTCGAGATGCTAGTGTTTCTTCATCTCACGTTCAGACGTCAGAACATTCAAGGTGGCGACCAAACTCTACTGTGGTTCATATTGCTCCTTAGTCCATTAAAATACTTCACATATCTCTCCAGCAGCTGCAGTTAGTCCGTTCTTTACACGATCTCTAGATCTGTTCAGAATCACAAGTTAGCATTAGCCCATTAGCCCAAGCTACACAAAGCCTTGACGTCATTTCCGCTGGGCGGGGACTTCCTCAATGCGCTCCTTGGACCAACTCTAACTTTGCCAGCAGATGGCGCTCGAAGTGCAGTAAGTGTAATATGAAGTGCAGTCAATGGGAGGTTTACACAAAAAAACCGACTAACTAAAGTCATTTTTGGAGGATATGCTTTATTCTCTCTAAACAGACACAGACTCTCACAACAAACGTCCTAGATCAGATTAGATTCAGATTTATTATCATCATACCACACAAGTTCAGTAGAATGAAAATAAGTTCTAACCAGAGTGCATGTAACAGATAAAGTATATCTACAGTGTGTACAGTGTACAGAATTGTATACAGGTATATATGCAGATATATCCATACTGATATAGATAAATGTATACGGTATACAGTGTTGCAGTTTCTGGCCAGAGGTCCCACCTCTTCTCTGCCAGCGGGATCGACTGCAGAGAAACAGGTGGGGGACCCTGATGTAAACAAGACGGAAGTATTTTTCTGGTCTGCATCCCCTTAACAATTGTTTGTATTGAGCCGTACTGTATTGTACCCATTCTGCAATCTGATAAAGCTTTCAATCAATCAATCAAACATGCAGGAGCTCCACAGCAGTCTGGAGCTGATGGACAAACTTCAACATAAGATCCCCTCCTGACACCACTGCTGCTACTACTGCCCTCTCCTCCTGCCTCCTGAAATAAAAATCTGGATGAACCACAACCTTCTCCAACTCAACAATCTGGAATGCCCTCCCCAGTGTAATGTGTTCCTATATACCTCAATGAGCCAGTCAGACAGTAGGTACCGTAGTTGTTGTGAAGGGCCAGATTAAAGCTGAGAATCTACATTTATTGTTTATATACCTTGTATATTATTTATATATACACGTTATATCCCTTTAAGCCTGCGTGTAAATCCTAGTAATATTCACTTTCCCTATGGATAATGCCCCCTGACGACGGCGCCAGGCAGTCTCGCACTCAGACAGGGTTCAAGGACGAGTCTGGGCTAGTCAGGACATGCCCTTGGCAGTGTATTGATTCCGGGCAAGTGGTTAGGTTTGGAACTAGAAAGCCATTTAAGTATATATATCGGCGCAGGTGCGCATAGCAGCAGTGTGACAAGTTCGGTAACAGTGAAGTGAGCAGCAGTGCGTCTAACAGAGCGTTGAGAACCACGTGCAAATTGAATAGTAAAGTGTCAGAGTTTAATGCAGTAACGTCAAGTTCAACTTAGTTTAATGTGAAGTAAATAGTCGTTCATTTATTGTATATCGTGCCAACCACAGTTCGTTCGTGTGTAGCATTACCCAGCGGTTCGTTCGTGTTAGCTAGTGGACCTTAGCCAGTGCGCGTGGACTAAATACCTTAGTACCAGCACACGAGGAGGCCTAGTCGGAGAACCTGCTGGACATGTGCACAGGAGAACCAGCGGCGGCGATTGCAGAACCATTACTGGTTGGATTATATTGATTGTGGAACGTGTTACCCGGAGAAGAGCATCGTTAATCTCCACTGTCGTTTGGGATTTAACCTCGTGAGGATTTACATTCGGGCTGGCCTCATGGACCGAGGCTAGCTGGCTATCATCGTTTGCTATCGAGCATTGGATTACAGTTATTGCTTTTATTGCTGATCGTTGGATTTACAAGGACTGGCTTCTGTACGTGAACCCCCTTATTCTTCATTGAATCAGACTGAGTATCCGAACATTCCTCTATCCTCCAGACCTTACACCTCTGGGAGGAACCCAGTGTCTCCAGGCGGTACCAGCGTTGCCTTCTATAATTGCTATTACACGCCAGGTGGCGTCAGCCTAGTACCCATCTTAGGAATCATTCTATTCCCAGTGACTCATGCTACTGACTGACTTTATGCATATTCTTCGCCATACAAGCGCGACCCTAATTCTCATTCTGTAACCTAATGTTGCATAATAATAAAATACCCTCAAATACTATTTCTTTGTCAATGCCGTGTTATTATGAGTGTCCACCATATCTATTCGATGTACTGTCTGGCCAGTAATCAAAGTACATACCTAGCAGTGGTTTAATCTATCACAATCTTTAATACAGTCAGGGTTTTGTAACCCCTCAGTTACAATTGGTCCTTCGAGCCGGAGGGTATCAGTAATCTTTAATATCATATTAATATTGATATGGCCAGCGGTGGACACTCTCCAAACGGCTCCCCCAAACTAGAGCGCCCGCAGCGCAAACGTCAGCCACCTCCATACCTGGAGGACTTCGCTTTCGTTTTACCCCCTAGCTTATCTAAAAAGACGTTAAATACGGATAAAACGGATAGTTTAAGCATGCCCAATCCTATCGACTTGTCGGCCCTCCCAGTAGAGACCCCAGTGGGTTCAAACGAAACTGACTTAGCTCACTGGGGGGACCAAGCGGGACATGACGTGACTATACCTCAAGACAGCGCCACCGGGATAGACCCCGGAGCGCCCCAGGATAAAGAAAGCGCCACCGGGATAGACCCCGGAGCACAACCAACCCAAGAGCGCGCACCCGAGACAGACCTCGGCGCGCAACCAAGAGAAGAGTACCGCGCTCAAGAGATAGATCTCGGAGCGCGCCAAGAGAACAGGTCTCCACCAAGCCCTGCCAGCGCCCGATCACCTCCATCAGTGTCATCCCCCAGCGAGGCTGACCAGAGACTGGCGCAAGCCTTAATCGCCACGCTGACAGCTTCAACAGAAAGAGACCGTATCCAGGGTGAGCGCGACCGTCTCCAAGCACAGACACTTAGTGAGCGCGAACACTCTGCAGCGGAACGAGAGCGCCTCCAAGCACAACAACAGAGTGCGCGCAAACAGGCTGCAGCGGAACGAGAGCGCCTCCAAGCGCAACAACAGAACGAAAGAGAACGCATCAGACTGGAGGAGAGGCGCCTCCAGACCAAAGAGAACATCCAGCGAGAACACGGCAATGCACAGCGCGAGGCGGAGCGCGACCGTCTGCAGGCGCAGATGATAGAACAATTGATCGCGAGGGCGACCCCCCCCCCCCTCCACACGGAGCTCCCGGAGATCATCACGACACGGGTCGAGGGCACCTTCCCCTCGCCGACAAACCTACACGGGACCCAGCCAACAGGAAGAACCTGCTTACGTCGCCGAGCCCCCTCCCCGACAAGTCTATACGAGACCCAGCCAACAGGAAGAACCTGTCTACGTCGCTGAGCCCCCTCCCCGACCGGTCTATACGGGACCCAGCCAACGGGAAGATCCCGCCTACGTCGCAGAGAAACTAACTAGGAGACTCCAGGACCTAGCGGAGGACGAGGGAGGACATCAAGCCCACCAGCACGAACCTATTATGGACCAGGAGGCCCAGCACAGCCCCGACCTCAGCCCCGAGCCACTGCGTTACAAACCCCCGACCCAACCCATGGGTGAGTTTAATACACAGTCAGCACGAGGAGCAGCACCTGGGGGCCCGGCCTTTGGTACCCACCCAGCACTAACCCACGACCCCACGTACGGGGAGACTCGCCAAGGAGGCCTCTCCCCCTACGCTCATCGGTGTCCCAGCCATCCATGGCGTCTTACCTTGGAACACCGACGTTCCCAGACTTTACGCGTGAGGACAGAGCACAGTACACGGAACTACGCATGTGTTTAGAGACTATAATGTCCGATGTCCACGACGAGCCTTATAAATATGCCATCCTCCTCAAGCATCTCAAGGTGCCCAGAGCGCATAACATAGCGCTGGCATATTCGAACTCAAGAACCCCATACTCAGATGCTCTGGTGGCCCTCGACGCGCGCTATGGACGCATATGGGATTACGTGATCCAAGAAATACGAGATATCGACCGCCTCCCCCCAGCCAAAGACAATAGAGCACTAGATGACCTCTCTATTAAGGTATAATCCCTCGTGGGGATGCTGGGGTCCCAAAAGGAGAAGGGGAGATATGAACTGTATGCGAATTCTAACATGGAGCGGATACTGGAGAAGCTCCCTCCAGCCAGTCAAGAGCGGTTTTGGGCGGCAGAAAGACCACAGTGACCCCAACGGCCCAGAACCATCCCTCCTAGACCTGGCTGATTTCCTCGCCAGGGAGGTCAGCAGTCTACGATTGGACACATTCGTGTGGAGTGGCTCTGACCCTAGAGATGGACCGAGAAGGTTCAACGACAACCGCCGGTCCGTGACCGTGATGCACCAGGCCGAGGTTGTTTCACGGCACACGAGCCACAACCCCCACAAGGAGAAGTGGAAGGCCGTCTGTCAGTACTGTGACAGTGAACACCAGCTGTCACAGTGCGACGCCTTCAAAGACTTAACCACAGCCGAAATAGGTCAGTGGCTTAAGGACAAACGCTGCTGCTTCTGCTGCGCGCGCGGCCACATGGCAGCCGATTGCCGCCTGAAGAAAAGATGCGGCAAGTGTGACGGCGCCCATCTAGAAGTCCTGCATGAGAGCAACAAGCGTTCGCCAGGAATCCAAAGTAGGCCCGTCACGGTGATGTACCAGGCCGAGGCGGTGTCACCACCGACCAGTCCTGAAACCACCCCCTGGTGTCCTGACTGTTCCAGCAGACACGGGGACTCACGGTGCCACCCGTACTACCGCGAGTCGGCACCACCACCGCCGAGTTACAACTCCCCCGCCAGAGAGGAAGGGGAGATCGCATGTAACTACTGCGACGGCGGACACTGGCTGGCACAGTGCGACGAATACAAGACACTGAACCCCGCCGAAATTGATCAGTGGCGTGAGGCGTACACAGCGGGCACCGCTCACCGCGCATCACTGTGCGGGGCCCAAAGGCGAAGACTAGCCCGACAAGGCAACCGACCAACAGGAGTGCTCCACATAGACCCCAAGTATAACGGGACCCCCCGAGTGCTCATCAAAGTGGTCAGAGTGCTCCTGAGCTACGAGGACAAGGTCATGGACACTTACGCCGTCCTAGATGATGGGTCGGAAAAGACTCTCCTCCTCGCTTCCGCCGCAGCCCAGTTGGGCCTGCGGGGTACCAAAGAAACAATGACAATCCGCACTATTCAGAGAGACCTAAAAACCATAAAGGGCAAGAACGTCTCATTCACAATAGCAGCGGTCGGGCAGCCCGAGAAGCGGTACAGCATCACTAAGGCATTTACAGGCCATGACATAGGTCTGTCAAGCTACAACTACCCCATCCCACAGCTGATGGCGAAGTACGCGCACCTACGCAGACTACCTATACCGCTCATCGACGGCGCCACACCGACCCTGCTCATAGGCTCCGACCACGCGGACCTCATTGTCCCTATCGAGGCGGCCCACATTGGACCCAAAGGATGCCCAGTCGCGGTTCAGACCCGACTGGGGTGGACGCTCCAGGGCCCCCTCTACGGACTCACCAGCCAACCCACGTCTACACGCTGCCTGTACGCAAAGGTGAGCGACACAGGCCACTCTCTCGTACAGCCCGTTGAGAGGCTATTGACATTAGACGAGAAGCCTGGGAGAGAACCGTGGGCTCAAGAAGAGGGAGTTCCGAACTCCACCCCCCTCAGCTGCGCTCCAAGCGACGTAGCTGACCTCGAACCCAGCACCCTAAACTACCTCTCGATGGGGCGGCCGGAACCGGCCCCTCCTCAGACGGGGTACAGACCGAACAAGAGGAACAGACGGAGGATGTGGAGACACAGCCAAGCACAGATCAACCAGTCTCGGGCCCTCTTCCTCCTAAGCGACCTACCATCCCGTCCAGCCCGTCAGAAGTGGGTAAAGGACAGGGACAACCTGAAGGTGGACACAGTCGTTATGATCATAGACCAGTCACTACCCCGAGCTACGTGGCCGGCCGGCCGAGTAAGCAAAGTGATCACTGGTGCCGATGGGAAGGTCAGAGCAGCAGAAGTCATAGTCCAAGGGCGGACCTACACCCGGCCCTTGGCGAAGCTGATAGAGTTGCCAGAGCTCCCTGACCCCCCTGATGACGACCATGACCCACTGACTTTGTAGATTGACCTACTCCTCACAACAGATATTGATCAGTTGACTGGACTATTAATCTGTCTCCCTTAACTAATTAGGTGCGGACTAATTAGGAGGCGGCTGTTGTGAAGGGCCAGATTAAAGCTGAGAATCTACATTTATTGTTTATATACCTTGTATATTATTTATATATACACGTTATATCCCTTTAAGCCTGCGTGTAAATCCTAGTAATATTCACTTTCCCTATGGATAATGCCCCCTGACGACGGCGCCAGGCAGTCTCGCACTCAGACAGGGTTCAAGGACGAGTCTGGGCTAGTCAGGACATGCCCTTGGCAGTGTATTGATTCCGGGCAAGTGGTTAGGTTTGGAACTAGAAAGCCATTTAAGTATATATATCGGCGCAGGTGCGCATAGCAGCAGTGTGACAAGTTCGGTAACAGTGAAGTGAGCAGCAGTGCGTCTAACAGAGCGTTGAGAACCACGTGCGAATTGAATAGTAAAGTGTCAGAGTTTAATGCAGTAACGTCAAGTTCAACTTAGTTTAATGTGAAGTAAATAGTCGTTCATTTATTGTATATCGTGCCAACCACAGTTCGTTCGTGTGTAGCATTACCCAGCGGTTCGTTCGTGTTAGCTAGTGGACCTTAGCCAGTGCGCGTGGACTAAATACCTTAGTACCAGCACACGAGGAGGCCTAGTCGGAGAACCTGCTGGACATGTGCACAGGAGAACCAACGGCGGCGATTGCAGAACCATTACTGGTTGGATTATATTGATTGTGGAACGTGTTACCCGGAGAAGAGCATCGTTAATCTCCACTGTCGTTTGGGATTTAACCTCGTGAGGATTTACATTCGGGCTGGCCTCATGGACCGAGGCTAGCTGGCTATCATCGTTTGCTATCGAGCATTGGATTACAGTTATTGCTTTTGTTGCTGATCGTTGGATTTACAAGGACTGGCTTCTGTACGTGAACCCCCTTATTCTTCATTGAATCAGACTGAGTATCCGAACATTCCTCTATCCTCCAGACCTTACACCTCTGGGAGGAACCCAGTGTCTCCAGGCGGTACCAGCGTTGCCTTCTATAATTGCTATTACACGCCAGGTGGCGTCAGCCTAGTACCCATTTTAGGAATCATTCTATTCCCAGTGACTCATGCTACTGACTGACTTTATGCATATTCTTCGCCATACAAGCGCGACCCTAATTCTCATTCTGTAACCTAATGTTGCATAATAATAAAATACCCTCAAATACTATTTCTTTGTCAATGCCGTGTTATTATGAGTGTCCACCATATCTATTCGATGTACTGTCTGGCCAGTAATTAAAGTACATACCTAGCAGTGGTTTAATCTATCACAATCTTTAATACAGTCAGGGTTTTGTAACCCCTCAGTTACAGTAGTTATAGCTTTTAATGTACCTCCGTGTATCACCATACAACATGTCGTGAGCATACACAATTGCACTTTGAACTCTACTCAAGTCCCGCCCACTCTCCTAGCTATTGGCTTACACCACATCTCCCTTTTTGACCTGTTAGAATAACATTAACGTATCCCAGTTCCACATGAACATCTTCACATAACCTTCACATACAGAATAAATTTGTTTATGAAACTGGTTAAACAATGCACTTTTTACGTGTACATTAAAACATCAAACAATGTTCCTCTCACAGATCTAGTCTATGAGGTCTGACTACCTCTCTGCCCGACCTTGTTCTGACCGTGTCAGGGGAGACCCGAGGTGAGTCCATACTAGACAGTACAGGTTGAGGAGAACCAGGCACAACAGGAATGTCCTCCTGTGGTGTATGACTGTGTCGGGCTTCGTGTCTCTGTTCGGGCATAGGCACTAGGTGATGACGGTTTCGTCTGATTGTGCCATGTGGCCCGCTGACAAGGTAGGACCGTGGTGTGTGATGTGCGGCTGTCACTGTGCCTGGTGACTTCATATCGGTGACCCACACCGGATCTCCTGGTGACAGCGTTGTGAGATTCTTCACCCTGTGTCTCTGGTTGAAGTGCTTCGAATCCATCCATCTCTTCTCTCTTTCCCTTTGCTGAAGCCTCCTTAGATCGGGAAGTGCTGGCTCCAACACCGCTGGGAAGGTAGGCACCGTCGTGCGCAGACGGCGTCCCATGAGCAGCTGCGCTGGGCTGAAACCATTATTCAAAGGCGTCGCCCTGTATGCGAGCATGGCTAGATATGGATCTAATGATTTCTTCAGCAGGTTTTTAATCGTTTTGACTGCTCGTTCCGATTCGCCGTTCGATTGGGGAAATCTCGGACTGCTGGTTGTGTGCACAAAGCCATAATGTGCAGCGAAGGCTTGCATGTCCTGTCCCGAAAATTGGGGCCCGTTATCAGATATCAAAGTCTCTGGAATTCCATGCCGAGCGAACATCGATTTGAGGTGAACTATGACATCCGATGATCTTGTTGGGCCTAGTTTGGCTATCTCCACATACCTGGAGTAGTAGTCAACCAAGAGCAGATAGTTGCTACCGTTCAGGGAGAACAGGTCTGCCCCCAGCTTCTGCCAGGGCCTGTCGGGGAGTGTAGTTGGCATGAGTGGCTCCCGCGTGTTCACCCGCTCTTCGAGACACGCTCTACAGTTCAGAACTAGCTCCTCTATCTGACTGCTCAACCCTGGCCACCACACAGCCTGCCTTGCCCGGTCTCCGCACTTGACCACCCCCTGGTGGCCCTCGTGTATCTTTTCCAAAACACTGTTTCGCAATGTGGAGGGGATCACCAATCTCGTGCCCCTCAGTAGCAGTCCATCATGCACACTCAGGACGGCGCGCTCCGCCCAGTAGTGCCTCTCCGGCCCTTCCAGTCTGGCCACCCCTGCACGCAGTATTGCATGACCTGTGTGCACACACTGTCGTTGCCCAGCTGTTCCCTGAGATCGTGTAAGTAGCTGCTACTTGCTGGTAGGTTATCCATGATGGAGTCGACGTAGATATTGGTGTCCTCCATCAGCTCTTTGTCCCGTCCGGTGCCGCCGTCCCCCAGAGGTGCACGCGACAGGGTGTCGGCTGTAGTCAGACTCTTCCCAGCGACGTGAGTGACGAAGTAAGAGTATCTCATGAGACGCATACGGAACCGCTGTATCCGTGGTGGGAGAGCGTTGAGCGCCTGTCCCCCTAGCAGGCTCACCAGTGGCTTATGGTCTGTCTCCAACTCGAAACGCAGACCCAGGATAAAGTCATTGAACCTCTCACACGCCCAGGTCAGGGCCAGAGCCTCCTTTTCTACCTGGGCGTACCGCTGCTCTGTGGGTGTGAGAGACCTGGAGGCATACGCTACAGGTGCCCAGACGTCATTGTTTCTCTGTAGCATGACCGCTCCCAATCCGTATGACGAGGCATCTGCCGAAATCTTCAGGTCACGATTAGGATCATACAGCTGGAGAACAGGTGTAGATGAGAGCTCCTGTTTGAGGTTGTCGAATGCCTTTTGCTGTTCATGTCCCCAGACCCACAGGTTCTTCTTAGACAGCAAGTCTCTCAGCGGCTTGTCCTTCTCCGCCAGATTAGGAATGAACTTCCCGAGCTGGTTGACCATGCCCAGGGCCCTATTCCCCGTACCTGGTTCAACTAAGTCGATCAAGAGTCCCATTATCCAGATTCAATTAACCCGATGTTTGAATCCGGGATTTTCCTGTTCCTCGAAGGTGGATTCAGTCTCGTTCATTCGAACCAGACTTGAGACTCAGGATAATTGCGCGCGCCCGCCTCAGCTGAAAAGACAGCAAGTGTCGATAGCAGAAATCCTGATTTTCTAACGGCATTGATTGATTGATTGATTTAAAACTTTATTAACAGATTGCAGAATGGGTACAATACAGTACGGCTCAATAGCCTCGCCGACAAGTTAAATGCATAATCTATAGGCTAATTTTAAATCCCTCATTACCCCAATCAATCAGATTATATTTCTTTAAACGTACCTGCTGGCAGTATAGGCTTATGGAATGAATAATCAAATGAGATCTTGCTAGCGAAAATAATTAGTTCAGCTCTTTCAGAATAACGATAAAAACAAGCCCAAATAGTATATCTAATTGATACGAATTATATCATGAGGATATCTGTATGTGCTTAGGTATTATGTACTATATAAATACATGGTTTCCAAAGAGAGGCTTGGAGGGAGGCTTGCAGTTACACTATTAATCAGGTTTTAATCTGTTTCGGACCTAATCCATACATGCATTGAATTGATTACCATTTGGTTTATACCAGTGACACCTCATGTTCATCATCAGATAACAGTGCTTGAAAAGATAAATGCATTTTCTCAAATTCATTCATCAAAAACGTCAAAGGCTCATTCAATTTATCAAGTCACGTCACGTCATCAAATCCATCAAACAGCGCATCTCCTCATATATTTTAATCCCAGTTACAATATCACAATAACGTGTGACACTGTCACAGTGATACAATTAAATACTCCACAGATTCAGATTCCTCATAATTCATATCCACAATCCGCGCATAGACGCTTCAGCTTGAATGAAACGCATCCAGGTGCTCCGTTAAGCAAATACACAGCGAAGAATATTAAACTAATCAGAGCCAAACACCCGATAGGTTTCATTCATTAAAAATATCCCAGCGGGATTCACATTTGCAATGATCCGTTTAGTCCGTTATTAAAATAACTGTGTGTCGCGACTCGCGAGCGCCGTATCCGTATAAATATGACGTGCATTATATAGGACAAAGTAAATTCATAGGCTGAATATGATTTATTATCAGCGTTACTGCAGACCTATTATTTTACATTTCAAACGAAGCACAAAAACATAATTCAGAATGGCATAATGGGATCTAGACTGTGAGAAATATTTCAGGAAGGGAGCTGGGATTTCTTTGCGGGGGCGTGGCCATAGTTCATCCAGCTAACTGAACTTAACCCTGCCCTCGACCAGGTTCAAACTTTTTGATCTGTTGTCATAGTGATTTAGACAATCGAGCGTCGGGGAATGGAAAGGTCTGGCTTAAGTCAAGCTATGCTGAAAATTATCCGGCTAATTCAGTTAGCCAGGTACGGGGAACGGGGCCCAGGAAGCTCCTGAGCTTAGTCATGTCAGTTGGCTGGTCCATGTGTTGAACCGCTCTTATTTTGTCCGGGTCTGACCTCACCCCCTCCGCGGAGACAACGTGTCCAAGGAACTTCACCTCCCGCACGCCAAACTCACATTTGTCCATGTTGAGAGTGATTCCGGCCTTTTGTGCCCTATCCAGGACAACATGCACTCTTGCATCGTGCTCCACTTGAGATGAGCCCCATATGAGGACGTCGTCCATATGGCAGGCGACTCCTTCGAGACCCTCTGTGACTTCTGTCACCATCCGATTCTGGAAATGTTCTGGGGCAGAAGAAATTCCAAATGGTAGCCGATTGAAGTAGTAACGGCCGAATGGGGTGATAAATGTAGTGTAGAGTGCAGACTCCTTCGCCAGATGAATCTGCCAGAACCCCATATTAGCATCCAGTTTGGTGAAGAGTTGTGCTCCTGCTAGCATGCCGAGGGTTTGGTCAACTGAGGGGAGAATAAACTTACTCTGCACACGGCCTCATTCAGAGGGGTTAAGTCCACAAAGATGCGGACCTCGTCCTTCGCCTTCTTCGGGGCTATGACCATGCCGCAGCACCAGTCTGTAGGTTCCTCAATCCTGGTGATGACCCCCAGCTGCTCCATACGTTTAAGCTCCGTCTTGACCTTTCCCATCAATGGGAGCGCCACTCGTCGTGGCACACTGAGTGCGAACGGTTTGGCATCAGGCTTGAGCTTGATTGTGTATTCCTTTTGCAACAGACCCAACCCCTCCCAGAGCTTTGGGTAGCTCTCCCTCACTGTGTCTAAGCTTATGCTATCTACTCTAGCTACTAGATTAAGCTTGACAGAGGCTGGTCTACTCAGCAGGGATGTATGGAGGTTTTTGACTATGTAAACATCCTCAGTTACAGTCCTGTCTCCATAGCACAACACTTCCCTCACAGCTCCCTTCACCTCTAGTGCCACCCGTCCGGGCCCAAACAGTGGCTTACATGGACTGATCAGCTTGTGCTCTGAGCCTGACTGAACTAGCTTTTCATACACCTGCTCTGGCATGACTGTAACATCTGCCCCTGTGTCGATCTTAAATCTGACCTTGGAGTCTCTGATGCCGATGTCTACAGTCCATGGGTCATCTCCTGCCTCCACACTACCTAAAAATATGCTACTACTGTCCTCTGTGACAGCGTTCACACCACTGGCTGATTTGCATACTTTAGCATAATGGCCCAGTTTACCACAGTTGTGACACACTACATTTTTAGCAGCACACTGTGATATTGGATGAGAAGGTTTACCACATCTGAAACAAGATTTATAATCCTCTCCTTTAGGAGGCCATTGCCTTGGTTTAGCCTGGGCATGTGGCTGTCCTTTGTTTACAGCCCAGGGTTTCCCCTTGCTAGCATGCACTGCATCCACCTCAATCTTGCTACTACTAGTCATCTCACTCCTTAGGTCAGTCTGTTGTCTCTTAATCTCCTCAGACTGCCTCGCCATGTTAATGGCTTTTGTCAGGGTTAAATCTTTGTCTAACTGCATCCTCTCTGATAGCCCTGTGTCTCTGAGACCAACTACCAATCTGTCCCGTAACAGTTCATTGTGCAGCCCCCCGTACTCACAGTTTTCACCTAAAGCATACAGTTCTGTAATGAATGAGTCCACAGTTTCTGATGCTTGCTGCATCCTCTTGTTGAACCTGGCCCTCTCATAGATAACGTTCTTTTTGGGAATAAAGAAGCCATCGAATCCTTCCCTCACTGCGCTGTATTCTTCCCGCTGTTGGGCGGTCAAGCTGAGACCGCGTAGCACGTCATCTGCCTCATCCCCCATGCAGTAAACCAGCGTGTTTACCTGGTTAGCTTCGGGTGAGTTGTTCAGGTTGCTAGCTAGTCTGAAGCGTTCAAACCTCCTGCTCCATTTTTCCCACTCTTGTGGTTTAGAAAAGTCAAAAGGTTCTGGAGGGTTTATAGTGAAAGTTGCAGACGGAAGAACTACCGCATTTTGCGCAGGTACTGGAGCTCCTGCTGCTTGTGCTTGACCGTCCATTATTCTCCTCCTGCGCCGTCTCCTCCTTGGCATTAGCTGGTTAGCTTCCCGTTAGCCTCGAACAAACACTATGAAATCCCCCGTCGAACTTGGCTCAAAGTAGGTCCACTTCAGACACCATGTCGTGTAATGTGTTCCTATATACCTCAATGAGCCAGTCAGACAGTAGGTACCGTAGTTATAGCTTTTAATGTACCTCCGTGTATCACCATACAACATGTCGTGAGCATACACAATTGCACTCTGAACTCTACTCAAGTCCCGCCCACTCTCTTAGCTATTGGCTTACACCACAGCCAACTGGAACAATCTACCTGTCCACATCCGTTCAACATCATCTTTTAAATTGTTTAAAAATATGTTGTCCTCTCACGGTGAGACTATCTGCTTATGCTTTGGACCTCAATAGAATAATATGAGATAGATTAACCATTGCTGGTGTTGCAGTTCATGTTCTTGTCGTTGTGTTGTTGTTGTTGACATACTGTTGTATGCTTTTTATCTTTGGATTATTTTATTTTCTTGGCTGGCGTTGCTTACTCTGTTGTTTTGTTGCTTTTGTTTCTGTTTTGTTTTGTCTAGTTTTTTTTATTAAATTTTTTGTATTTGTTGTTTGTTGCTTTTGTTATATAAGATTGTCAAATAACTCTGTATTGTCTTTGCGGACCCCCTTGAAAACGAGATGGTTTCATCTCAAGGGGTTATTCCCAATAAAGAAATTTCAAACTAACAGTACTAAAACTGAAATCCTTCTAATAGGCCCACCTCACCTTCTCCGTAAAAACCCTGACTGCTATCAACAACCACTCTGTCCTCCCCTCCCCCATAGTGAAAAACTCTGGTGTTCTATTTGACCCCAAACTATCCAAGATGTTACTTAAAGAAGCCCCGTCTGTAGAAACATTTAAGTCCCACCTCAAAACCCACCTGTTTTTACCTTTATTTAACCAGGCAAATCAATTAAGAACAAATTCGTATTTACAATGATGGCCTGGCAAGCGACAACGCCTCTTGAAGGGAGGGGGCCGGGGGGGGATGAAAAGGAATTCAGGATTAAACATTTATCACCATGACAGGCACCATGACAGACAGGGGGTTGGGGATGTTACTGGCTTGAGAAACAGTTGCAGGAATCAGTGAGAATGTTCATCAGAGAGTGCTTGAATGTTGACTTAGGCATAAAGGTGACCAGTTTGAGAGATTTCTGTAGGTTGTTCCAGTCTCTGGCAGCAGCAGCCTTGAATGACGTTTGACCAAGTGCAGTGTATGTTTTCTGAATCTTTAGGAGAATGTGTTGAGCAGAACGAGTGTTGTAAGTGGCAGATGTAATTTGCAACAGGTGACATAGGTAAGGGGGGGGGGGGGGGGACAACCCAAGGAGGGTTTTGTAAATGAGCAGGAACCAGTTTCAGTAACTACAGTATATAACCAGACCTGGTGCCATATTCACTCAGTTTCAGTAACTACAGTATATAACCAGACCTGGTGCCATATTCACTCAGTTTCAGTAACTACTGTATATAACCAGACCTGGTGCCATATTGACTCAGTTTCAGTAACTACAGTATATAACCAGACCTGGTGCCATATTCACTCAGTTTCAGTAACTACAGTATATAACCAGACCTGGTGCCATATTCACTCAGTTTCAGTAACTACAGTATATAACCAGACCTGGTGTCATATTCACTCAGTTTCAGTAACTACAGTATATAACCAGACCTGGTGTCATATTCACTCAGTTTCAGTAACTACTGTATATAACCAGACCTGGTGCCATATTCACTCAGTTTCAGTAACTACTGTATATAACCAGACCTGGTGCCATATTCACTCAGTTTCAGTAACTACAGTATATAACCAGACCTGGTGTCATATTCACTCAGTTTCAGTAACTACAGTATATAACCAGACCTGGTGTCATATTCACTCAGTTTCAGTAACTACTGTATATAACCAGACCTGGTGTCATATTCACTCAGTTTCAGTAACTACTGTATATAACCAGACCTGGTGCCATATTCACTCAGTTTCAGTAACTACAGTATATAACCAGACCTGGTGCCATATTCACTCAGTTTCAGTAACTACAGTATATAACCAGACCTGGTGCCATATTCACTCAGTTACAGTAACTACAGTATATAACCAGACCTGGTGCCATATTCACTCAGTTTCAGTAACTACTGTATATAACCAGACCTGGTGCCATATTCACTCAGTTTCAGTAACTACAGTATATAACCAGACCTGGTGTCATATTCACTCAGTTTCAGTAACTACTGTATATAACCAGACCTGGTGCCATATTCACTCAGTTTCAGTAACTACTGTATATAACCAGACCTGGTGCCATATTCACTCAGTTTCAGTAACTACAGTATATAACCAGACCTGGTGTCATATTCACTCAGTTTCAGTAACTACAGTATATAACCAGACCTGGTGTCATATTCACTCAGTTTCAGTAACTACAGTATATAACCAGACCTGGTGTCATATTCACTCAGTTTCAGTAACTACTGTATATAACCAGACCTGGTGCCATATTCACTCAGTTTCAGTAACTACAGTATATAACCAGACCTGGTGCTATATTCACTCAGTTTCAGTAACTACTGTATATAACCAGACCTGGTGCCATATTCACTCAGTTTCAGTAACTACAGTATATAACCAGACCTGGTGCCATATTGACTCAGTTTCAGTAACTACTGTATATAACCAGACCTGGTGCCATATTCACTCAGTTTCAGTAACTACAGTATATAACCAGACCTGGTGCCATATTCACTCAGTTTCAGTAACTACAGTATATAACCAGACCTGGTGCCATATTGACTCAGTTTCAGTAACTACAGTATATAACCAGACCTGGTGCCATATCCACTCAGTTTCAGTAACTACAGTATATAACCAGACCTGGTGCCATATTCACTCAGTTTCAGTAACTACTGTATATAACCAGACCTGGTGTCATATTCACTCAGTTTCAGTAACTACTGTATATAACCAGACCTGGTGCCATATTCACTCAGTTACAGTAACTACAGTAAATAACCAGACCTGGTGCCATATTCACTCAGTTACAGTAACTACAGTAAATAACCAGACCTGGTGCCATATTCACTCAGTTTCAGTAACTACTGTATATAACCAGACCTGGTGCCATATTCACTCAGTTACAGTAACTACAGTCTATAACCAGACCTGGTGCCATATTCACTCAGTTACAGTAACTACTGTATATAACCAGACCTGGTGCCATATTCACTCAGTTTCAGTAACTACAGTATATAACCAGACCTGGTGCCATATTCACTCAGTTACAGTAACTACAGTAAATAACCAGACCTGGTGCCATATTCACTCAGTTTCAGTAACTACTGTATATAACCAGACCTGGTGCCATATTCACTCAGTTTCAGTAACTACTGTATATAACCAGACCTGGTGCCATATTCACTCAGTTTCAGTAACTACTGTATATAACCAGACCTGGTGCCATATTCACTCAGTTTCAGTAACTACAGTATATAACCAGACCTGGTGCCATATTCACTCAGTTACAGTAACTACTGTATATAACCAGACCTGGTGCCATATTCACTCAGTTTCAGTAACTACAGTATATAACCAGACCTGGTGCCATATTCACTCAGTTTCAGTAACTACAGTATATAACCAGACCTGGTGCCATATTCACTCAGTTTCAGTAACTACAGTATATAACCAGACCTGGTGCCATATTCACTCAGTTTCAGTAACTACAGTATATAACCAGACCTGGTGCCATATTCACTCAGTTACAGTAACTACAGTATATAACCAGACCTGGTGCTATATTCACTCAGTTTCAGTAACTACTGTATATAACCAGACCTGGTGCCATATTCACTCAGTTTCAGTAACTACTGTATATAACCAGACCTGGTGCCATATTCACTCAGTTTCAGTAACTGAGTCAATTTTTTTATGTGGTGCCTATTGCGTCCCCAGTACAAAATGTTTTGTAATTTGTCTAGATTTGGACAAAAACTAATTCCATTTGGTTTTTCATGTATAGTCAATTGTTATTTATCATGAATAATGATATGGGCTTAAGTTGCTGTTTTATAAATTGTAAAAGCTTTGATTAAAAGAGGTATTATGGCAAATTGTGGTATTATGCCATGTCCCCAGTGCTGTTCATTCAACTTCAATCTAAAGAATAACTAATAAAAACATATAAATTTCTAAATATATCATGATTATAAAATTGTCTTGGTCAAACTCCATTTTATCAAATGCTGTTTTTATAAAAAAAAATAAAAAATAAAAAAAAGATTATAAAAAGAAATTTGATTTATGTCCGTCCCCGGCGTCACTGTCCACTCTGTGGAGCTGTGTTTACTGTCCCTTTAAGAAGAAAACACATTTCTCAATGACATCAGTCTCATGAGGTGACATCACAACAGTGGAGGGAAAATCAAATGTGGTAAGATGTCTGCTTTTCTACCTCTCTTACTATCCTATTTTGATGTTTCTATTAAGTGAGTTTGATATGTTTGAAAATAACTGTCCATCCTGTTAGGCTTAAGTATTGAGGAGATCAATCAAATGTAATAATTGAAAAAAGTGTTTGTGAGGAATTATAGATTCCTCATCAAGAATTGAAAGTCATGCTAGCCATTATGCTAACACAGGCAGACTAAAGGCTAACTTTAGCTCAAAATGTCCACCCTGTTATTGTCCACCCTGTTAGCCTTATTCAACTAACAGGGTGGACACCAACCTAACAGGGTGGACATATATCTAGTAATGTTGACTTATAACAAGTTTTGTTGCCATGTATGCAGTGTTTTCCCTATATGCAACAGCAGCATTCTTTTATATTTATTATTTATAACTAGTTTATAACTAATATTTATTTGCCCCTGGTTGCCTTACACTGATAAGTTAACATATAGGTGCAAAGCATTGGATCCAGGTGCTGCTGCAAAATAACATACTGGGGGAAACACTGATATGTATATTATATTGTATATTATTATGTATACTGTATGATATAGGTATATTATCTAAAGGAAATGCATGCATTTGTTTAGGAATGGCATCCCCATTAAGTGCAGAGCAGAGTTACAGAGCACGCCGTGATGCTGACCCAGAGAGAAGACAGCAATACCTTCAGAAAGAGAGAGAAAAATGGAAAAGGGACAGAGAGAAAGGCATAAAGACTGGTATCAATGAAGTTGGTGAGAGAGAGAAAAGCGCAAGGAGGAAGAAATGGAGGGAGGTAAAGAAAGCAGCCAGGGCCAGAGAATCACAGAACACTCCCCCTGCAACTCCAGAGATTCAGCCTTCAAGGTTTGAGCAAGTTTGTAATATATAAGGACATGTACTGTACATTGAGAATAAAATACATTGTTGTTTTTAAGACTTTTGTGAGCTTTAAAAAAATGCAGAGTTAATATAAGTCAGGATGTATTATCATTTGTTTATTCTGTTTTAGGCAAAGCCTTCAAGGTGAAAAGAGGGCAAAAAATGGAAGGAGAAGGCTCCAACAGGAGATAGCTCTCTTAAAGGCCCAACTGGATAGAGAGATGAGAATGAAGGAAAAGTATAAAAAAAGATACTCAAGGTGTAAGGCCAGCTCCTCATCCCCACGTGCATTGGTGAATCGGATGCTTCAAAATCAGAACGTCACTCCTTATGTCCGCAAGACCCTTACATTTCACTCTGCCTTAGTTGCGGACATTGCTCAGTCTTACAAAGCCTCAAGAAGAGAATGAGTGAAGCAAACGATAGCCAAAGTGACATGTGGTAGGCTATTAAAAAAATACAGACTCCTGTCATTCGCTTGTAGTGCTCTTGGATTCTCCAAGAAGAGGGATAAGTTGAACAGGGATGCAGACCTCACCACCTTTCAGAGAAGGAAGAGTTCAAGGAGAGCAGAGAGTAAAGCCAATATACGTACCTTCTTTATTCGTGACGATGTCAGTCGTATGACAACTGGGCGCAAGCAGACCATAACTGTGAGGAAGGAGAAGATGCAGAAGCGACTGCTTACTGACACATTAAAGAACCTTCATAGGAGATTTGCATCTGAAAAATCAGACAACGTCTCGTACTGTCTGTTTTGTGCATGTCGGCCATTTTGGGTCGTGGCCCCTACTGATGCAGATCGGGCCACGTGCCAATGCAAAACGCACGAAAATCTCCAGTTCATGGCTAACACCCTCTACAGTCATGGGATTGTGGACTCCAAGAACATTGAGGAGATGGCTGACCGCACTGTCTGTGCCACGGGAATCAAAGCCTGCGCCTATGGTGACTGCAAAGAGTGCCGTCTCAACGCTCACCCAACCTTGAAAGCAGCCACAGAGGAAATTGTACAAGTTGTACAATGGTCTCTTGAAAGGACAGGTGAGGAAGAGAGGAAGACCATTACCCTTAAGAAGGAGGTGCACAGCACACAAGCAGAACTGGTCAGTAATTTTCAAGACCGTCTCTTCAAATTCCGTAAGCACCTGTTTAACATCAGGTGGCAATATGGTGCTTACAGAAAGCTACGGGAAAGCCTCCAAGAAAATGAGTGCTTAATCCACATCGATTTCAGTGAAAATTACTCATGCAAGTATCACAATGAGATCCAGTCGGTGCATTTTGGGGGATCCCACCAACAGGCAACGCTGCACACCGGTGTGCTGTACACCACTGAACAGACACCAATATCATTCTGTTCTATCTCGCCCTCGCGAAGACATGACCCACCAGCGATCTGGGCCCACCTGGAGCCTGTCCTGGAGATGGTGAAGGCCAATTACCCAAAGGTGGAGAGGCTTCACTTCTTCAGTGATGGCCCAGCAACCCAGTACAAACAGAAGGGCAACTTCTACCTCCTGTCAACTGAGCCATTCAGGCATGGTTTCAAAGACCTGTCGTGGAATTTCTTTGAGGCCAGCCATGGCAAAGGAGCTCCAGATGGAATCGGAGGGACACTGAAGCGGTCAGCTGACCGGATTGTGCGCTTGGGGGAAGATGTTCCAGATGCCCTCACTCTATTTCAAAAACTGAGGGGACTGGAATCCACAGTGGAGCTCTTCTTTGTCAGTGAAGATGAAATTGAAGCAAAGACAGAGGTAAAGATGCCCCCAACCCCTGCAAAAACATTCACAAGTAATAAAGTACCTCTGTCTGTCTGTCTCTTGCTCTAATGAATATTATAATAATAATATTAATAATAATAATAATAATAATAATAATAATAATAATAATAATAATAATAATAATAATAATAATAATAATAATAATAATAATAATAATAATAATAATAATATCTCTATTTTGAATATTATATCTCATACTTGTACTGTATATCATCTCTTCTCGCCTCAGATCCCTGCTCTGACTCCTGTTAAGGGCACAATGAGGATGCACCAGGTAATCAGCCTCTTACCTGGGCAAATCAAGTACAGGGACATCAGCTGTTTCTGTCAGAGGCAGGATGGTCGACTGGATTGTGCCTGCTTTGAACTAAACGTTTCTACTCTAAATGGAGTTCCAGTGACGCCCCCAACGCAGAACAGAGAGACCCCATGGCGACCAGAGGCAGTCGACAGCACTTACATTGGAAAGTGGTGTGTTGTCAAGTATGACGATGACGTGTACCCCGGCATCATCATGGCCGTGGAGGAGAATAGCATTCACGTGAAGTGCATGCATCGCAATGGGGTAAACAAATACTTCTGGCCAACACCACGTGAAGATATCAGCTGGTATGCAGATGACCAACTTCTGTGTCTTATACCCGAGCCACAGGCACTCAACAAACGCTCGGTTCAACTGGATAAGTCCACGTGGAAATATCTAGAAGATCACTTGGGGAACTACAACTAGACATGCGCTAAGGGCAGGGTCTGGAGCTGGGGCTGGACTTTGAGCTGCTACTTTTACACCGGTTACCCCCACGTCAGAGCTACAGAGGAGTCTATCACATACTGTACATGCACACACACAAGCACAAACACACACACTCATTCACACAAACACACACACACACACACACACACACATACAGTATAAATTCTCTGTCATACACATAAACACAAACATATGCACATACAGTTTTATTTCCTTTTTGTGTTCTTCCAGTTCTTCCTTGGTCCAAGTTTAAGATTCCCAAGGAGTTAGTCTAATTTCACATTCCCAGGGAGTTAGTTTGATTTCATGCACACATGATTTGTATGCACGCAACTCTCATACATATAAACACACATACATACACATTCAGTACAAACTGAGTCATACACACAAACATAAACAAGTGCGTGGACAAGTTATTTAAGTAATTTTCCTTTTTGTGTTCCAGTTCTTCCTTAGTCCATCATAAACCAAGTTAATTCACGTTATAATTAATCAAATTCATTAAATAACATTAAGGTTTTGTCATTTGTTGGTGTTTTGTCCACCCTGTTATTCTACTGTGTCCACCCTGTTAGACCTCTGTCCACCCTGTTATGTTGGTATTTTTCTATCATAGTTTAATGAGATTACCAAATATCAAGTGGATATTTGTAGTTACATAAAGATATGGAAGGGATTGATTATACATGCTAGAAACTTTGAGTAATTATTATCATAATTCACTTTTCTTAAGAAATAAAGTGGAAGAATATGTCCCGTTCTCATAATGTGCAGTTGTTTTTCTCAATATATGCTGTTTAAAATAATTGTATTGTAAAATAAATATCTGACTAAATTGAGGGACATACAATTCCTATACACTAATAATTTCAATAGCAATCATTCACTGAAATCACAATTAAACAGTTATGTCTATGTCCTTAACAGGGTGGACATATCCCTTGTGACACATGTTGTTAATATATCTAAATATAATATAATTTAGGTGCCTGAGCTCGACCAATGTGTTTTTCAGCTAATTAGATATGTGCTTTATATAATAGAACATTAAAATATAGGTAAATAAACTTTTTTTTATCCCAAGTTATGAAGTCCAAATGGCACCCTATAAAAAAATTGACTCAACTACTGTATATAACCAGACCTGGTGCCATATTCACTCAGTTTCAGTAACTACTGTATATAACCAGACCTGGTGCCATATTCACTCAGTTTCAGTAACTACTGTATATAACCAGACCTGGTGCCATATTCACTCAGTTTCAGTAACTACTGTATATAACCAGACCTGGTGCCATATTCACTCAGTTTCAGTAACTACTGTATATAACCAGACCTGGTGCCATATTCACTCAGTTTCAGTAACTACAGTATATAACCAGACCTGGTAACTGATAAGAGGTGGAAAAGGTGACATGTAGGGTGTGTGGGCATCCCGGCATTGTCCCCCAGAAGAAAATCGTTGTGATTTTAATATGTAAACGAAGCACTCAATAAAAAACTAAAGGGCAAAGACAACCTGTATCTGGGTCTGACAGCACTACGATTACATTTTCATATCATAATATCATAACACAGAGGCTGAGACTCACTTTTTTTTTGCTGCCGGTAGAACATCGCCGTACGAATTGGAAGAGCCGTTGCGTGTCGCGCTAACCCTTCCAGAAGCTTTGTGGTCCGGGCTTGAACTTTCCATAAATGTGTCTCCATAAATCCATTTAGTTAGATCCAGCACTGAATGTATCTTGTGATTATTATCAACTTTCATCGACGACAACTATTAGTTATTTCCAGTGATGCCAGTAACGCGTTACTAAGTAACGCGTTATTGTAATCTGATTACTTTTCCCCGAAAATAGTAATCTAACGCGTTAATCTTTAAAAGCCAGTAATCTGATTGCAGTTACTTGTCCAAGTGGCTGTGCATTACTATTTCGTTACTATCTCATCATAAATTCATAATGCAGGCGGAATGCAGTATTTTATTTCGTTTTCGACAGTCAAAAATACATTTTGAGCTGTTTTTCTTTTGGGAGTGACGTGGTGTGGCAGTGAAAGGGTTAAATACAAGAATGTGTCCCGCGGCGTGACTGGTCCCTCTGTCTGTGAGTGACTCTGCTTTAGTCCAATCACATTCCCCATCCACAGTCTGCGAATCAGAGGCAGAGTAGGGCGGGTCTTCACAACACGTCATGTGACATATGCGCCAATCGTGTGACAGCAGGGCTCCGTCGTCGGAGAATTCCACCCCAAAACGCTTGGCAAAATTAAAAGTGAAACCGCAAGATGACTTTTGCGGTTTCTGTTCAGAATTCCACCCCAAAACGCTTGTCTAAACGTAGCCTCAGTCACTACTTCACGGCGGAGGAAACAAAATACTGTCTACCGCTAAAAACAGCACATCCAATTGCATTGAAAGCATCTGGAATCACAACACTAGCCGACGCTTCGACTAGGTACAGGAGGGTTGATGGTGGCAGAGCAAAAGCTCTTATTTGCCAGATTTACAGTTAATTTACATGTTAAAGAGAGACTGATTGTATGTTTATAGAGAGACATCTATAAAAACAATTTAATAGTTACAGTTGATATAATTGAATAGTTCAGCCTGCATTTGTTAGATGTGATACACTGGTTTTGTAAAACCACTGGCTGGCTGCTCTAATGCTGTGAGCATCATAGACTGTTGCTTTACCATACTTGATGGTACAGAAGCTGAAGCACTAGTTTAACAATTTACGTTATGTGCAGAGAAACAAGTTAAAAACAATTTATGCACTTTCAATAAAGCGTTTAAAAAAAAACTGTTGGGGGAACGACGACGACTTCGTAACCTAGTTACTTTCAAAGTAACTAAGTTACTCTGATAATCAAGTAATCAGTAAAGTAACTTAGATTACTTTTTAAAGGAGTAATCAGTAATCAGTAATCAGATTACTTTTACAAGTAATCTGTGGCATCACTGGTTATTTCCTGGTTGGTGTGATTCCGGATGTGATGTCAAACGAATGCCACACGCTCAGCCAATAGACTATTTGTTTTATTATTGTGACTTACATATGACGAAAGCCCGTAAGGGCTTGCACTAAAATAACCCATAGAAATGCATTGGAGGTTGTGGTGTAAAAAAATCAATAAAAATGCCAACACATAATAATAATTCATTACATTTATATAGCGCTTTTCTGAGTAGACACTCAAAGCGCTCCCCACAATGTAGGGTGGAAATTGCCTGCTTCACCACCACTGGTAGCACCCAACCGTGGGCTACGCAGGCTCAATGGCTGCCATACACTGGCACCAGGCACATGAATGTACGAGAGGACTGAGGGGCGATCGGCAGCCAGAGAGAAGTCGCCCATGGAGTCAGACAGTGATTCTGAGATTCATTCCAGAACTAAATTAGATGCTGCAACCGATTGGACTATGGTGTTCAGAGGCAGGACTTTTAAAATTATTATTATATTTATCATACATCATTATTCTTTTGGGGGGGGGGGAGAAGAAAAAAAAAGAAAATCACCTGTGGGAGGGAGGGCATCATAATCGTCATAATCAGTCAGCCAGTGGTGGTTAAGAGTCAGACACACTTAGTGGAGTTCTGCAGATAGAGTGTGTCCCAGCCTCTGTGGCCATCCAGCCAGTCTCATACAAACTGGAGCTTTGCCCTCCTGACCCTGGACACTAAAGACTTCTCCCCAGAGGAGCTGTCTGTCAAGCAGGTGGGCAGGAAGCTGAGAGTCAGTGGGAGTCAGAGAAGAAGCAGGAGGAGGGGAAAAGCTCCTACCCAGTGGATCCTGAGGCTGTTACCTGCTCCCCGGCATCAGATGGAGGCTGGAGACACCACCACCGCAGTCTTTCAGCTCAGAGACAGAGGGCAGCACCACACAGACGGACTCTCACAACAAACAGGACACTGCAGAAATGATGGGACTCATAATTGTAATCCTTGAGTGACTTTTTTGTAAAAATGTGTCTTTTTATAATCACTAATTCAAACAATGTATTTTTTTTCATGAGCAATACATTTCCTGTAAATTATTAATGGTTGTACACAATTTCTCCATGCAATGCTTGATTAATGAAACATTAAAGCTTTAGCTTTCTTTTGTGACATTAGACGGGTCATATATGGGGAAAAAACACCTAACCTCAAACAAAATAGCAACAAAACTGTTTTTCAATGGATTCTGGTACCATTGGTCATGCTTACTAACATACTAAAACAAAAGTCTACTAAAATCTAACCTTGCGAAAGGGGTAATTTTCAAGATGGCGGCCGCCAATACATATTCACTACAGTTGAATAGGGTAAAATAATTAACTAACAGATATCACCATGAAACTTCCGAAGTTGATTGCTAACATTATTTTTTGTATTACAAGTTTTTTGAAATTGTATGTTTAAATATGCAAATTAGGCAATATCTGATTAAATATATATGCTGAATTGATTTTTTGGAGTGCAGCTGAATTTTAAACTTCCAACATTCTAACAACAACTGCCAACTTTAGTGTTCTGAAGGTCCAGATTAACACATAGAGTCTGCGTATTTAAATTTTTTTTTATTGCTAATTAAAATTAAATAAATGTATTTATTATTTAAATGCCTATATATCATATTCGACGCAGACGGTAGGCTATATATAGCTCATTTTGTTATTAATCTTATTAAACTCACCTCCGGTTTTGGGGATATTAGCCTCCGGATTCTATTGCCCCCTTCCCTCTGGACAGTGTCCCGGCGATACTCCCCGTGTATTCTGTTATTATAACAAACCGACCCTCTGATTGATTCAGTTCTCAATAATAGTCGGGCCAGACTTGCTGAACAACTATATGTGACGTCCCCCTCTCCTCCATGTGTGATGGTGAAGCTCCTGTCAGTGGCAGATCCTGCATTCTACCTTTTGGGGATCATCTGAAACGGTGTTCTGCGAAATTCTACTACCTGCTGGCACGCATGGCGCACGCATGCGCATGACCCACAATCGTTCACACTACAATATCCTGCCACCTTGCTGACGAACGTCTTGTTGAGTCTTGTTGTTGATATATCTTAAACAATATCTTAAACATATGTTTTTCATTGCACCTGTATATGCATGTAAATATTTGCATGTAATTGGCTTTGCAGCCGAATGTATTTGTAGATGATAAAATGTCTGTACACCTGTTGGAATTCGGAGTGAACTATAGGGTGACGTCCAGGGGCGTTTTTAGTGGAGGGTTTTTTTTTTTTTTTTTTTAAACACAGTAATACGCAATTTTAGAGTAATTAGAGATGAATACTGAAGAACTAGAATCATTAGAGGTTCTCAAAGTGAGGTCCATGTCCATGAGAGGGATCTGGGCAGTCCCCATAGAAAATTCAAAGTTAACAGGACCAAATCATCAGTTTCTTATTTATTTATTTAACCTTTATTTAGCCAGATAAAACATTGAGGTAAGATTTGTCCATCCTTGGATTCCAAATGGCATTAAAATCCGCACCTATTATAAATGAGTAATCGGGAATGTCTAACATTGCATTGGTTAGTGTAGTGAAGAAACCCTCTTCGTACAAATTTGGGGCGTATACCGCTACCAATGCTATTTTCCTGTTCTTGTGTACAATCTTAGCTATAGTTATCCGACCTTCTACATCAGACCATACTCCCTTTAATTCAATATTCAACTTACGTTTAACGACTATGGCTACACCCCGAGTTCTCGTACCAATAGAAGAGTGACTAATATTATGATATGTGTTGTCCGCTAACTTATCTATGTCTTTCTCTAGAATGTGCGTTTCGCTTAGCAGAGCAATGTCCACCTGTTCTTTTTTCATCAGTGTGAGCACGCTTTTGCGTTTGAGTTGGTTATTTATTCCCCCAGTGTTCCAGATCATTATATTCAAACTAGCCATAATCTATACATGTTGTAGTGTAGTTTTTGGTAATGCTTCTGGAGTGCGAGGCAACAATAGTTATATATCGTATTTGCTTCGCGTCCCGCTCTGAGCCTTATTGAGATACCCCTTATCTCCTATGATACCTACTGTATCTCCCACGAACAAATACATGCACCCCACCTGTATGGGGCCCCGCCCCCATGGTGGCACCGCCCATATAACTGTGACTCTGGTCACCAAACACTCTTCCTCTATTTTCGTCCCATCGTACTGGCTGCGTGCACCATTCGTTAACTAGCAGGATGAAAAAGATCAGAGTCATAATGTTGAAAGCTTACCGGAGGTTGCTGGCCCCTGGCATCTTCGACGCATGTTTTCGGCGACACAACGGGCCTATGTTGATGTTCCTCGTTTGATGACAGCACATCGAGGTTCAGCTGTACAAGACTGGCTGTCGGGCCAGCTTGTACTCAGGTAGGCCCTGTGTCTTCAGGCATGGGTATTAGTGTTAGTAATGCTAGTTTGTTTTGTTACACAACCATGTTGTGTGTTGGCGCCGGGGGCAGGATGGTTTGGTGAACGTTCACTGCAGGGAACGGTTTCCAAGCTGTCTTGGGCGTGCTGCTAAAACATCTAATGCTATGCTACATGCTATCGCTAATGCCGCATGCTATTACTACTGCTAATTGCTACGCTGTTCTAATGTCTCCGCCGTGAGATGTTGTCACTCTCCCTCCTCTTGCCCGGTTCATCAATGAAGGTCAGTCGGTAGCTGTTGTGGGTTTTTTTGCTGAGTCCTTTTTTACCTTTTTTCGGGTAAATGGGTTGACAACAGGGTAGGCCGTGGCTAGGTTTCCTAGCCAGGTATGTTACCTTGTGTTCCGGCGGGGTTTGTTGAACGGTGTTCCCATCTGGGTTGGCGTCGGGTAGTGGGGCTATGGGTCCAGCCGACATGGTAAACATGTTGCGTGTCTGTGCGCAGGCAATTGTTGTTCTGGGTCCCACATCGCCTCGCGCTAGGCTGCAGTAGTATAAGGGCAGGGCCGCCTGGGAGAAATGTGAGGCCCTGTGCGTTTTTAGACGCGAGGCCCCCCACCCCCTGAGGCGGCCCTGTGTAGTGGGCTATTGTTTCGTTTTGTCACTCTGCTATGAGAAGGTCTGTCTTGCTACAGTTTTCTCTCCTCTCAACCATTCATACTGACGGTCAATCGGTATACTGGGGGAGTAGTGCGGGGGGGGGCTTTGTTTACCTTTTTTGGTAAATGGGCTAAACTAGGGCTGGTGTCCTGTTGTGAATATTTTGAATGAAGGCGGGACTAGTTCGCTCTGGTCCGTCTCCCCTTAACTTTGTGTGTATGGGTTTGCTCATTCTACAGTATTTTGTGGTTTAGTTCTTTTATTCATTTAACCTTTTCATGGTGCACACCACAGTGGAGGTTGCTGTTTGCAATCACCACTGGTGCTCCGTGTTAACATCAGTCCTTTGTTTTTGACATATTGAAACAATGCCCTGCCCGGCCGACGCCATGGGTGGGTCGGCCTGGTGAGTGGCTGGTGGGCTGTTAAGGCTTGTACCGCCACGGTATGGAATTGGCAACGATTAGAACTGTGTTCGAATTGCTGTTTTTTTCTATTAAAAAAATTGTGCCTGGTGGAGGGGCCTTGAGGGCCAGCCGACGTCGACACATCGTGCGAGGTTGTTGGCGTTATTAGCTTTGACCCAGCCGCAAGCTATAACCGCTCAGGGTTCCCCTCTCCGCAGGGGATTTTTTGGTCTTCTGCTGGAGCGCGGGCGGTATTGTCCTAGGCCCTACACCGCCTCACACCACGCAGCCAGAAGAAGAGAGAGCACGGCCTCGTCAGCGGCGATGACGAGGCCCTCGACAGGCGGCCATGTTTTTCCCCGCCGGAGGTATCCTGGGCGTTGATTCGACAGGTGTCCACAAGGCCGACAGCCTTGGCGGCCGAGGGATCGGCCATGTAGGATGGGTTCGGCTTGAACAAACAAGCCGTCACCGTCCTGCCGCGAGCAGCCCGCTCTCCGATCACTCCCTTCCCCAACACCAGCGGAAGAAGTGGGCTCTGATTGTTTCCTTTGGCTGCGGGCCGCGTGCCTTCGTTGATGCGCGGGCGGCCCCCCTTTTCGCTTCTCATGGGGACAGGGGCTGACACCCAGTTGATGGCTGAGCCTGGGTCTGTCCGTGAGAATGTTGTGCTGTCAAGCGGCTCCCACACCTTGAACTGTGTTGGTTGAGCCTGGTGTTACGTCTGTCAACTTAAGTGTTGTCAGCAGGGGGGCTCGAAACCTTTTGAGGCACACAGTGCGGGCTTCCCCGGCCTCGCCTTCGCCAGGCCAGGTATCATGTTGGTGCCTCCCACTCCTGAAATATTGGCAAGTGGTCGCAGCTCACATGATTTGGGGTGGTAGTAATATCACTGCAGGGCTTACACCTTGCATGTCCGGCTGCAGAACAACTCCTTCAGCATGTTCTGGAGGGGTGTTCAGTGGGGGGGCTTTTTTCATCGGAAGCCCCCCGTATCAGACCGGCCCTTTCTGTCGGGGTTCCCCCTTGGGTGCGATTGCCTCGTGGGTGGTGTCAGGGTCAGGTGTTCCGACACGGAACGCGCTCCTCGCACGGTTCCAGGTTTGGCTACGCACAGCGGGGGGACCGGGCCAACTATCTACAGTTCCTGGCGGACCTGCGCCACGTGACGGCGGGTGCGTTGGGAGTGTCGTCACATATGACTACGGCAGTACCATATGTCGAGGTGGATCGAGAGAACGCTGTGGCGGGGACTTGTGTTTACACAACCCCACCCGTTTTCAGGTTTGGTACAGACCCTATTGTCAGGGTCTCCAGCAGTGACAGCTCTGGTCAACGAGATCCAATCTCTGTGGACGAAGCAAGCCATCGTCGTGGCGTTCTCCTCCCGGTGTTCTCTGCCCGAGAAGTTGGGAGGGAGGGGTGTAAGACCCAGGCTGGACCTGTCCCATGGGAAGGTTCAGCATTTTTTGGATCGTCTCCTACCTGTTGAACACTGTCAGGTGGGGGTCTGGTTCTCCTCCATAGACCTGTAGGATGCGTATGCGCATCCCCGATCTTCCATCCTAGGGCTTACCTACACTTCCTTTGCAGGGTTAGCGTATGAGTACCAGAGGCTGCCGTTCGGTTTTCTCTGGCTCCCCGCATCTTCACCAAGTGCGTGGAGTCCGCACTGGGGCCTCTGCGTCGTCCGGGGTTACGGAGTGTTCTGCCCTGATGACGTTCTGGTCCTTCGCGGTCAAGGTGGATCGTCAGGTCTCGTACCAGGCAGGTCTCTACCAGCCTGGGGTTGCTGTAGACTGGATGTAGAGTACTCCTCTTCCCAGTCAACGGTTGGAGGGCTATGGGCATCCATCTCAGAGCGTGTTGTCAACACGCTCGGGAGGTTCCGTCCTAGGACGGTTACGGCGCTGTCTCATGTCGCGTTTTCACCGACGCCTCCCTCGCTGGTGACGCGTCGGGCCAACGCAGTAGGGGGCAGCTGGCAAACCATGCTGCCCGGTCTGCGCTACGTTCAATGTGTTGGTGTTGAAAGCGGTCCTTCTGGTCCACAAATGGTGTTGATCAGGACGGACGATACGACGTCAGTGTCGTGTATCGACAGACTGGGAGGAGTACGCTCCCCCTGTCTGCACCAGGCGGCGGGCGGCTGGCTATGGGCGTCCTCCATCTGCGCGGCCTGAGGGCTCCCCACATACCCGGCAGGGAGAATGTGGGTGCAGGTGTACTGTTGCGGGGCGGTCCTCATCCTGACGGGTGAGGATTACGTCTGGACATGGCCAGGCAGGTCTGGGACCGATGCCGTGCCGCCAGGGATTCTTCCCCATACATCTGTTAGGTCAGTTGTTGGGACGGGTACGTTGAGGGGCGCAGGTTCTTGATCCTGATGGTGTTACCATCTGGAATGCGCATGCTCCCTCCACTGTCGCGCTTACGCGGGCAGATGACGTATGTTCCAAGTGTGGTGTAAGGCGGGGGGCCGGGACTCAGTCTCCTGCCCCCTGGATGCTGTCCTTAGTTACCTCCAGTCTCTCCTTGATAGACTGTCGGCTTCGACGGTGAGGGTATATTCAGCAGCTATATCCTCCTATCATGAGGGGTTTGAGGGGATGTCTTGTTCAGCCACCCTCTTGTGAAGCGTTTCCTGCTTGGCGCTCGACGCGTTAAGCCGGTGCAACGCTCCTTGGCTCCGACTTGGGATCTTCAATTGGTCCTCGGTCGGTTGTCCTTGGCCCCGTTTGAGCCGCTCGAGCAGGCGCCGTTGGGACAGCTGTCCTTCGAGACCGCGTTTGTAACTGAGGGGTACAATTCCCTGACTGTATTGATAGGTATGGTATTATTAAACCACTACCTCTTGTACTTTAACTTCTGGCCATCCAGTACATGATATAGATATGATGAACACTTTCCCACCTGATGAAACGAAGTCCACACAAATGTACAAATCGAATATTTTATATAGCAAAGGGTATATACAACGTTCACTTGATGACATTTATGATTTGAAATGCACTTGTATGGCAAATGAGTATTCGTAGGTAAATCAACATTGAATGTCCAATCTCTGGTTACGCAGGGAGTAAGTATACAACCCGGTTCTTTAGGGAACTATAGCGATGGTACTTAAATGATTATAGCTGGATACACTAAGGGGGGGGGGGGGGTCCCGCTGGTTGTAAGACAGTAGGAGGGGGGGTTAGAAGAGCCGCTGGCGGTATCCCATCTGGCCGACGATTTCTTGGGAGAATTCAGAGTCCTGAACACGATGCCCACAGAACCTCGGTCCGCAGATGAATACAGCTGGACCCTCTGGTGGACGGTAGCTGCCGGTCCACAACGGAGAGACGTGAGGCGACCTCACTGGTGTAGAGCGCCGTCTCACCTGGACTCCTCTCCGGGGGGTAGTTCCAACACTCAGCAGTGTTGGCCGTTATCCATGGAATAATCAAAGCACCCAAAGCATGTAGATAATCCAAGCCGTGGAAGGCTCGCCGTCGTCCGGGTAAAGTAATCCAATGTACAGGTCCACTCGTCCTGGCCCGGAGCTCCTCGGATGCAAGCACCACAAGTGGTCTGCCCAGCCTGGTTAAGACTCCAGATAACGTCAGGAACGATGGGGGTGCTGCTCACTTTATAACTCTAACCGAACGATGCACCATACATAATAGACTATTATTAGCTTAATAGAAATACGTCCAACTCGACGGTATAGTGCCAAACTATGACAATTCAACTATTAATCCACACGATATCTCAATGCCTATTCTGGGTATGGGTATGGGCCACAGTGTGTTGAGTCACACGTGGTTCCGCCTGTACGGTGTGTTCAAGGGGTTCTAGTTCCCTCTTGTTTGCATTCAGGTGGAGTTGACTGCGCCCCCCCTTCATTAGGAAGGATGGGGTGACAGGGCTCCCCGCACCCCTTGATGTGGGCTTACGGGTCCTCAGGGGGTACATTTGTCGGGCCTCGCGTCCGCTCTTCCCCATATCTCAATAAGGCTCAGAGCGGGACGCGAAGCAAATACGATATATAACGATAGGTTATGTAGATAACCTAGTTATATTAGTATTGGCTGAGCGTCCCGCTCTGCGCGGCCCTGAGTTCCCTCTTGAGGGATCTTTTCCTGGGACGGGATTTGGCGAGGAAGAGTGTTTGGTGACCAGAGTCACAGTTATATGGGCGGTGCCACCATGGGGGCGGGGCCCCATACAGGTGGGGTGCATGTATTTGTTCGTGGGAGATACAGTAGGTATCATAGGAGATAAGGGGTATCTCAATAAGGCTCAGAGCGGGACGCTCAGCCAATACTAATATAACTAGGTTATCTACATAACCTATCGATATACATCCAACTAGTGAGGTCCCGTTGAGAGCCGAGCTTAAAAACATACATATAAAAATCCCCTACCCTCCCCTCCCACCGAGAGTCGTACAGGATTGTGTTCCATGAACACAACCTTCGCGTATGACTCCCTCCCTTAAACCACCGGATATCCCAGAATGATCCAATTATCATTAACATTCCTATGTATACCATAGGATCTAACACTCTAAATTCTACCATAAGTAGAATGTCAACTGTGGCTTGGCCACTTTCCCGTTAAATAAAAATTTAAATAAGATAAAACTAAAAATAAAGACCAAAAATAAGCTTCAATTATCATGCCATAATCACTTACATTTTATATGAACTTGTGTAATTTATAATAACCCATGAATAATATGGAGGTATTGAACTGAAAAGAGAACCTCAATAAATCAGAGAAAACAGAAGAAAAAAAACAAGTAAAAAGGAAGAGAACATTAACTTAAATCCTAAAAGAGCTTTGCTATGCTTAAACATCTAAAGTATAAATTGGAGAAGTAGTGGAAATATTTCCAATTAATAAAAAGCAGTTTTTAAATACGTATAAGCAGCATTTCCCCTGGCCAGGGGTGGGCGATGATCCGTTGTGAAGAATGTTATTCCAGCCAGCCGCTGCTGTGATGGTTCTGTGGTTCTGCAGCTAGATGCTGTTGGTTATTCCCCCGAAGGGCTTCTGGTAGTATGTCTGGCCACGTATTGCTGTTATTCCAGAATGTTCCCTATATCAAAGAATGTTTTAGATGTTCTAGATTATTCCAATATGTCGTTTTTACAGTGTTCGAATGTTCCAGTATGTTCTGGAGTGTTGTTAGAATTCCATACTCTTAAAATAAGGATCACTTCAACGCCATGTTCATCTTCTCTGTATCGTTCCAATTTTGAATCCAATATGTTCGCAATAATAGAAGCCCAACGGGGAAAACATTCAATAACTCTGAGCTCGTAGGTCTCTCTGTCCCAAATCATCGGTTCATTAAAGTTTATACTATATGGTGTCCATGCATAACAGAGATTAAAAGGCCATTTATACACTATCCTGCGTGTTGTGCTGCCATGTATTTGGCTGCATCTTCAGGCGAGTTGAGGAATACCCTTGCTCCTTGTTTATCGACGATGCGAAGTATTGCAGGGTATATTAATAGGGGTCTGTATTTCTCCAGATAGAGTTGAGACATCACCGTCTTGAATTTGGCTCGCAGTTCCACCACCTCCCGACAATAATCTTCAAAACAGTGTATTGATATATCCTTGTATTTCAGATTGCCTTTCATCCTGCGAGTTTCACGAATAATAATTTCTTTTATTCTGACTTGGCGCAGGGTAACCAATATCACTCTGGGTCTAACGTTATTGTCACTGGATCGGGTCCCCAATCTGTAGCACTGCTCCACCTCGGGTACTTTAGGAAGGATCGCTGGTCCCAAGATTTTCTGTAATTCTGTCGCAAACTCTTCAGGGTGTGCGCAGCTCACCGACTCATCCAGACCGACTATACGAATATTCAGCTTGCGTCTTTGATATTCCATCTCGAATATTTTGGCTTTCTGTTCTTCATTGATTCGCTTAAGCTCAATCGTTATATCGTTGAGCTCCGTATTGAGTTCTTTGTAGTTTCCCTTCATCTCAGCAGTTAGATTAACGTTGATATCCTCTACGTCTTTGTAGATCTGCACGACATTTTGTTGGTGGTCTTCCAGACCTGTTTCCAGTGCCGCGGTGCGCTTAATATGTGCTTCTGCGTCCACTCTTAGCGCTTCTATTTTGCCTTCGATAGATTCTTTGATAGCATCTACTTTTTGGGTTATTGTCTTCTCCATTGTCTCCATTATCTTCTCCATTTTTCTCATTTCCCGGATAATATATTCGGTGTCCGCGGAGGTATTTGTAGGGGTTGAACTTGAGGCGGCTGCTATTACGTCTATATTCTCCGCTATTTGTTTCATGTATCCTGTGGCCGTAGCCGGCGAGTCCTCTGCGCTTGGTTTTGAGATCGTTTGATTTTTCTTTGGAGGCATCTCGATTCTTTCGATCAATATAGTTAGTTGATAATCTCAGTTGATATATGCGTCAAGTTTTAAACGCATTGGTGGTCTATAAATATGTTTTTAAAACGAAAAAAATAAATAACGGGTGAGCAGCTCTGTCACATGCGACTTACTCCATTCTATAGCTGACCGGAAAACATACTTATACTTTAGACCGTATTTTAGTATGAATATGTGAATGAAAAAGTATAACGTTGCTACAGTACATCCTGAACAATAGATATAGGATGTTGAATGATTTGATTTTGATTTGATTTGATTTTATTAGGGATCCCCATTAGCTGGTGCGATAGCAACCAGCTAGTCTTCCTGGGGTCCACACACAAAAAAACATACAAAAACAATCACTATTGCAAAAAACAAAAATTATTAAAAGTCAGTACACACAATGCATAATGAACCTACTGTAACAATTAATATAGCTTAAAATTACATTTGTGTAAAACAAAAACAAAAAATTACTTTACAGTGTTAAAAACTATTTAAAAACAATTTAAGATTCTTTTTAAAAGTGAATCTACTGTAAATGCAGCAGAGGTTCCGAGGCAGGCCATTCCAAAGAGTTAATGCTCTAAAAAATAAAAGATCTCCTTAAAGCGTTGGTTTTAGGACCTGGCAATTCAAGCTGCCCACTACAGGAACCTCTAGTGTAATGCTCGTGCACAGTATTACTAAAAACAATCTGATTATGTATAAAAACAGGAGTTTTACTGCTCATGACCAACTTGAACAGCACAAGTATATTAAAAGTAGAGCTGGGCCGTTAACGGCGTTAACGTGCTGCGTTAACGCTATACTAGTATCGCGCGATAATATAATTAACGCATTAATCTAAAAAAGATTATTATTATTATTATTATTTTTTTTTTTTTTTTTACACCTTTATTTACCCAGGGTAGGTTCATTGAGCACAGATGCTCTTTTTCAGGAACGCCCTGCTTCACATTCACACAGTTCCATTCACACCTGGGAGCTGCCCAGTACAACCACAGTTGACACCATTGGCCACTGAGCAACTCCACTGGAGCAGTTGATTCAAGCCATGTCACATAGTTCAAGTTTGAAATGATTCTTTCTGTTTTGCTCCTGAGAGTGTGCTAGATACTGTACTGTACTGGTAATATTATTTATTTGTGTTAACTTCTGAATAAAACAACTTATTAAACACAAGTACATCTTATTGAACATTATTTTGATATTTCATTACCAATTATCATAGCAAAACAGCTTTTTCAAACAGTCTGTAATGCATTTTGGAAACGGGAGATGGGCTCATGGTGTAATGGGCCACCAGCATCAAAATGACCCGATTTACTAGAGGACGAGAGGGGCTGGGCTGAATCGGAGCAATCCGCCAATATGGTATTTAGACCCTAAAACACATTGATACGAACTCCTATTACTATAATACAATGCTAGAGACTGAAAAATGACATTTATAATGCATAGCCCCTTTAAAAGAAATCCGGTGTGGGTGGATTTGGATGAAGGGCGCTTGTTTTTATTATAGCCTCCTCCCGTTTTGCCAGTACTGTGGTAAAACTGATAGCGTGTGGTTTAGGAACAGGGAGTTTTTCACAAATCCAGCGCTCCCTTTCTTGGCTGTGACGTAGTCACGTTACATTCGGAGACAGACAGTCGATCTGCCAATTACGTCCCACCGCTTGCACCCACCTCTTCTTCTTACCACCAATCAGAAGCTCTCGTTCGTTTATTTACCTCCGGATTGTCAGCCATTACTCTACTCGGAGCTAACGTTATCTCCCCGCCAGCCACATTGACAAGTACCAGCGCTTATACATTACTGGCAAATGTCTTGTTGCACTTGTGGCAACGAGCGTTGTCAGCATCGACTTTAGTAAAATAGACCCAGACTTTTGAACGTTTCGTTCTGTCCGCCATTATGAGAGCAGAGCTGTCTGTACTCGGCAGCGCAGCACCCGTGTGTGTGTGTGTGTGTGTGTGTGTGTAAGTGAGTGAGTGAGTGAGTGAGTGAGTGAGTGAGTGAGTGAGTGAGTGAGTGAGTGAGTGAGTGAGTGTGTGTGTGTGTGTGTGTGTGTGTGTGTGTGTGTGTGTGTGTGTGTGTGTGAGTGAGTGTGTGTGTGTGTGTGTGTGTGTGTGTGTGGGAGGGGAAGAGAGGAGAGAGCACAGCACAGCCCGCTCCCCGCGCAGGCAGAGACACAGAGGCAGGAGAGATATAGACAACGGCCAACAAGATTAGTTTACGACGTTTAAATTCCTAAAAAAGAAACTCCATAATTTCTCGAGTACCGATAGCAGTACCGATGACGTCGGAGCTTATAAATACTAAAAAAAAAAAAAAATTGATAAAAAAAAGAAATATATATATATACATTTTAAAAAAAATATTATAATACAATAAATATCGGTTATCGGTATCGGTTATCGGCTTGAGGAGCATAAAGTTATCGGTATCGATATCGGTGTCAAAAAATCAATATCGTGCATCCCTAGTATTGATACGGGTATCGGGCCATGCCAGGCTAAAACAGGGTAACAGGATTGGGGGGATTTCCCCAAAGCTTAAAATCTGACACCAAGAGAGCATGTGATTTGATTAAACTCCAAGCAGCATAATACCCTGTTTGGCCCATCTTGTACCCTAGCATGTGGGGAAACTTGGCATGGCCAAACACTTGTCTGACTTGTGAGTTAAAGGGATAGTTTGGATTTTTGGACAGTAAGTGGTATGAAATACTTGCTAGTAGTATTGTAACTGAGGGGTTACAAAACCCTGACTGTATTAAAGATTGTGATAGATTAAACCACTGCTAGTTATGTACTTTAATTACTGGCCAGACAGTACATCAAATATAGATGGTGAACACTCACAAGAACACGGCATTGACAAAGAAATAGTATTTGAGGGTATTTTATTATTATGCAACATTAGGTTACAGAATGAGAATTAGGGTCGCGCTTGTATGGCGAAGAATATGCGTAAAGTCAGTCAATAGCATGAGTCACTAAGAATAGCAGGAATCCTACGATGGGTCTAAGTTGACACCACCTGTCGTATAATAGCAACTATATAAGGCAACGCTGATACCGCCTGGAGACAATGGGTTCCCTCCGGGGGTGTAAGGCCTGGAGGGTAGAGGAATGTTCGGATACTCAGTCTGATTCAATGAAGAATAAAGAGACTCGGTCCTTGTAAATCCCACAATCAGCAGCAAAGCAATAGTTGTAATCCAAATGCTCGATAGCACTGATGACAGCTAGCCAGCCTCTGTCCATGAGGCCAGCCCGAGTTGTAATCCTCACGAGGTTGAATCCCAAACGATAGTGGAAATCAACGAGGCTCTTCTCCGGGTAACACGTTCCAAATCAATATAATCCAACCGGTAATGGTTCTGCAATCGCCGACGTTGGTTCTCCTGTGCACATATCCAACGGTTCTCCGACTAGGCCTCCTCGGGTGTGGGCACGTATTTAGGCCACACACCCTGGCTAAGGTACACTAGCTCAAACACGACGAACCGCTGGGTAATGCTACACACGAACGAACTGTGGCCGCACGATATACAATAAATGAACGACTATTTACTTCACATTAGATTAGGTCGAACTTGACGTTACTGCATTAAACTCTGACACTTTACTATTCTATTCGCACATGTTCTCAACGCACAAGTTGCTCACTTCACCACGATGAACTACGTTGGCTTGCATAGATGGACAAGCAGGTGATCTACTGAACGGTGGGGTAAGGTTGAAGTTGACTACTGCTGTGCGCACCTCGCGCTGTATATATACTTAAGTGATTATCTAGTCCCAAACCGCAGTCCTTGTCTGGTATCAATACGCTGTCTCCGGGCATGTTCTGACATGCCTGAACTCGTCTTTGAACCTGGCGTTGGGGGCTTGCGAGGTGGCGCTGTCCAATAAGGAGAGCGAATATTACTCTGGTTTGAACGCAGGTAAAGGGATATTCCGTGTATATATAAATAATATACAAAGTATATCAAACAATAAAGGTAGATTCTCAGTTTTAATCTGGCCCTTCACAACAGCCGCCTCCTAATTAGTCCGCACCTAATTAGTTAAGGGAGACAGATTAATAGTCCAGTCAACTGCTCAATGTCTGTTGTGGGGAGTAGGGCAATCTACAAAGTCAGTGGGTCATGATCGTCATCAGGGGAGTCAGGGAGCCTCGGCAACTCTATCAGCCTCGCCACGGGCCGGGTGTATGTCCGCCCGTGGACAATAACTTCTGCCGCTCTGACCTTTCCGTCGGCACCAGTGATCACCTTGCTTACGCGGCCGGCCGGCCACATAGCTCGGGGTAGTGACTGGTCTATGATCATAACGACTGTGTCCACTTGTAAGTTGTCTCTGTCCTTTACCCACTTCTGACGGGTTTGGAGAGACGGTAGGTAGTGGAGGAGGAAACTGTTCCAAAACTTGTCAGCCAATATTTGACTGTACCTCCACATTCTTCGGCCGTTCGCTTCTTCAGGTCTGTACACCGTCTGTGGAAGCGCAGGGTCCAGCCGCCCCATCAAGAGAGTGTTGGGGGTGACTGGGTCGACATCTGCTACATCACTTGAGACGTAACCGATGGGCTTTGAGTTCAATACTCCCTCGATCTCCGTGAGGACTGTCGTGAGGACTTCTTCCGCCACGGTCTGGGCCCCAAGCACGGCGTACAGAGCTGTCTTTATGGAACGTACTTCTCTTTCCCAGGTTCCCCCGAAGTGAGGGGCGTTCGGGGGGTTAAACTGGAATTCGATCTGATAGGGAGCGAGGTGGGTCTTAAGTTCTGGGCCCATGGCTTGGAAGCTCTCTCTCAACTCTCTTTCTCCGCCTTTGAAGTTTGTCCCGTGATCAGACAACAACGTAGACGGTTTTCCTCTTCGTGCTGTGAATCTCCGGAAGGACATGAGGAATGAATCCGTACTCATGGTCGGAAGGAGTTCTATGTGTACTGCTCGGGTGGTCATGCACTTGAATACAATGCCCCACCTCTTCTCTGTCCCTCTTCCTTTCTTCACGTAGAGCGGGCCGAAGCAGTCCACGCCCGTGGAGTGAAAGGGCTTCTCGCCAAGTCGGATGCGACAGGGAGGCAGGTCGGCCATCATGGGTATACTGGGCTGTGCTCGCCACTTGCGACAGTCTAGACAGGTCCGCTGGAAGCGTCGTACTGCTTCTCTTCCTTGCAGTATCCAATAACGACGTCGGATCTCAGCGAAGACTCTCTCTGCCCCAGCGTGGTGCACATCCTCGTCGTATTTCTTTATGATGAGCTCAGTGACCTTGTGTCGGCTGTTGAGGACTATAGGAAACTTGACGTCATCCGTTAAGTCCGGGGCCCGTCTCAGACGACCACCCACCCTGATGAGGCCATGGGTGTCGCGCTCAGGGGCCAAGTGGAGCAGTCTGCTGTCTGACGGGATTGGCTTTGTTCCCTGCAGGCAGTCTAGCTCGTCGGGGAACGAGTCTCTTTGGGCTCGCTGTAGCAGAAGGAGTTCTGCCTCTGCGTAGTTCGATGTGTCAATGTCTGTAGTGGGGGGAACCTCAGGGTGGTGTCACAGGAATGTTTTTAGCTGCGCACTCTCAAAGGTGAGGCAGTCGTCTATGTTAGGGTCAGTGGGGACTGGGATGTGCGTCAACCCACAGAACATAGATTTCTTGATCTCTGCCTCCTCTTGACTAGCCTCCCGTGGGGTGGGGGTAGGCCACTCCTCCTCCGGGAGCTTGAGGAACTCAGGACCGTCACTATAGATATTGGGACGTGTGAGGTCATCTAGGGACATCCCCCGTGTGATGACATCGGCTGGGTTCTGATCCTACCAGGTCTTGAATCTCTGTGATTCTGACTCCCACGAAGACCTTGTATCTACAAGAATCGGACTGGATCCATGTGAGTACGGTCATGGAGTCTGACCACAAGATTGTTCTTTGCACCGGGATGGTGAGTTCACGTTGGATTAACGTGGTGAGTTGCGCGCCTACCAGAGCTGCGCAGAGCTCTAGACGCGGGATCGATTGTTGCTTGCGGGGGGCTATCCTTGAGCGAGCCAGGATGAAGGCTGTGTGTATTTCTCCTCCCTCCTCTCGGGCCCGCAAGTAAGCCACCGAACCGTAGGCTACTTCCGAGGCGTCACTGAAGACGTGCAGGTCCATCTGGCATGTCTCCAGCCGCACTGTGGGTGGGAAGTAGCTCCGGCGTATGTTCACATTTTGGAGCGAGCTGAGTTCTCTCTCCCACTCTCTCCAGGTGGAAGCTAGGTGGTCAGGTATGGGGTCGTCCCAGCCCTGTTCCTTGTCCCACAGCTCTCGTACAATCATTTTCGCCCGAATGGTGTAAGGTAGGATACACCCCAGCGGGTCGTATTGACTTGCGAGTGTTCTGTATACGCTCCGTCTGGTGGTCGGTAGAGGGGTCGACCTTCCCTGCTCCGGGGTCAGGGGTGTGTATTTGTAATGGAGCGAGTCTGTTTTGAAGCGCCAGACTAGGCCCAATGTCATTTCCTGTGCTTCACCTGGGGTGGTCGCCATCCAGGTCTCGCTGCTTGCTGCCTTTGTCTCTGGGGAGAGGCTGCGAAGTACTTGAGGGTCACTGCTGGCCCACTGCCGGAGATCAAAGCCGCCTTTGATCAGTGAGGCGCGGAGCTTGAGTAGGAGGGCTTCGGCTTCTTCTGGCGTCGAGACGCTTTGCAGACAGTTGTCCACGTAGAAACTCCTCTCTACACTTTGTCTGACCTCCTCGTCAGCTTCAGGGTCTTCTGTCACATGTTTTTGTAGTGCGAACGTAGCACAGCATGGGCTGCATGTGGTGCCGAAGGGGAGGACCTCCCATTGGTAGATGGATGGTTGCTCATCGTTGATCCTCTCTCTCCATAGGAATTGCAGCAGGGGCTTGTCCTCCTCCACTAGTCGCACCTGCAGGAACATCCCTTTGATGTCGCCGCTGATGGCCACCTTGTCTTGGCGGAAACGTAGTAGTACGCCGAGGAGAGAGGGGCCGAGTGTCGGGCCGGGCAAGAGTTCTTTATTCAGATTCTGTAGTCCGATCTGGTAGCTGCAGTTGAATACAATGCGATCCTTGCCGTTGTGGTGGACCTTGTGGTGGGGCACGTACCAGGATTCAGTCGTCTGGTCGGCCTCTTGTATGTCAATTTTCTTTATGTGTCCCGCTGTGATCAGCTTGTCGATCTCGGCGCGGTACACAGTGGCTTGAGTGGTGTCTTTGGCTAGACGCCGCTCGGTGTTCAGTAGATATCGCTCTGTCGCTTCTTTTGAGGCGTGGAGGGTGGGCATACCCTCTCGCCTCAAGAGTGGAGTTGCGTATCTCATCACTCCGTTGACCTCGACTCTCTTTGTCTTCTGCTCTAGGAGGGCTATGGCATAAGTGTCTCCCTTTGAGCGAACGAGTTTCTTTTCATTCTTAAAGGGCATCGCGTCTAATGTAAATAGCCTCTCGACGTGCTGCAAGAGGGTGGTGTCGTCTTTGTTTATCCTCGTGTAGAGGCAGCGAGGGGCTGTCGGTCGGTTGGAAGACCCGGAGAGGGGGCCTTGTAGTGTCCAACCCAAACGGGTCTCGACCGCTGCTGGACAGCCTCTGGGCCCGATGTGGACCCGGTCCGTTGGGACGATGAGGTGTGCGTGGTCGGATCCTATGAGCAGGGTCGGGGTGGCGTCGTAGATGAGCGGTATAGGTAGTTGACGTAGGTGCACGTATTTCTCCGTCAGCATTGGCGGCGTCGCGCTGTGCATTGGCGCGGTCTCGTTCGATGTTCTCTTCCGTCTGAAGGCGCCTCTCCTCCAGTCTGATGCGGTCGTCCTCACTCCGTTGTTGCGCCTGGAGGCGCTCTTGTTCCGTTGCAGAGTGTTCGCGCTCACTAAAGGCTTGCGCTTGGAGTTGCGCGTGGAGGCGCTCTCGTTCCGCTGCAGAGTGTTCGCGCTTGCTTAATTGTTGCGCCTGGAGGCGCTCTCGTTGTTCGCGCTCGCTCATTTGTTGAGCCTGGAGGCGCTCTCGTTCCACGGCAGAGTGTTCGCGCTCACTTAATTGTTGTGCCCGGAGGCGCTCTCGTTCCGTAGCAGAGTGTTCGCGCTCACTAAGGGCTTGCGCTTGGAGTTGCGCGTGGAGGCGCTCTCGTTCCGTGGCAGAGTGTTCGCGCTCACTAAGCGTCTTTGCTTGAAGCCGGTCGCGCTCACCCTGGAGTCGGTCTCTTTCGGTTGAGGCTGTCAGCGTGGCGATCAAGGCTTGCGCCAGTCTCTGGTCCGCCTCGCTGGGGGATGACACTGACGGAGGTGATCGGGTGCTGACAGGGCTTGTTGGAGATCTGTTCTCCTGGCGCGCTCCGAGGTCTATCTCCTGAGCGCGGTACTCTTCTCTTGGTTGTGTGTCGGGTTCTATCCCTGGAGCGCTTTCTTTATCCTGGAGCGCTCCGGGGTCTATCCCGGTGACGTTGTCTGGAGGTATAGTCACGTCATGTCCCACTTGGTCCCCCCCGTGAGCTAAGTCAGTTTCGTTTGAACCCACTGGGGTCTCTACTGGCAGGGTCGCCAAGTCGATAGGATTGGACATGCTTAAACTATCCGATTTATCCGTATTTAACGTCTGTTTAGATAAGCTAGGGGGTAGAACGAAAGCGAAGTCCTCCAGATATGGAGGTAGCTGACGTTTGCGCTGCGGGCGTTCTAGCTTAGGGGAGCCGCTTGGAGAGTGTTCACCGCTGGCCATGTCAATATTAATATTATATTAAATATTACACTGATACCCTCCGGCTCGAAGGACCAATTGTAACTGAGGGGTTACAAAACCCTGACTGTATTAAAGATTGTGATAGATTAAACCACTGCTAGTTATGTACTTTAATTACTGGCCAGACAGTACATCAAATATAGATGGTGAACACTCACAAGAACACGGCATTGACAAAGAAATAGTATTTGAGGGTATTTTATTATTATGCAACATTAGGTTACAGAATGAGAATTAGGGTCGCGCTTGTATGGCGAAGAATATGCGTAAAGTCAGTCAATAGCATGTGTAACTGAGGGGTACAATTCCCTGACTGTATTATATAAGTATGGTATCATTAAACCACTACTGTCTTATGTACATTACTACTGGCCATACAGTACACAGGTATATCAGATGAACACTTCCCACAATGACACGGTTCCACACAAAACTGGGTTATAATAATATTTATTAGCAGCAATGATAGTATATAACAATACTTTACGTAGGGTTGCGCTTATAAGGCGAAAGAATGTGCGTGAGCAAATCAATAACGTAAGTCCATGATCATATTACGCAGGAGATAATGAATACCACCTGTATCTTAGGAATTATATCTATGGTACACTAGTAAGGCAGCGGGAGATACTGGTAGGGTCCCTCCGGTTGTAGGCCAGCAAGGGGAGAGGATTTGTCGGTAGCAGAGTCTGGGTCAACGAAAAATAGGGAGACTCCAAGTACAGGAGACGGTGCAATAATCTCTTGATCCGCAGACGAATAACAGCTGTTCTCCGGCATGCAGCTCCGCATGGAAGAAAGCTAGCCAGCCTCAGGCTTCTGAGAGGCGGGCTCGACGTTGCTCCTCACAGGGTAAATCCCACACAATTGTGGGTGTAGACGATTCTCCGCTCCATCAATTACAGGACCAAAGCAAATATAATCCAGCTGAAAAGGGCTATGTAGTCGTCGGGTAGGTTATCCAGTGTACATGTCCACACGGTCCTCGTCTAGGGCTCCTCGGGTGAAGGCGCCAGGGTAAGCTGCCCAGCCTGGATAAGCACACTAGCTGGTACGAGGAAACGTTGGTGATGCTGGTCACTGTAGAACGGTAGCCGCACGGTACACTATACATAAATAGACTATTACTGAATTAATAGAATAGGTCGAACTCGACGGTACAGCGTTAAACTCTGATACTTCAGTTATTAATTCGCACGCGGTCTCAATGCTCTATTTGGGGCCAAACAGGCCATACTTCACCGCACGTTGTATCGTGGGTGAGGCTTCAACTTATTGGGTAACTTAACTTCTGTATTCACCTGCGCCGTATTTATACGTTAGGTGAACAAACTAGTACCAGCTTTATTCCTGTCTCGTATCTTTGCGCAGAGCCGTTCATGTCCAGGCAAGTCTTTGGCGGTGACTTTGAACCAGACCTTGGGGGTATGGCAGTGGCGCCTAAGGGACCGCTGTCCAATAAGAGAACGAAATATTATGGTCTGTACTAGGTTAAAGGGATATTCCGTGTATATGTACAAGGAATACACAAGGGATATCAAACGATATACAAATATTATGCAATATATATCAATTAATAAATATATATATTCGGTTTAATCTGATCCTTCGTAACAGCCGCCTCCTAATTAGTCCCACCTAATTAGATAAGCAGAGACAGATTAACCGCACTGTCCACTACTCAATGTCTGTTGTGAGGGTAGGGCAGTTCACAAAGTCAGGGGGTCATGGTCATCATCAAGAGTGTCGGGGAGCCTTGGCAACTCTATCAGCCTCGCCACGGGCCGGGTGTATGTCCGCCCTTGGACGAGCACTTCTGCCGCTCTGACCTTTCCGTCGGCACCAGTGATCACTTTGCTTACGCGGCCGGCCGGCCACATAGCTCGGGGTAGTGACTGGTCGATAATCATGACGACTGTTCCTTCTGTCAAATTGTCTCTTTCTTTCACCCATTTCTGGCGGGTCTGTAGAGACGGTAGATAGTGGAGGAGGAAACTGTTCCAAAACTTGTCAGCCAACACTTGACTGTACCTCCACATTCTTCGGCCGTTCGCTTCTTCAGGCCTGTACACTGTCTGTGGTAGCGCGGGGTCCAGCCGCCCCATCAAGAGAGTGTTGGGGGTGACTGGGTCGACATCTGCTACATCACTTGAGACGTAACCGAGGGGCTTTGAGTTCAATACTCCCTCGATCTCCGTGAGGACTGTCGTGAGGACTTCTTCCGCCACGGTCTGGGCCCCAAGCACGGCGTACAGGGCTGTCTTTATTGAACGTACTTCTCGTTCCCAAGTTCCACCGAAGTGAGGTGCATTCGGGGGATTAAACTGGAAATCAATCTGAGAGGGAGCGAGGTGGGTCTTAAGTTCTGGGCCCATAGCTTGGAAGCTCTCTCTCAGCTCTCTTTCTCCGCCTTTGAAGTTTGTCCCGTGATCAGACAATAATATAGACGGTTTCCCTTTCCGCGATGTGAATCTCCGGAAGGCCATAAGGAATGAGTCTGTGCTCATGGTTGGAAGGAGTTCTATGTGTATCGCTCAGGTGGTCATGCATTTGAATACAATACCCCACCGCTTCTCAGTCCCTCTTCCTTTCTTTACATACAGCGGGCCAAAACAGTCCATACCGGTGGAGTGAAAGGGCTTGTCGCCGAGTCGGAGGCGACAGGGGGGTAGGTCAGCCATCCGGGGTATACTGGGCTGTGCTCGCCATTTACGACAGTCTAGACAAGTCCGCTGGAAGCGTCGTACTGCTTCTCTCCCTTGCAGTATCCAATAACGACGTCTGATCTCCGCGAAGACTCTCTCTGCCCCGGCGTGGTGCACGTCCTCGTCGTATTTCTTTATGATAAGCTCTGTGACCTTGTGTCGGCTGTTTAAGACTATCGGGTACTTGACGTCATCCGGTAAGTCTGGGGCTCTCCTCAGACGACCACCCACTCTGATGAGATTATGGGCGTCGCTCTCAGGGGCTAAGTGGAGCAGTCTGCTGTCTGACGGGACTGTCTTTGATCCCTGTAGACAGTCTAGCTCGTCGGGGAACGAGTCTCTCTGGGCTCGCTGTAGCAGAAGGAGTTCTGCTTCTTCGTAGTTAGCTGCAGTAATGTCAGTAGTGGGCTGAACTTCTGGGTGGTGCCACAGGAATGTCTTTAGCTGCGCACTCTCAAGGGTGAGGCAGTCGTCTATGTTGGGATCTGTGGGGACGAGTGTTTGTGTCAACCCACAGAACATAGATTTCTTCTTCTCTGCCTCCTCTTCACTCACCTCCCGTGGTGTGGGTGTAGGCCACTCTTCTTCCGGGAGCTTGAGGAACTCGGGCCCGTCACTATATAGATTGTGACGGGTGAGGTCATCCAGGGGCATTCCCCGGGTGATGACGTCAGCTGGGTTGTGTTTTGTGTCCACATACCTCCAGCTTGCTGCTTCTGTTAAATCTTGGATCTCTGTGATTCTGACTCCCACGAAGACCGTGTATCTACACGAATCGGACTGGATCCATGTGAGTACGGTCATGGAGTCTGACCACAGGATTGTTCTTTGCACCGGAATGGTGAGTTCACGTTGGATTAACGTGGCGAGTTGCGCTCCTGCTAGGGCTGCGCAGAGCTCTAGACGCGGGATAGATTGTTGCTTGCGGGGGGCTATTCTTGAGCGAGCCAGGATGAAGGCAGTATGTATTTCTCCTCCCTCCTCTCAGGCACGCAAGTAGGCCACCGAACCGTAGGCTACTTCGGAGGCGTCGCTGAAGACGTGCAGGTCCATCTGGCACGTCTCCGGCCTCACTGTGGGTGGGAAGTAGCTGCGGCGTATGTTGACACCTGGGAGTGAGCTGAGTTCTGTCTCCCACTCTCTCCATGTGGAGGCAAGGTGTTCGGGTATGGGGTCGTCCCAGCCCTGGTCCTTGTCCCATAACGCTCTTACAATCATCTTTGCCCTGGTGGTGTAAGGTAGAATACATCCCAACGGGTCATATTGTCTGGCGAGTGTTCTGTATACACTCCGTCTTGTGGTCGGTAGTGAAGTCGACCTTCCCTGCTCCTTGGTCAGGGGTGTGTGTTTATAATGGAGCGAGTCTGTTTTGAAGCGCCAGACTAGTCCTAATGTCATTTCTTGGGCTTCTCCTGGGATGGTCGCCATCCAGGTCTCGCTGCTTGCTGCCTTGTCCTCTGGGGAGAGGCTGCGCAATACTTGAGGGTCGCTGCTGGCCCACTGCCGGAGATCAAAGCCGCCTTTGATCAGGGAGGCGCGGAGCTTGAGTAGGAGGGCCTCGGCTTCTTCTGGCGTCGAGACGCTTTGCAGACAGTTGTCCACGTAGAAACTATTTGCTACACTTTGTCGGACCTCTTCATCAGCTGCTGGGTCCTCTGCGACGTGTTTTTGCAGTGCAAACGTAGCACAGCATGGGCTGCATGTGGTTCCGAAAGGGAGGACTTCCCATTGATAGATGGATGGTTGCTCATCCCCGATCCTCTCTCTCCATAAGAACCGCAGCAGGGGCTTATCCTCCTCCACTAGTCGCACCTGCAGGAACATCCCTTTGATGTCGCCGCTGATGGCCACCTTGTCTTGGCGGAAACGTAGCAACACGCCTAGTAGAGAGGGGCCGAGTGTTGGGCCGGGCAAGAGCTCTTTATTCAGATTTTGTGATCCGATCTGGTAGCTGCAGTTAAACACAATACGATCCTTGCCGTTGTGGTGGACTTTGTGGTGCGGCACGTACCATGATTCGGTCGTCTGATCGGCCTCTTTAATGTCAATTTTCTTTATGTGTCCCGCTGTGATTAGCTTGTCAATCTCAGCGCGGTACACAGTAGCTTGAGCGGGGTCTCTGGCTAGGCGCCGCTCTGTGTTCGATAGATACCGCTCCGTCGCTTCTTTTGGGGCGTGGAAGGTAGGCATACCCTCTCGCCTCAGGAGTGGAGTTGCGTATCTCATCACTCCGTTGACTTTGACTCTCTTTGTCCCCCGCTCGAGGAGGGCTATAGCATAAATATCTTCCTTGGAACGAATGTGTTTCTTTTCGTTCTTAAAGGGCATTGTCTCTAGTGTCCATAGCCTCTCGACGTGCTGTAGGAGGGTGGTGTCTTCTTCTGTCACTCTGGAGTGGAGGCAGCTAGTGGCTGCTGTTCGGTTAGGAGACCTAGAGAGGGGGCCTTGTAGTGTCCATCCTAGGCGGGTCTCGACTGCTGCTGGACAGCCTCTGGGCCCAATGTGGACCCGGTCCATCGGGACGATGAGGTGTGCATGGTCGGATCCTATCAGCAGGGTCGGGGTGGCACCGTCTATGAGCGGTATAGGTAGTTGACGCAGGTGCACATATTTATCCATCAGCTTGGCGATGGGGTAGGTGTACTGCGACAGGCCTATGTCTTGGCTGGTGAAAGCGTTAGTGATCCTATACCGTCTCTCTGGCTGCCCGCTTGCTGCGATAGTGAAGGAGACATTCTCGCCCTTTATCGTCTTCAGGTCTCTTCTTATTGTCCGAATCGTCATCGTTTCTTCGCTCCCCCGCAGCCCCAGCTGGGCCGCAGCGGACGCGAGGAGAAGGGTCTTCTCTGACCCGTCGTCAAGGACGGCGTAGGTGTCCATGACCTTATCTTCGTAACTCAATGTTACGCGGACCACCTTCAAGAGCACCCGGGCGCCCCCGCTGCTGGCGGGGTCAATGTACATAACACTTGCCTTTGTGCTGCTTGAGGGTGCAGGCTTTCTTCTGTTACTGTCATGTAGGACGTCCAAGTGGGCTCCGTCACACCGACTACACCTCTTCTTTAGGCGGCACTCGGCTGCCATGTGACTGCGCGCACATCGGTAACAGCGTCGGTTGGACTTTATCCATTGACTCACCTCGTCGGCGGTCATCTTCTTGAACGTGTCACAGTGTGACAGCCAGTGTTCCTTTTCGCAGTACGGGCATACAATCTTCCACTTCTCTTTCATCGAGGGGGTACTGTGGTTCTTGTTGCTCGGTACTGATTCGGCTGGGTGCATGACGGTCACCAGCCTGCGGCCATCGTTTGCTCTCCTAGGTCCCTCTCTGGAGCTTGGTGTGCTCCGCACGAACGTATCCAACCGTAGGCTGTTGACTTCTCTCGCCAGGAAGTCGGCTAGGTCTAGGAGGGATGGCTCGGGACCGTTAGGATCACGGTGGTCTCTTTGCCGCCTGAAGCGCTCTTGTCGGGCGGGCGGAAGCTTCTCTAAAATCCTCTCAACATTAGAGTTTGCGTACAGTTCGTGCATACCCTTTTCCTTTTGCGCCCCCAGCATCCCTACCAGGGATTGTACTTTGATAGACAGGTCATCTAGTGAGCGATTGTCTGTGGCTGGGGGTAGACGATCAATATTCCTTATCTCTTGTATTACGTAGTCCCATATGCTTCCATATCGTTGGTCGAGGGCTGCTAGAGCCGCGGTGTATGGGGTAGTAGAGGTGGAATATGCCAGCGCTATATTGTGCGCTCTGGGCACCTTCAGGTGCTTGAGTAGGATAGCATACTTGTACGGTTCATCAGTTACATCGGACATCATTGTCTCTAAGCACATTCGTAGCTCTGTGTACTGTGCTCTGTTCTCGTGCGTGAAGTCCGGGAACGTCGGTGTGCCAAGGTACGATGCCATGGATGGCTGGCACATCGGTGAGCGTTGGAGGAGAGGCCTCCTAGGCGAGTCTCCTCTTACTTGTCGTGATGGGCTGGTACCTGTCGGGTACCAAGGCCCGCGTACCCAGGTGCTGTTCCTCGGGGCTGGTCGTGCGTCAAGCTCACCCGTGAATTGAGTCGGGGGTCTGTAGCGCAGAGCCGCGGGGGTAAAGTCTGGGCTGTACTGGACCTCCTGGTCCTGTGGAGTACGGTGATGCTGTTGGGCTTGACTCTCCTCCTCTCCCTCTTCTTCTTCCTCTGCCAGGTCATCTAGATCCTGTAATCGTCTATTTAGCCTCTCCGCGGCATAGGCCAGTTCTTCCCTGTTGTTGGGTCTCGCTTGGACCGGTCGGGGAAGGGGTTCGGAGAGGGGTATAGGCTCTCTCTGTTGGCCGGGCTCAGGGTCGCTTGATCGGGTAGGGGAGGGTGCCCTAGACCCTTGTCTTGACGAGGCCCTGGAGCCCCGTGCGGAGGGAGGGGGGGTTACCCTGGTAATCAGCTGCTCCATTATCTGCGCTTGTAATCGGTCGCGCTCGGCTTCGCGCTTGGTGAGAGCGAGGTCACGCTCTGCTTCGCGTTGGGCACCGGCGGCGGCGCGCTGGGCTTCGGTGCGGTCTCTTCCCATATTCTCTTCCGTCTGGAGGCGTCTAATCTCTAGGCGTATGCGGTCTTCGTCACTCCGTTGCTGCGCTTGAAGGCGTTCTCTTTCCATGGAAGAATGTTCGCGCTCGCTAAGCGTCTGTGCTTGGAGTCGATCGCGCTCGGTTGAGGCTGCCAGGCTGGCGATAAAGGCCTGCGCCAGCATCTTGTCCGCCTCGCTGGGGGAAGACGCTGGTTGAGGTGATCGGCTTCTGGTAGTACTCGTTGGAGATCCGTTCTCCTGTCGCGTACTGAGGAGATCCATCTCCTGGGTGCGCGTCTCTTCTTGTGGTGGGTCGGGTTCCGTCCCTGGAGGGCTTTCTTTATCCTGGAGCTCTCCGGGGACTACCTCGTCGACGTTGGCGGGGGGTAAAGTCATGTCAGGTCCCTCCTGGTCCCCCCCGTGAGCTTGGTCAGTTATGTCAGAACCCACTAGGGTCTCTACTGGCGGGGTAGCCTGGTCGGTAGGGTTGGACATAATTTTACTATCTACTTTTTCCGCGTTTAACGTCTGTAGAAAGCTAGGTAGTATACTGGCAGCGTAGTCCTCTAAGTACTGAGGTGTCTGCCGTCTACGCTGCGGGCAATCTATTTTAGGAGAACCATTTGTGGAGTGTTCATCATTGGCCATGTCAATATTAATACTACTATATTAATATTACACTAGTTACCCTCCGGCTCGAAGGACCAATTGTAACTGAGGGGTACAATTCCCTGACTGTATTATATAAGTATGGTATCATTAAACCACTACTGTCTTATGTACATTACTACTGGCCATACAGTACACAGGTATATCAGATGAACACTTCCCACAATGACACGGTTCCACACAAAACTGGGTTATAATAATATTTATTAGCAGCAATGATAGTATATAACAATACTTTACGTAGGGTTGCGCTTATAAGGCGAAAGAATGTGCGTGAGCAAATCAATAACGTAAGTCCATGATCATATTACGCAGGAGATAATGAATACCACCTGTATCTTAGGAATTATATCTATGGTACACTAGTAAGGCAGCGGGAGATACTGGTAGGGTCCCTCCGGTTGTAGGCCAGCAAGGGGAGAGGATTTGTCGGTAGCAGAGTCTGGGTCAACGAAGAATAGGGAGACTCCAAGTACAGGAGATGGTGCAATAATCTCTTGATCCGCAGACGAATAACAGCTGTTCTCCGGCATGCAGCTCCGCATGGAAGAAAGCTAGCCAGCCTCAGGCTTCTGAGAGGCGGGCTCGACGTTGCTCCTCACAGGGTAAATCCCACACAATTGTGGGTGTAGACGATTCTCCGCTCCATCAATTACAGGACCAAAGCAAATATAATCCAGCCGAAAAGGGCTATGTAGTCGTCGGGTAGGTTATCCAGTGTACATGTCCACACGGTCCTCGTCTAGGGCTCCTCGGGTGAAGGCGCCAGGGTAAGCTGCCCAGCCTGGATAAGCACACTAGCTGGTACGAGGAAACGTTGGTGATGCTGGTCACTGTAGAACGGTAGCCGCACGATACACTATACATAAATAGACTATTACTGAATTAATAGAATAGGTCGAACTCGACGGTACAGCGTTAAACTCTGATACTTCAGTTATTAATTCGCACACAGTCTCAATGCTCTATTTGGGGCCAAACAGGCCATACTTCACCGCACGTTGTATCGTGGGCATAGGCGCCCACTTAACGGAGCAGACGATGCACGTGCTCCAGGACTATTGAACTTGGGGGAGCAAGCTTGTCTCTTTGCTCCCTCACTTTTTGATCATATCATATGATATAAATATCCCCCCCCAATATATAAATCTTATCGAACCATAACTACGTAATTTCAATCAAATTAATAATACGCAATGACACTTAATAGCAAGTTTTTAAGTTTCCAAAGATTGTGTGACCCCCCACTTTAATGGTTTGATCCAGTGCCCACGGGCCACGGTTCGTCGGCATGACGTATACGACATGTTGGGGGAGGCGGCTTTTTCGAAAGCCCTTGAAAAATTCAGGCTGGATATTGGATAACATTGTGACTCGTGAGGATTATTCTTCGGCGTTTACATCAAAATGGAGCAAATCATCACGTAAGTCGAACACTGTGACTGTATACTAAATGCGCAAACAGATTGAAACTGAATATTTCTCGTATGGTGAGCCTCGGCGCTGCACCCAGTGCACCGAGTGAATCCAGAGATACAGGATGGTGCGCAGGCGCTGTGATCACCCAACGGCGGAAATAATGCCGCTTTGAGCAGTTTATAAAAAAAATATTAAAAATATTTATTAGCAACGCCGAGCTTTCAAACCATCCCGTATCTCTGTGCGAACCCCTCGTGCAACTGTGAGCACCTTTGTAATGTCTCTGTGATACTTGTATAACGAACGGTTCGGCCAGAACCAGTCCTTCATGGTAAATCTAGGTTGGTTTCCCATTGAGGCGCAAGTGACTGTGGATTCACTCGGTGCAGCACAGTCACGAAAGGGGACCCTGATGTAAACAAGACAAACATCTTTCTCTGGTCTGCATCCCCTTAACAATTGTGTGTATTGAGCCGTACTGTATTGTACCCATTCTGCAATCTGTTAAATAAAGTTTTCATTCATTCAGCCGCCGCGCTCACTGGGGCTATTGATAGCGTCAATTAGTTGTTGTTGTTGTTGTTGTTGGTGCTGCGGATGTGAACGGGGCTGGAGTGGCTTTGGGAGGATGGGAAAGTTATTATTATTATTATTATTATTATTATTATTATAATAGTAATTGGCTATCATACGTGCCTAGCTAGCGTTAGCTAAAAGAGCCCTCGCAGTGAAGTTATTATTATTATAGCTATCATACTGCAATATAAACTGAGTTTTATAGTGAAAAGAGCAGCTTTATTTTGGTCAAGATTGAAGGCTCTATATTGCAGGAAATTGCACATACAGGTGTTCATTAAATGTAAAAAAATCTGCCGTGGAGGGGGTCGTGCCGGACCCCCTCCAAACCACCCCTTGCAAAAATAAATAAAAAAAATAAAATAAAAAAAAAAAAAAATTGCACCCCCACTTTCAACTATAACTAGGCGGCCATGATCGTGGGTGAGGCTTCAACTTATTGGGTAACTTAACTTCTGTATTCACCTGCGCCGTATTTATACGTTAGGTGAACAAACTAGTACCAGCTTTATTCCTGTCTCGTATCCTTGCTGAGCCGTTCATGTCCAGGCAAGTCTTTGGCGGTGACTTTGAACCAGACCTTGGGGGTATGGCAGTGGCGCCTAAGGGACCGCTGTCCAATAAGAGAACGAAATATTATGGTCTGTACTAGGTTAAAGGGATATTCCGTGTATATGTACAAGGAATACACAAGGGATATCAAACGATATACAAATATTATGCAATATATATCAATTAATAAATATATATATTCGGTTTAATCTGATCCTTCGTAACAGCATGAGTCACTAAGAATAGCAGGAATCCTACGATGGGTCTAAGTTGACACCACCTGTCGTATAATAGCAACTATATAAGGCAACGCTGATACTGCCTGGAGACAATGGGTTCCCTCCGGGGGTGTAAGGCCTGGAGGGTAGAGGAATGTTCGGATACTCAGTCTGATTCAATGAAGAATAAAGAGACTCCACGTACAGGAGTCGGTCCTTGTAAATCCCACAATCAGCAGCAAAGCAATAGTTGTAATCCAAATGCTCGATAGCACTGATGACAGCTAGCCAGCCTCTGTCCATGAGGCCAGCCCGAGTTGTAATCCTCACGAGGTTGAATCCCAAACGATAGTGGAAATCAACGAGGCTCTTCTCCGGGTAACACGTTCCAAATCAATATAATCCAACCGGTAATGGTTCTGCAATCGCCGACGTTGGTTCTCCTGTGCACATATCCAACGGTTCTCCGACTAGGCCTCCTCGGGTGTGGGCACGTATTTAGGCCACACACCCTGGCTAAGGTACACTAGCTCAAACACGACGAACCGCTGGGTAATGCTACACACGAACGAACTGTGGCCGCACGATATACAATAAATGAACGACTATTTACTTCACATTAGATTAGGTCGAACTTGACATTACTGCATTAAACTCTGACACTTTACTATTCTATTCGCACATGGTCTCAACGCACGAGTTGCTCACTTCACCACGATGAACTACGTTGGCTTGCATAGATGGACAAGCAGGTGATCTACTGAACGGTGGGGTAAGGTTGAAGTTGACTACTGCTGTGCGCACCTTGCGCTGTATATATACTTAAGTGATTATCTAGTCCCAAACCGCAGTCCTTGTCTGGTATCAATACGCTGTCTCCGGGCATGTTCTGACATGCCTGAACTCGTCTTTGAACCTGGCGTTGGGGGCTTGCGAGGTGGCGCTGGCCAATAAGGAGAGCGAATATTACTCTGGTTTGAACGCAGGTAAAGGGATATTCCGTGTATATATAAATAATATACAAAGTATATCAAACAATAAAGGTAGATTCTCAGTTTTAATCTGGCCCTTCACAACAAGTATAGTTGATGCAATGTCATTAGCTTAACTCACAGAGTACCGTGGTCGGAGTTCTGGCCTGCTTCTGAGTGAACCGGGAGGCTTCAGATAGGCAGCAAACAAGGTCATGAGACAAAAAAGTGTTATTCCACACAATAACCAGTAGGGATGCACCGAATGGGAAATTCTTGGCCGAAACCGATACCGAAAATAGGAAACAGTTGGCCGAAAACCGAATGCCGAAAATGATTAATATAAATATATATAAGGGGCGGTCAGGTGGCGTAGCGGAGATTGCGTTCGTAACCAACGCCGGAGATGCTGGATTCGCCTGTTCGAATCCAGCTCCCGGCGTTGTCACCAGCTTGGCTGGCCGTTCACACTAATACAATTGGCAGTATTAGAGGGTGGGAAAGCTGGCGGGGTGGGTCTGGGTCGTTGTAAACAGCGACTCCTACAGTTCGGTCGGGGCGCCTGCTCAGCGCGGATAGGATCTAAGGGGGGTAGTGTGATCCTTCCACACGTTACACCCTCTCAGTGAGAGTCCGCGCTGCCAGGTGAAAAAGAAGCGGTTGATTGGCTAGACGTGTGTCGGAGGAAGCACGTTATAGCCTCCACTCTCCCAGACCGACTGTGGGGGGTAAGTGCGCAGCGACCAGGAAGGGGATTGGGAATTGGCATAACGACTAACATTGGGATGAGAGAAAATCGGAGGAAAAAGGAGGGGGAAAAAGATCAATAAAAAAATATATATATATTTTGTTTTTCAGCTACCTGATTATGGCAAAAGACATGATTATGGCCAAACTTAACTTAAATAATATTAATAATCACTATTATGGGCCCATAAAACATTTATTCAGCACTTTTGAATGCATACATTAATTCCAGACTGACTGCTGAAAGATTGTACAATTTAAACATTTTCTCTTTGCATACAACAAAATGTGCATTAAAGTCAAGTGCATTTTATTTTCTCTGTAGGATAACTACAACAAAGTGCATTCAGAACAAAGCCAAGGTGCTTTAAAACTGCATAACGATCTGCATAAAGACACACACACAGGACTGTTCTATTTACTACATCTCCCATGACTCTTAGCAGGGGATGACGTAGCTTACGAGAGACTGGTCAAAGAGGAATGGAAGCGAGCTAGCTTAACGCTAACGTTTAACCGCGACGGGCATATAGTAATGGCGAGGATATAAAGCATGTTAAAGACGCATTTATTGGATGCGTTGCTCGCAGAGTTTATAGAAACAGCGCAACTCCCAAGAGGAGTTAGTTATCACAGGCTGCAGAATGCAGGAAGAGCTGTCAAGCTGCTCATGTTACACGTTGCACGTTTTGATTACGTCATCACAACAACACTTTAGGTTATGAACGTTACGCAACCCTGTTCTTTGACATTCAGTGATATATTTTCGGTGCTAAAACCCTTTCAGCCGAAAGCCAAAAGAGCCTTTTTAGCCATTTTCGGCCGATAATTATCGGCGGCCGAATAGTCGGTGCATCCCTAATAACCAGGCAAAAGTTTTAATCATCCACAGCAGAAAACATGTCCTCTGCTTCAGAGTGGGATGATGTGTTGGAACTAGTCTCAGTGTGATGTCACTAAATGCTTCAGAGTGACATGATTTGTTGAACTAGTCTCAGTGTGACGCCACCAGTGTTGGGACTAACACATTACAAAGTAACGCGTTACAGTAACGCCGTTACTTTTGGCGGTAACTAGTACTCTAACGCATTACTTTTGAAATTAGCGTTACTGAATGGTTCGTTACTGCGTTATTTGTATGAAGATTGTTAGCGAGCGGTAGTGATCCAGACCCAGTGCAGTCCTCCTCTCATATCTGTGTCACTCACCTGCGGCTGCGGGACACGCTGTGCTGCGTCTATACTTTCCGTAGCCGCATTTCTGGCGGACGCTCTCTGATTGGCCACTGAAGAGTGCCTAAGCCTAACCAGTGTAGAAACTGACGTCGGCCAATCAGAGCGTCCGCCAGAAATGTGGCTATGGAAAGTATAGACGCCGCTGTGCTGTGGCCGTGTTTTGTTTACTCTAGTATTTACTGTTAATGGCGGCGCCCATGGGCCGGTGTTTCTCGCATGGATATTTTCACTATTTCTTCAACGAAGCTAGTAGCGGAGTCTAACGTTAACGACCAGGACTCATCCGAAGCCACTCGTCGCCACACGCTTTCAGGGATCTACAGTAGTTAGCGTGATACCAGGTGTCCAGGCGGCACACAGCAAATGGGACGGGACACTTTTTGGACTAACGTTACATCTCGACCACCACAGACTTTGGTGAGTGCAGTGATGTGAATGCAAATAAATGGAAACTCAAGTTGATCAACGGATTTTGACTGTACGAATCTGCCAGGGAATCTCATCAATACTAATCAAACAATATAAATATAGTCCTTTCATGCACAATTGATACAGTATCCTAACTATTCTAACGTTGCAATGCACGATTGATATCTTAAACAACGTTGCAAGACGGTTATAATGAAAGGCTCCAGCGACATCAAGGCTGTTCCTTCAATCTAAGCGGCGATACTATTAGGCACGGCGCATTTCTTATTACGTTATGTTTGTGTTAGATTTGTGTTCGTATATAGACCACATTGCTTAGCAGAGTTCAGTGCTGTGAATGGAAACTGTCAAGTTGATCAACCGATTTTGAGTATCTGTAAGGGCATGGGAGCAATTAAATTGTTACTTTTCACAGTAACACATTACTTTTGGGTGTAAGTAACTAGTAAAGTAACAGAGTTACTTTGAAATGAAGTAACTAGTAAAGTAACTGAGTTACTATTTTTCAGTAACTAGCACTGGACGTCACTAAATGCTTCAGAGTGACATGATGTGTTGAATTAGTCTCAGTGTGATGTCACTAAATGCTTCAGAGTGACATGATGTGTTGACTAGTCTCAGTGTGACGTCACTAAATGCTTCAGAGTGACATGATGTGTTGAACTAGTCTCAGTGTGATGTCACTAAATGCTTCAGAGTGACATGATGTTTGAACTAGTCTCAGTGTGACGTCACTAAATGCTTCAGAGTGACATGATGTGTTGGAACTAGTCTCAGTGTGACATCACTAAATGCTTCAGAGTGACATGATGTGTTGGAACTAGTCTCAGTGTGACGTCACTAAGGCGCAGTTTAGACGGAAACGCTCACGGGTGAATCCGTCAAAATATTTTTTCGGATGTGCCTTTTGTTCATACGGCAACAGCGTTTTTGCGGGGAGAATCCGCAAAAAAGTGAAACCACCTTCCTGGGTGGAAATCCTAGAAACGATACACCTTCGCACTATCATCTGAGCAGTCAAACCGCCTAGAAGCGTAAACATGATGTGTTGAACTAGTCTCAGTGTGAGGTAGTTACTAAATGCTGGGTCTTGAAACATAGGAAATGAGCCACGCTGTTTTCTGCTGTGGGTGATTAAAACCTCTGCCAGGTCAGAACTCCGACCACGAGACTCGGTGTGTAAACTGAGGGTACTGCATCAACTATACTACTATAGTATTTTATACCACTTGATGTCCAGAACTCTGAACTATCCCTTTAAGGCGACACTCTCATTATCAAGTACCAGTGACAAAGACATGTCTATGAACACGGATATGCAATGAAAAGATGCACCCGTCTTCAAGTCATTCAGTAGGTTTTGTGATCTGCACGGCCTCAGCCAGCTAATCACCCAACCCACACGTGTATGTGAATCAACTCAGACTACCATTGACCTCATTCTGACCTCCGACAAGTCCAAGATCTCAAATAAAGGGGTTATAGCATGCGGGTTAAGTGATCATTATATGATATTCTGTACCCGAAAAAAACTAAAACAAAAGGCTGGCTGCCACAAAACAGTCACATCTAGAGACCTCAAAACCTACTCTAGCGAGGCCTTCAACCTTGAACTGGAGAGTCTGGACTGGTCAGATGAACTCAATGGTACACTGGTTGAGGAAACATGGCTTGGTTTCAAAACCAAATTCTCAGCAATACTAAACGACATGGCCCCCCTAAGAACCACCAGGGTAAAAAATCGCGCTGAGCCGTGGATGCACTCCGAAATACTGGCCGCTATGAAAACCAGAGACAAAAAATGCTCTGAGTTTCGTAAAAGTCAGTCAAAGCTTACTAAAAGCACGAACAGTGAACTCCAAGCCCACGTGACTGAACTCAAACTAGAAAGAAACAGACTAAGAAACGACGTAAACTCCATGATCAAAACTGCAAAAAATAATTTCATCAATGACAAAACTGAGGAAAACAAAAACAAACCACGTGAACTTTGGAAATTACTCAATAATCAACTAGGATGCAGCAAAAAACTTAAAACCAGATTCTCAAACATAAACATAAAAACTGACAACACGCTCATCACAGACAAGCTGGATGTAGCCAATTACTTAAACATTTTCTTCACAAACATAGCCACAACACTGGTAAACAAACTACCCTCCCACTCAGGGCTTTATGGGGTAGAACACATAGTAGCTTACTACAAAAACCTAGGGGTCCGCAAGGACGACTTCAAGCTGGAAATGGTAACAACAGATGAGGTACTCAATAAACTGAGCGCCCTCCAACCTAACAAGGCCACTGGCCATGACAACATCCCCTCCAAATTCCTCAGAGACTCAGCAGCCGCCATCACCCCAATCATCACACACATAATAAACCTCTCCATAAAACAGGGACACGTCCCCAAGGACTTCAAAATTGCGAGGGTGACCCCTCTGCACAAAAAGGGCAGCAAATTAGACCCAGGCAACTACCGCCCTGTTTCTATTCTCACCTCCATCTCGAAAGTCATGGAAAAAATAGTCTACGAACAGGTCGAAAAGTACCTAGCGGAAAAAAATCTAATCTACGAATTCCAATCTGGCTTCAGAACATCCCACTCCACTGACACATGCCTTCTCTATTTGAATGACCACATCAAACAAGAGGTGGACGCAGGCAAATACTGCGGCATGGTCATGCTGGACCTACAAAAGGCCTTTGACACGGTCAATCACTCCATTCTGATTGACAAGCTAAAAGCAATTGGTTTTGATAGTCTATCAGTGAGCTGGATGCAATCCTACCTTGAGGGGAGGGAACAGATGGTGGAGGTAAACGGTACCCTATCCCCCCCCCTCACAGTGAGCTGTGGTGTTCCACAAGGAAGCATACTAGGACCGCTACTGTTCCTAATTTATGCAAATGACATGTCGTCAGCTTGTGACTGCAACTTGTTCCTGTTTGCGGACGACTCAGCCCTGCTGGTCTCTGACAAGAACAAGTTACAGGTTGAAAAAACCCTCAGCTCGGAACTAGGCAGAATCTGCATATGGCTCGCTGATAACAAACTATCATTACACATGGGCAAAACAGAGTCCATTCTCTTCGGTTCAAATAACAAACTCAGCAAGACCGACGGCTTCTCAGTTACAGTGGGTGACAATATTGTCACAAGGAAAGATGAAATTACCTACCTGGGTTCCATCCTAGAGGCTAATCTCTCCTGTGACAAAATGGCATCCAATGTAATAAAAAAAGTCAACCAACGAACTCGATTCTTGTACCGGATCTCCTCTCTGGTAAACAAGAACACCCTGAAGACTCTGGCAGGAGCACTCATTCAGGGGTACTACGAATATGCTTGCACCTCATGGTACCAAAGCACCTCAAAGGCGCTAAAAACAAAATTACAAACATCTCAAAACAAACTGGTCAGACTACTGCTTGACCTTACTCCTAGAACCCACCTCACCCCTGCCCACTTTGACAACCTAGGATGGCTTAGAGTAGACGACAGAGTACAACAACTTGCAATGGGCCTGGTCTACAAGATACACTACACGACCAAGGTACCCATGTACATGTCAAAATACTTCCCAAAGGTCAGTGAATACCACGATCACAACACCAGAGGGAGCTCCACAAATCATGTTAAACCCAGATTCGGCTCAAATAAGGGACTAAACACGTTTCGCAATTATGCCACATCAATGTGGAACGCCCTACCCAAAGCTGTAAAGGAATGTGGATCACTACCCACTTTCAAAACCTCTCTCAAGGGACACCTACGGGAGACTGCAATTCAACACTGGCCCCTGTAAATATCCTAACCCAACCCCCTCCAATGTACAGTCATTTACCTAGTATGGTTTTGTCAATAGTTCAATGTACAATTTTGTTTGTTTGTACAGTGTCTCCCCCCCCCCCCCTCAATGTACAGTTTTACTTGTTTATACAGTGTGCCCCCCCCCCCCCCCTCCAATGTAAATTACCCAGTATGGTTGTCAATATCCCAATGTACCCAACCCCCCCCACCCAACCTCCTCCAATGTACAGTTTCTACGTCAAATGTATATACTCCCTTTTCTTGACTCCTTCTGTATCACAAACAGTACTGTATTTGCAAATCTGGTATGTCATAAATGTATAGATGTAGCAGTACTGACTATCTGTATGTCATGTATGTCATATATGTCCTGATGAATTGAAAATGGGGGACCCTGATGTAAACAAGACAAAAGTCTTTCTCTGGTCTGCATCCCCTTAACAATTGTGTGTATTGAGCTGTACTGTATTGTACCCATTCTGCAATCTGTTAATAAAGTTTTCAATCAATCAATCAATCTAACATAAAAAAAAAACACTTACCCAAATATGTCAATCTACAATTACTCAGGGGAGAGTGAACGTTGTACTTTGCAAGACTCTTATTGTTACTGTTTTTTATCTGGTATTTTTAGGCCACAGCCCCATTGATATCCAGTACAGTGGAGGAGATGGCGTCGTGCAGTCACCTCTCTCGGCTGGAACTAAAGGAGCTGTCTGTCTGCTTGGTGGACTGCATTAAAACACCAGGACTTAAAGTATCTGTGAATGAAGGAGGAGGTAAGGCTCTAAAGCAGGGGTGTCAAACTCATTTTCACAGAGGGCCACATCAGCATTATGGTTGCCCTCAAAGGGCCAAATACCGTATAAATGTTAATGTAATGTAAAATAAATGTAGCTACACATTTACATATTGTTAAACATGGTGTTTCTGTATTTATTACTTATTCAAGTATACATATTGCATATTCATTTGCATAAATGTAAATATATATGTTAGCTTATGTTATTTTAACAAATAATTTTAGTTTATCAGAACCCCATATTACTCCACCAATCAATGATCAAACCATTCAAGTAAATAACAAAGAAGAATATCATCAAATACAAGCTATGACATTAAGTTTGTTCAAAACCTTTTTGTCACAGTCAAGAGGGGCAGAACTAACAACTGTGAGCTGCAAAGAACACGTGGGACAGATGTAGCAGATGTTACAAAAACAAATGGCTGCACACAACCTTGCAGAGGCCATACATCCAACTAATGGAAGATAGTTTAATTAACTTTAATTAACAGATTGCAGAATGGGTACAGTACAGTACAGCTCAATACACACAATTGTTAAGGGGATGCAGACCAGAGAAAGACTTTCGACTTGTTTACATCAGGGTCCCCCATTTTCAATTCGTAATGAAATTGCTATTATGTGTCTGCATGAACACACAACTGTAACTGTACTTAAAAATAACAAAATAAGGGTTGTCTCAGTTCACAACTATATTGGTCAAGTTTTGGGTGGGACTTGTTTGCGTCCCTACAGCTTCTTATTCAATTGAGCGAGATGCTCGGTTATGTCACACAGCCAGTTTGCATCTGACAGTTCAGACAATATTTCTTCAACCCTTTGTTACCTATTCCGCCTGGATCTTTTTTGTATTTTGGGCTGTAAAATTGTCAAAGAATGTCTGAGGAGTAAGTGCTTTTGGCTTTTTTCCTTTGTTACCTCAGATGTTCAACATACATGTATGTGTAAGAATGTGTAATAACTAAGGCTGTCAAAGTTAAAGCTTTATTAATGCATTAACCCACAATTATTTTAACACTGCTATTTTTTTAACCCAATATTAATGTAAATTTTTTTTTTTTTTTTTTTTTACCTGAGCTCTTGGGGGGCCACATCAAATGACGTGGCGGGCCGGATTTGGCCCGCGGGCCGTGAGTTTGACACCTATGCTCTAAAGGGTACATCCATCTTCAGTGTTCATACAGATGCTTGAAATAAATCATGCAAAGACTAGGCAAAACCTTTCAAAATATATCCCCATTAATTCTTTCTATGCATGTTTTTCCATAACATGCATAGAACAATGAATGTCGAGTGGACCTAATGGACAGTTGTCTATCGAGTAAGTGACTATTATAATCATCATGATGCATGGAGCAAACTTAAGTTCTCGTTTACCTCTATATTTATATTCACTGACATTCATTTTTTAGCTACTGTCTACATGTCCTGTCGCTAAACTACTAGTCAGATGGTTTTACTGACGGAAGTTACAACAGGGCTTTTGAGGTGATGCGTAGCACCGCATCGTGTGAAATCACTGCACCCAGACAGCAGTGGTTCGGCAAAAAATTGTTCAGAGTATATTTGCTTAGAAAACGTAAATGTCGAATTCAATCATTTTTTATTTCTCCACGTGGTAAATACACAGGTCACAACATGTTTACAGGAACGTTTTGGAGTTGTATTTGGAGTGTATTTCGTGACTGTAGGGGACTGTAGGGAACTTCAGGGTAAAGGTCTGACCCACTTCCAGTGATGAAGCTAAGCTACGCTAACGGTGCGGGCGTTCCCTAAGCCTAATGCATGCAGAGAGACAAAAAAGGTATGTATCTTCTTGTCTAACTCCAGGGAAGATGTTAAATAAGCTAATTTCCCAAAATGTTGTAGTTTTCCTTTAACATTTCTGATTGTCATTTATAATTTATTGTTGAGCCCCCATGTCAGAAAAATACAAAAACTGTAAAAAATAAATTAACTATACACTTAACCTCTCCCGCCTGTGTGGTCCGTCGGCGGACCGCAAATGACATAATGGTCATAAATCAATATTTGTTCTATAAAACTAGCGATTTTACTTTCAAGCGTATTCAAGTATAAACATCATAAACATGTCACAACTGCATTTAGAATGTATATTATCATCAATACGTTAGTTTAGGAATAGGTTAAAGTGCTATATAGATAGTAGTGGAGGTTTCTCTATGACAACACGTGAAACACAAATTCACTCATAATTCATAATTATTATTAATTTACATATACCTATATATAAAAAAAAAAAAAAAAAAAAAAAAAAAACTATATATATATATTTTTTTTTAAATTATTATTATTATTATTTTTTTATTATAAATGTTTTCCTCTGTAAAAAAAATTCCAGTGAATTTTTTTTCTTCAAAAATTGCCAAAATTGACAGCTCTGAGCAGGCCTGCACTGCAGTATTGCCTGCAGTAATTATTCGTGACGAAAACTTCACAGGTGTGACCCATTGTTAAATAAATAATAAATAACAGCGAATCAAAATAGGCTATTAACTTCATCTAAGCACGGTCTGTGCAGTTAAACTCTTGCCATTGAATGGAGGATTGATTGATTGACAGCCCTTGACATCCAATACACGGAGGTTGAATATGATTGGCAGCCTTGCAAATCCAATCAGAGATTGCTGCATTGCAAAGTCAAAATGGGTCCAGCTGCATGTCCGGAGGATAGGTTTAGCTCGGGCCAATCTCAAGTTTCTCAAGTTTCTTTATTAGTTGTCATACAGAAGTACAGAATACTTTTATACAAAATGTAACATAAAGAAGCATTTTGTATAAAAGTATTCTGTACTTCTGTATGACAACTAATAAAGAAACTTGAGAAACTTGAGATTGGCCCGAGCTAAACCTATCCTCCGGACATGCAGCTGGCCCCATTTTGACTATGTGAAAATTGAGACTATGAGAAAGTTGTTGTTTAGTAGTTAGTAAGCTATACAGCTATAACAAGTCAAGTCAGGCTAAATTAAACTTTGCGCCAACATTAGGACCGAAGTATAAACCAGCAACTGAGCAACATGAAGAAGTGGATTTATGCATCTGGATCAGAAAAAACGTTGTGGATGAAAAAGTAAGTAGGCTACAGTGCTTGTATGCTAACAGTAGCTAGCCAGCTTAGCCTACATCACAATGATAATCACCAAGCTAACTTACTGTACACACTGTAGGGCTGGGCAATTAATCGAAACAGAATCGCGATATCGATTCATAGACCTATGCAATCTCATTTCTAAGTTATGACTATTTTCTTTTATTAAAAAAAAGGTTTTTATTTTTTTATTTTAATTTTTTTATTTTTTAACTTTTTAAATTATTTTATCTGGGTTGAACATGATTTGTGGAACTCCCTCTGGTGTTGTGGTCGTGGTATTCACTGACCTTTGGGAAGTATTTCGACATGCACATGGGTATCTTAGTGGTGTAGTGTATCTTGTAGACCAGGCCCATTGCAAGTTGCTGTACTAGTTGTCGTCTACTCTAAGCCATCCTAGGTTGTCAAAGTGGACAGGGGTGAGGTGGGTTTTAGGAGTAAGTCAGTAGTCTGACCAGTTTGTTTTGTGATGTTTGTAATCTTGTTTTTAGTGCCTTTGAGGTGCTTTGGTACCATGAGGTGCAAGCATAGTCGTAGTACCCTTGAATGAGTGCTCCTGTTAGAGTCTTCAAGGTATTCTTGTTTACCAGAGAGGAGATCCGGTACAGGAATCTAGTTCGTTGGTTGACTTAGTTTTATTACATTGGATCCCATTTTGTCACAGGAAAGATTTGCCTCTATAGGATGGAACCCAGGTAGGTAATTTCATCTTTCCTTTTAAGATAAGATAATATATTCCTTTATTGATCCCCTTGGGGAAATTCAGGCATCATAGCAGCATGGGGGAAGGGGGGGGGGTACAGGTAGTGAAAACAACACAAGCAGTGTAAACAAATAGGTCAATATAATTTACTATCTAACTAACTGAAATATACATTATTCATTATTCACAGTATCACAGTATCCACATAAGGTGCAGTATGCATAAGGTAGTGTTATTGTCCTACTTGGGTTCCTATTAGTTCTAGGTCGATGTCTGGCAGCAGTCGCTGCCCACTGTTGTGGAGCCTGATGGCCACTGGTATGAAGGACTGTCCGAGGCGGTTAGTTGAGTGTCGGGGGGGTATGAGTCTGTGGCTTCCTTGTCACCTTCACCTAATATGTTTTGATCTGGTCAGGTGCGCTGTCACCTAAAATGTTTTGATCTGATCAGGTGCGCTGTCACCTAATATGTTTTGATCTGGTCAGGTGCGCTGTCACCTAATATGATTTCATCTGGTCAGGTGCGCTGTCACCTAATATGATTTAATCTGGTCAGGTGCGCTGTCACCTAATATGTTTTCATCTGGTCAGGTCCGCCGTCACCTAATGTTAATATGTTTTCATCTGTGTCCACTGACCACTGACACACAGTGGGGGATGTTTTAAAAATATTATTTAATATATAATATAATATAATATAATAATTTGTGCTTCACCTAAAAATTTGGTCAGCAGCCTCCACTGATAGATAGATTTTCCTCTTTGGAATGTCTGTATAATCCGGGAGAGGCGACCATTTTGTAAAACCTTGAACCATGGGAATTTTTGCGGCCATTTTGTAACAGAGATCCATAGGTCTGGTTCTGCGTTGGAATTTTGGAAAACTACACTTCCCTTAATGTTCTATTGGGTTCAGAGTTCTCTATGAATTATTTCAATAACAGTTATTATTCGGGATAATTCTACCACAAAAGGTAACGTTTTTGACAAATTTGAAAACGCACTTAGTTTCTCTTCCCTATTGTTAGCATTCAGCAACAATTCAATTTGAAAATAGTTTCAAAATGGTGCCATCCTGATAAAAATAAAAAAGCTACTGTACATTACAATAGATTTCATTATCTGTTCTCATGCACGCCTGGTGATACTAAATCCAAATTGAACTTGGGCATTTGAAAGATAATATATGTATATATATAAATGTGCGAATTGGCTATAATAAGGTAATTTATAAGCCTGCTATTGTATATTCTATAATAATATTTCAAATAGCATTGGTCCGGATGGGAGAATTCAGTACAGTATCTACAGAACCTTCTGTTTAATCAATTTCCATTTATCCATTTCCTTAGATTGTTTGTACACATGATCTCAAGAAGGTACTGAACGAGATCAGTGGCAGTTCTTAATGTTTGGTCATTATTAGCATGGTGTTATTCACTGTCAAAGATGCAAAGAAAAATCATAATTCATATTCTCCTTTGTTTCATCACAATTTAAGCAAGCCTAGTAATAGACACAATATTTCTGACACTGTGAATACATTCACTGAGGTCCATAGATGTCCCTAGATACCAAGAATATGCAAATGGACCTTGTAGAAGTGGAGCAATATTCCATTTACCTAGGTATATATTGTAGGCAGATTTTCAGAAAATAGGCTCTGGGTGGAAAAGGTTAAATAAAATAATGTATTTGAGAACTAATTTAATCTATTGAACTGTAGTTGCATTCAACAGGTCGTTATTGCAAAAGAGAATTCGTTAGCAATAACCTACCTGTATAAATAAAAGTTAAAAGTTAAAACATAACTGACACATAAGTAACAGGAAGCAATTCACCTACCGAAATTCCGAGGCTTCTACCTCCTCTGATGTCACGTGCGTGCACACACGCACACACAGCTCCCGAGCCCCCACCCGTGCCAGCTCGGTGTTCTCTCTCTGTCTCTCTCTGCAATGAGCATGGCTATTTAGCTAGCTAGCGGCTAACGTTACTTTACCATGTGAATGAATGACTAGGATGCAAAGCACTTTCAGTTTTCACTGCACACACAAAACGGTCGCAATATCGAGCCCTTTAGGTTTTCCTAATCAAGGAATCAAATAGTCTGCTATGACTGCATGCGTGAGCGTTATTGTTTTTAAATGCGCAACTGTCGAAAAAACATGGCATCAATAAGAGGAATCGATAGTCACGGAGTCCAGGAATCGGACAATTAGGAACCGGTTCCCAATCGATTCCGATTCTCGATTCCCATCCCTACACATGGAACTTAAATGTACATTTTCCGTCGAGCCACAGGCCAAGATATTTATACTCTGTGACTCATTAATTTGTAACCAGAGTGATGGCTGGTGTAGTACTGTGTTTTGCTCTAAAACCAGATATAAAACATATAACAATTTACAATAAAATAAAGAACAAATTACAGAATCACAAGTCATCGAGATCAGGGTTCATACAGGGGCAATATAAATCAGTCAAAACATCTGCAGCCAGATGTCCCTGCCTCAAAGTCATTAAGAATAACTTGCATCCAATGAGACCACCTACCAAAGATTCTGATAATTTTGCAACTGTTTCCAAGTAGAGGGAGCAACATACTTAAACCCCCTTTTCCCCAATCCAGTACGGCCTTTAGGGACAGATAGTAGGAATAAGTCCTGGGAGCGAAGACAATAACTTCCCATACCTTTTTAAAGAATGTAGATCCATAGGTATGATGGAAGCAAACCAAGAATAGCTAATTGGTTCTGATCCCCGATCTGAATGTCGCCATCCTCCTCTTCTGGGCCATAGAAAATGGGATCATTCCGCTTCGATTCCCGTTCGTCCCAGGTAGTGTGTCGAAGTGTTCTTGAGCGAGACACATAACCCCTTACTGCTCCCGTTAAGCAGGTTGGCACCTTGCATGGCTGTTTCCACCGTCTGTGGTTCTTAAGCCCTTGCCGGCTCCTGAAGCTCATGTAACACTGGTCACAGTAGTAAGGTTTCTCTCGTGTGTGTACCATGTGGTGTTGTTTAAGTTTTTCCCTCGTCTTGAAGGTTTTCTCACACTGGGCACAACAGTAAGGTTTCTCTCCTGTGTGTACCACGTGGTGTCGTTTAAGATAAGTCTTCGCCTTGAAGCTCTTTCCACACTGGTCACAGCAGTAAGGTTTCTCTCCTGTGTGTACCATGTGGTGTTGTTTAAGGTGAGCCTTCGTCTTGAAGCTCCTTCCACACTGGTCACAGCAGTAAGGTTTCTCTCCTGTGTGCACCATGTGGTGTTGTTTAAGGTGAGTCTTCTTCTTGAAGCTCTTCCCACACTGGTCACAGCAGTAAGGTTTCTCTCGTGTGTGTACCATGTGGTGTTGTTTAAGGTGAGCCTTCGTCTTGAAGCTCCTCCCACACTGGTCACAGCAGTAAGGTTTCTCTCGTGTGTGTACCATGTGGTGAACTTTAAGATCTGCCTTTCTCTTGAAGCTAATGTCACACTGGTCACAGCCGTAGGGTCTCTCTCCTGTGTGTACCATGTGGTGACTTTTAAGATCTCCCTTCCTCTTGAAGGTCTTTCCACACTGGTCACAGCAGTAAGGTTTCTCTCCTGTTCCAATTACCGGCTGCTGTACAGCCGGCAGCTCTGGGTATTGTGATTTGCTTGGTTCTGTGAATTCCTCACTTTCCGCAAGCGTCTCAGGGGACTCTGGGTGTGTTCCCCGTTCTCTTGGGTAGTCTAACCCCCTGCTGGGTGTAGAAACTCCCAATCCATCATCCGAGGGTAATTCCTCGTCCTCGGTGATGTGGGAATGATTGTGAGACATCCTGTTCACTTCCATTAGCTCTGGCTTGGTAGCCAGCTATTAGATCATGTCTGGCTAGGGCCAGTCCACTTCCTGTTAGCACTGGCTTGTTAGCCTGTTGGGAGCTAGTTAGCTCTTGGCTAGTTAGCCATCAATTCGCTCCTGGCTTTGTTAGCCTGTGGTGAGCTAGTTAGCTCTTGGCTAGTTAGCCATCAATTCGCTCTTGGCTAGTTAGCCTGTTGGGAGCTCCTGTCTGGCTAGGGCCAGTTCATTTGTGTTAGCACTGGCTCGTTAGCCGATGGTGAGCTAGTTAGCTCTCGTCTGGCTAGGGCCAGCTCATTTCCAGTTAGATCTGGCTTGTTAGCCGATGGTGAGCTAGTTAGCTCTCGTCTGGCTAGGGCCAGCTCATTTCCAGTTAGCTCTGGCTTGTTAGCCGATGGTGAGCTAGTTAGCTCTCGTCTGGCTAGGGCCAGCTCATTAGCTTGTGGCTAGTTAGCCTGCATTCCAGTGGGCTCCGTTTTGGTAGCCTCATGTTAGCATTCAATTCATTTGTGGCTAGTTAGCCTGTGTTCCAGTGGGCACCGTTTTGGCAGCCTCATGTTAGCATTCAATTCACTTGTGGCTAGTTAGCCTGTGTTCCAGTGGGCGCCGTTTTGGCAGCCTCACGTAGCCTTCAATTCACTTGTGGCTAGTTAGCCTGTGTTCCAGTGGGCGCCGTTTTGGCAGCCTCACATAGCCTCGGGCTAGGTAGCCATCCAGTTAGCATTCAGTTCGCTTGTGGCTAGTTAGCCTGTGTTCCAGTGGGCGCCGTTTTGGCAGCCTCACGTAGCCTTCAATTCACTTGTGGCTAGTTAGCCTGTGTTCCAGTGGGCGCCGTTTTGGCAGCCTCACGTAGCCTTCATTTAGCACCAGCTTATTAGCCGGCGCTGCCAGCCTGTATGGCTGCGCTGATGTCTCTCTAAACTGCCAGACATTTTAGAGAGAGGGTTTTCTTTACTTTCTTTTTCTTTAATCCAATTTTGCGGCCTCAACCGCTCCACCAGCAATGCCCCCACTATGCAGATGCCTTTAATTTGCCACTGCTTTCCACCGAGGGCCATACAGATCAATATCCTTTGTCTGGTGTATTCTAAAGCTCGGTTCTCCGTTTTTCAATATTTCTAGTTTATTTTATTTTGGCTGTTATCTTACCGATCTCAGCCCTAACCCAAGGGACGCCATGTTAAATGCTACAGGCAGTCTCTATATATCTCAGTGACCTACTCGAGATATAAGCCTGCGGCCGCTCGATATCCCCCAGCGAGGTGCTAAACTCGCCAAGTTCTCGAGTCAATTACTATTTCTGTCAAGATTACTTCAAGTCACTGGTCTAGTTATCTCCAGTTGATATGAAATGTAAGTATGAAGAGTTGTTAATCTCTTCTTGTTTGTAATAAACCGAATGTATGTCTAGGAGAACTCTTATATGCCTATAATAAAAATAATATTATTATTATCATCATCATTATCATCATTTTACGAAAGGGCTTGTAATACTGCTCATTTGAAAGCTTGGTTGTATTACTACTTTGTTAATAAGTATTACCACTGTTAATAATATAACATTAGCGTACTAACACGTAATCATTGTTTGCACGCCCCAGTACCTTCCGTCAATCCGACAGGCCCGTCCGCCAGCGGGACCGACCATCCAATCCTGCAGTGATTTAGACGATCGATTTCCCACAGACCTTGACAGAGTCCGTCGGACACAGAGATACCGGAACCCGCAAACAACAAACATTGTCATGTATAGTATTTATACAGTACATAGCATATATATATATATATATATATATATATATATATATATATATATATATATATAATATATATCTTTTAGCTGAAAAGCATTAACCAGTCAATTGATTCAATCTGCATTAGGTTACAATACATTTATAGTCACCCTCAATAGGAAATCAGGGCGGCGGCTGGCATCGTGGCACACTGCTGGCAGAAATCAGTCCAAGGATTCAAAAGATATTATAAAAAGCTGTCTTTATTTAGAAAGTTACAAAAAAGGACTGTTTTGGAAATATCCATTACAGTTTAAAAGATTATATAAAACAAAACATCTTATCTCTAAGATCGCAATAGCCTGATACGGCTTGTGCCTGCCATGGAAAACTCTGAAATTCTGGCTTCTCGAAGGAGGAACAGTCCTTTTTATATCGATCCGGCATCATATTTCTATTGGTCTAAAAACGGTGATGTCACAGTGATGTCGTATAATACATAGTAAGGATGGACTCCTCCCCTTCTAGTCGTTACATCTACTGGAGAAGTAACAGATTACCTTCTTCTGGGAAAAACCCCATTACATCACTTAAACATGAATGCATGTCTGTTCTGCTTCCTCACTGTAAGGGTTAACTCCCTTACTCCATGGGCCTCTTTCGTTCTGAGACGAAGACGAGGCAGACTGCCGTAATATACAGTACATAGCCTAACACATACATGTATAATACAGTACATATATATATAGTACATATAGTATATACATATATATACACATACCTGTACCAATAATTGGTTATATGTCTACTATATGCAGGACAGGCAAGGGTTAGCATGTGCCAACCTGCTGTTTTTCATTGTGCAGAGCAGCCGGCAGGAGCTGTCTCTCAAGGTCGCATTCTTAAGGGTAACTCCTTACTGCATGAATAGAAATGGACAGAGAAATGGACTCTGTGCAGCCCCATGCATTATCAAAAGGTTTCTGTTTGCCGTCTGACTGCATATTCCATTAACTGTAGTGTAGTTTTATAAGTGTATAAAGAATATACAGGTCATATACATAGCTCCAATCATATATAATAAAATAAGAACATTATACAAAGTGTCACTCGTTGACTTGTGGCACTTAACATGTGTTTACACATAACGTGTTTCTTCTCAATTCCTTTCTGACTGGGCATTACCAGCCAGAATACATATCACATCTAGACACCTATAGTAACATATGCCTAGATTTAAAACAAATATATACAATAAACCTATTGTATTGATTCCATTGATTCCATTCTCCAGGATCACGCAAGATATTGTAGTGTACACAAGTTACTGTTCCAGAGTCCACAGTCCATAGTTCTCACAGTTTTACACAAGTGGGAGGAAGAATCTACAGACATTCCTTATAATCATATATAAGAACAGGATGTCATAATAACCAGTGTCACTAGTTGGCTGTGACACTTTACAGGGTTCAATAGCAAAGAAAATCTTAAGACACACATGAGAACTCATACTGAAAAAAATTAGTTCAGTTTAAGCTCAGAGTAGACTTGAAAAAAAGAGAGAACGGGTCCCAAAACACAGTTTTCAATTTACATAATAGGATCCCCATGTACTCATACTAAACCGTATACTCAATAGGATCCCCATGTACTTATCCTAAACAGTATATTCAATAGCATCCCCATGTACTCATACTAAACCGTATACTCAATAGGATCCCCATGTACTTATACTAAACCGTATACTCAATAGGATCCCCATGTACTTTATTTTATGTCGCTCCACACCACTGCTGGGCACAGGACGATTATGAGGTAACTATCACCAGAGCCAGACTCAGAGGATTTGGAGCAGCTGTTGTGTATTAAGCCAGTGGTTCTTAAACCAGGAGTCCTTCCGGTAGTTCCAGAGGGTCCCCAGAAAAATGGGGCCAATAGTCCAATGAGAGAATACAGTATATATACTGTTATCTCAGCTATAGAAGCTAATCTCTGGACTAAATCACATCCAACAAAGATCTTCTCAGATGGAGGGTCCCTGAGACAAAGTCTAATCAAATACGCTGGATTTGATCATTTTAATCCCACTGGATTATATTATGCAATGTATCAAGCTACAGAAGGGTCTGTTTTGAGATTTTCTGCTATTTGGCAACCTTTCTTGACATTTGTCGAAAAAAATGTAAGCAGAGAATGTAACCCCATAATATGTTTATTTCTGTATTGTAAACTGTGTTAATATGTACCTCAGTTGCGTGTGAGTCAATGAACACACTTGGGTATATCAAACCGTAGGTTTATTAAACATCTAGTTGTGACGTGATGGTGAGAACAGGTTCATAGTAGCGAGGCAGTTTGTACGCAGTCGCACTAGCGGTACGGTGGCTCGTAGTAGACAATAGTCAAACTGGATAATCATTTTAGCCAATGATCTACATCCTTTCCCTTTAGCTCAAATCTCGTATAACAAAATACTGTATCACTAGGTGAATGTTAACATCACAGAACATTTCTTTTACTTTGAATTCTACAATTTCCAGTAAACAATTAAATGAAGATACTCTTAGATAAACTTGAAACTATCCATCTGTAGACAAAGGTGGACGAGTATATATCACTTTGAGAAGTAGTGCATTCATAAAACTTGGAATCACCATAAGTGCATAAGTGGAACAACTTAGTGCAAATAAATTTGACACATTGGCATAGCATTCTACATTAACCATGTTATACACATCAGTTTTCTTTACTATTTTTTTATTTTTTTTAATACAATCTACTGCATATACTTGGGGTTTGGCTTGCATATTGTGCGTTACTGTTCTCAGCTGGGAAGCGTGCTGGGTGTGTCGGCCGGGGAGAGTGTGTGTGTTGCATGTTGTTTGGCCCTGGTGATAGTGGCGTGAAGGGTGCATTGTTCACTGTAGAGGAGCCGGTGTTCTGGGTCCTCTGCGTGGAACCGTGGTGGTGGTGGTTCTGTGACAGGAAGGATGTGACGCGATTCCTCCTGTATGTCTTCCCGTTGGACTGGATGACGTAGGAGCGCGGCTCTTTGCTCTTCTCCTTCACAGTCCCAAGTCGGTCGTATCCTTTCGGGGTCTGCATACGGACCACCTGTCCCTCCGTTAAAGGCGGTAGTGGGCGACTTGACTTGTCGAAGTGGTGCTTCAGAGTGAGCCTTCTGTTGAGGAGCTGGGCGCTGACTCGCTGGGCGTCCTTGGGGGCTGGTTCCAGTAGTTTGCTACACACTGGAATGGCTGCGCGTGTCTGCAGTGACATCAGACGTTCAGCAGGGGAGCCTAGTGTTGAGTCACGGGGGACGTTCCTGAGGTTTAGGAGATTGAAAAAAACATCGGTTCCATCTCTATGAGATTTCTCCATCAGTTGCTTGGCACTTCTGACCGCCCTCTCTGCGAGCCCATTAGACTGTGGGAACTCTGGGCTGCTGGTGGTATGTACAAAATCCCATTGTTTGGCAAAATCCTTGAAACTCTGACTGGTGTATTGTCTAGCATTGTCAGAAAAGAGGGTGTGCGGTGAGCCGTGGACTGAAAAATTTCTTTTCAACTTAGATATCACAGCCGATGATGTCAGGCTGTGGAGAAGGTCGATTTCGTACCAGCCAGAATACGAATCTACTAGCACTTGGTAGTGATTACCATGCCATTCAAACATGTCCGTGGCAACTGTAGACCATGGGAGGTCTGGAACTGATTGAAGTTTCAGAGGTCCTTTTGCTGGTGGGACTTGGTGCTGTTGCACGTTGCACATGAGAGCAGCTCTTCAGCGATGTCAGTTGACATTACCGGCCAGAATATGATGCCTCTGGCTCTGCGCTTTGTGGCTTCAACACCTGGGTGACCTTTGTGCACAATGTTGATGTACTCTCTGTGCAGAGACTGGGGGATGACTGTCTTGTGACCTTTCATGATGATTCCATCCTCCACTGCGAGTTCGTCTCTGTAAGGGAAGAAGGGAACGACAGCAGGCTGGAGCTGGCTTTCTCTGTTGGGCCATCCTCTCTGAATGACCGCGCTGAGGGTCTGTAACATCTCGTCCTCTGCTGTGTGCTTTCTGAGTTCTTCTAGGCGAGCAGTGGAGATGCAACTCACGACATGACCTCATAAGCACCGTTTTCAGCAGGGCTCTGGGTGACATGTTTGTTTGGAGCTCTGGAGAGGGTGTCAGCCAGGTACATGTACTTGCCCTTTTTGTACACTAGGCTGATGTCGTAGCTCTGTAGACGGAGTAGCATTCTCTGGAGACGGGCTGGGGCTGTGTGAATGGGCTTTTTTATGATCGTCACCAGAGGTTGGTGGTCTGTTTCCACGATTGTGAGCTTTCCATATACATAGTCCTTGAATTTTGTGCAGGCAAACACGATAGCTAGAAGCTCTCTTTCTAGTTGGGCGTACCTTGTCTCAGTATCTGTGAGGGTACGCAACGCAAATGCTACTGGCCTGCCACTTTGCATGCATGCTGCTCCGAGTCCATAGCATGACGCGTCACATGTGAGTGTGACTGGCTCCTTGACGTTGTAGTATATCAACACTGGTGGGCTGGATAGGCACGACTTGAGGCGCTCAAATGCCTCCTGGTGCTGCTGGTACCAGCACCACGCCGTCTCCTTGTGGGTCAGCTTCCTCAGTGGCACTGCTATGTCACTGAAGCTGGGGATGTACTTTGCCAGGTAGTTTACCATCCCTAGGAAACGCTGTAGTGAAGTGACATCTGTGGGGACTGGCATCTCAGTTATAGCTGCAGTTTTAGAGGGGTCTGCTTTCAGGCCTTCGCTCGTGAAGATGTGGCCTACATAACCTACTTGGTCTAGGGCGGCGAAACCTGCACTTTGCTGAGTTTAGCCTGAGGTTGACCTCTCTCACCCGATCACGCACTTTTCTCAGGTTGGCATCGTGTTCAGCCACTCCGCGGCCTCCGATGATGATGTCATCTACTATCACGGAGCATGGTAAGCCTGTGAACAGCTGTTCCATGGAGTTGATGCCGAAAGGCATTCTTTGAAATTTGTAGCGCCCGAACAGCGTGCTGAATGTGGTCAGCACTGAGGATTTCTCATCCAGACGTATCTGCCAGAATGAGTTCTTGGCGTCCAGGACGGAAAACACTGTTGCTCCCGACATCTGTGCTGCTACCTCTTCAACACTACGCATGGGGTGATGGGGCCTCTTCAACGCTGTGTTGAGGTCCTTTGGATTGATGCACAGTCTGATTTCTTGTTTGTCTTTCTTGTGTGCTGCCACCATAGATGAAACCCAGTCTGTGGGCTCAGAGACAGGTGTTATGACACCTATGCTTTGCATGAGGTCCAATTCCGCTTTAACCCTCTCTTGCATCGCTGCGGGGATGCGGTGGGCTGGTCGGACCACAGGCTGTATGCTGGGATCCAGCGTCATGGAATATATGACGGAGTTCTCCAAGCTCATCACTGAACACATCTTTATAATGTGTTAGAAAGAATCTGTGTTTTGAAATCTGTGTTATTCTCCATGGTGACTTGGTGGACGTCTAGGCTCATTTGAACAATCCCCATGTCCATACATGCACGAAAACCTAGTAGTGGTTGCACATCTCTGTCCACTATGAAGAAAGGCATTGTGTGTTGCTGCTCCTTTAAACAGCACGATAGTGTGACCAGACCTTTGATCTCAATTTTATTGCCTCCGTAAGCAACAAGGTTTGCAGTTTTCTTCTGCTGCACAAATTGCTCTCCATTAGTCACTCTTTTGAAAGTCTCTATTGACATAACATTACATTTAGCTTCTGTGTCAACTTTAAACTCTGTAGATTTGCCGTTTATGTGCATTGTGACAAATCCTTCATCTTTCTCATTTACTTGAGAATTGACACTGTCAACTCAATATTGACGCCCATCCACATAGAACGTGTCGTCTTCATGTGTAGACTGGTCCACTGACATTTCATGCACAGACGGTCTGTACGATTTTTTCTGTGGATATCTTTGACTCTGTGGCTTAGACTTGCAACAGCTTTTGTAGTGGTTTACCTTCTTGCAGTTATGGCACTGCTGTCCGAAGGCTGGGCATTTTTCTCTTTTAGCCTCATGACTACCACCACAATTGTTGCACTTTGTTATGGCATTGTTTGAAAATACCTGGGGTTTAGACTGGTGCTTTCTGTTGTAAACAGGCCTCACTGCATCAACACTGGTAGCCTGTGTGGCTAGTGTTTTGCTGTTTTCCTCTGTCATCTCGTGAATACGACAGATTGTGATAGCTTTGGCAAGTGTCAACTCACTATCCCTCAACAGAGATCTTCTCAAAGCGTCCCGTGTGATGCCACACACGATTCGATCACAGATAAGCTCTTCAGTCAGAGTTCCAAATTGGCAATTTTTAGCTTTGATCTTCAAGTCACTGATGAAGGATTCAATGCTCTCACCTTGCTTCTGGTTTCTCGAATGAAATTTGTATCTTTCCATCGTCCCATTGCTTTGGGGATTGCATATTTCTCTGAATTTTCTTTTCAGGCAGTTCGGGTCCTCTCTGGACTCCGCCGGTGTAATTACTGCTCGGTTGTCGCCGGGCGCGCGCACCTCAGCTGCATACACAAATGAGCGCTCCCGCTCTATGGCTTCAGGTCCAGCAATGTTGAGGAGTATGTAAGCCTTTGTCCGTGCAGGTTTCTCTGAGTGGGCTGCGGCAATAAAAATGTCATATTCCCCTTAAAAATGCGCCAATTCTCGGCGACATGTTCATCAAATACAACAGGGTCGGGTCTGCGAAATCCATCTGCCATAGTTTCTGTCTACTAGCGCGTCCGCGGCTAAGTTAGCTAGGCTATCAAAGGCTAGTAAAAAAACACGACGAAAAACACGTTACTCACGGGCGAAAAGTCCGTACTGTCTTCCGACACCATGTAAACTGTGTTAATATGTACCTCAGTTGCGTGTGAGTCAATGAACACACTTGGGTATATCAAACCGTAGGTTTATTAAACATCTAGTTGTGACGTGACGGTGAGAACAGGTTCATAGTAGCGAGGCAGTTTGTACGCAGTCGCACTAGCGGTACGGTGGCCCGTAGTAGCCAATAGTCAAACTGGATAATCATTTAGCCCTTTAAGTTTTAAAATGTTATGCTCTGTTTTTATAATTTTCGCTATTTCTATTGTTAGTATTATTGTTGCTGTTGTCTCCCTGTGAAGTTCTGTTTATTATTATTATGGTTACTGTATTTTGTTGTCTTGTTTTCATGTAAAGAATAAAAAGAATTGATACAAAAATATATATATATAATACAACTACAAGTATAATTATATAATATATATATTTTATAAAAAACAAAAATATATATATTTAAAAAAAAAATTATAAAACCAAAAACGATTGGTATCGGCCGATATGGCTCATAGACGATTGGTGATCGGTATCGGTGGCAAAAAACATGATCGGGGCATCCCTAGTAATTTATAGGCGTGATATTCTATTCTATAATTTACTCAAGCCTAGTAACAGATATAATATTTCTGACACTGGGAATACATTCCCCGAGATCCATAGATGTCCCTAGATACCAAGAAGTGGAGCAATCTTCCATTTACTTACGTATGTATTTTTAGGGCGGATTTTCAGAAAATAGGGCTTAAGAGGTTAAGGGGTTAAGTATTGTTCAATAGTAATTAGCCTTGTACAAGACTACTGAGCAGTTCTCCATTCAAAGGGTCCGCTCTGGAGGACGGGGGATTCTTACCCAACCGAGCTCCTCCCGGAGTGTTTAAGCTGTGAGGCGTAGAGATTCTTACCCAACCGAGCTCCTCCAGGAGTGTTTAAGCTGCAAGGCGTAGAGATTCTTACCCAACCCAGCTCCTCCCGGAGTGTTTAAGCTGCGAGGCGTAGAGATTCTTACCCAACCGAGCTCCTCCAGGAGTGTTTAAGCTGTGAGGCGTAGAGATTCTTACCCAACCCAGCTCCTCCCGGAGTGTTTAAGCTGTGAGGCGTAGAGATTCTTACCCAACCCAGCTCCTCCCGAGTGTTTAAGCTGCGAGGCGTAGAGATTCTTACCCAACCCAGCTCCACCCGGAGTGTTTAAGCTGCGAGGCGTAGAGATTCTTACCCAACCCAGCTCCTCCCGAGTGTTTAAGCTGCGAGGCGTAGAGATTCTTACCCAACCCAGCTCCTCCCGGAGAGTCGTAGCTCAGTCTAACTTCCCCGGAAGGAAACTCACATTATAACATTCTCGCCATAGCAACGACAGGCCCGGCCCCTCTTCTCGTTGCTATGTGACATGCTGTCTTTTGACCCAAATCACTATGGGGGAACTCGAGGGAAGTATTACTCCCCCCAACAGAAGGGCTAGTTAATTTAGCCGACCTAGTTCTAACTAGGAATTATTTTAGATTCCAAGATAAATACTACTTGCAAAACAGAGGCATCAGCATGGGCTCCCCAGCCGCTGTGAACCTAGCCAACCTTTATATGTCCAAATATGAAGTAGATCATATTTTTAATAATAACCCGTTTGAGAAATTTGTCAAATCCTATATGTGCTATATTGACGATTTGTTTTTAATTTGATCTGGTTCATCATCAGATCTTTTTGCTTTCCTTGAGTACCTGAACACCTGTAGAGAAACGATAAAGTTTACATTGAAGTTTGATATGCATAATTTACCTTTCCTCGATGTTCTGATCAAGAAAGCCCCTAATGGCATCTCATTACACACAGAGGTTTTTAAAAAGGAGACAGACCGTAACTCGTTCTTGCATTATTCCAGTTACCACACCCCAGCCTTGAAGAATAGTCTACCTTATAGCCAAATCCTTTGTTATAAGAGAAGATGTGACACGGATGACAATTTAATGCACAAGCAGAGGTTCTCCGTGGCAGTTTCCACGAGAGAGGCTACAGTGCCGATTTGACACTCAAAGCCCTGAACAAAACCAAACATATCGATAGGGCCACGTTGTTCACCCCCAGAAAGAAAGAAGATAAAACAGACAAAGTATCTTATGTGTCTACTTACAGTCCTATCACGAGAGACACACGGAGTATTGTCAATAAATATTGGCATATTCTGCAGTCCGACCCTCTTATAGGGGCAGCGTTTCAACATTCGCCTAATTACACACCCTAAAACGGGGGGAAATATACCTGTTAAAGGATGAATTACGTGTAATTCGTCTAATCTGGTGTATTTTCTAAAATGTCCTTGTAATTTTTCTTATGTGGGCAAAACAACCAGAGCCTTTAAATCAAGAATCAGTGAACATAAATGTGCTGTGAGAAATTCAGATGTCAAGTCGTCGGTAGCTCGACATTTCTCCAAGTGTAAACATACCGTCAACGATCTCAAATATATGGGACTAGAGTTAGTACTCAGGCCAGCGCGAGGTGGAGACAGACACAAGTTGCTGTTGCAACGTGAATGTTATTATATCCACCTGTTCAATTGCATCGAACCTAGAGGAATGAATGAAGAGAACGTTTTAACCTGTTTCCTCTAACCTCCTTATACCTACATTATTATTTCTGGTTTAATAAAGTTGTTGTTTGTTGTTTCTAAACAAGAGGTATATTTCTCAAGGATGCTCAATGTATAATTTGAAACCATTTAATTAAATATGTAAAGGGGCTCAATTAGCCCTAGAAACTAAGGGCATGTTATATATCAAGTTTCTGGTAATTTTGTTGTTTATGATATAGATTTTGTTTATGATATAGATATGTTTTTGATATAGATATATTTATATATAATTTGTGGATTTATGATTAGACTCTACTTTGATAGGTCATTCCTTTGGTCACAATGCACAGGCACACCTGCGTCGTGATGTCATTTCCTGCTGTGTCATGTAATTACCTGCCAGGTGTATATAACTACCATCTTGAATGTATTTCCATTGCTAGCCATATCACTGAAGAAGGACATAATTCCGAAACATGTCTGTTTCCTATTCAGGCTGCCATTAAAAACATTGAACCTGAGAGTGCTGGTCCGGCTACCCTGCTTTTGATATACTGAACTTTATGGGATTACAGCACCCAGTGTCAGAACTTGAGAGCGCGGTCTAACTTGACTACATTATATACCCACCAATATTTTACATTATATACACATTGAAAAACATAGACATCCTTCAGTGGCCAGACGTCACGCATTGCGCGTGATTGTACAGCATTTCTGTCTCTTTTCATGCGTCACGCAAATTGAGACCATGTCCTGCATGATTGGTTGTCATCCACGCTAACGCCCAGTGCCAGTGTGAATCCCTGGACTTGTGAGTTGTTTTGGTGAGTTACTTTTGTTAGTCAAAAGTCAAAGTCAGCTTTATTGTCACCTCTCGTAATGTGCAAGACATACAGAGAAATGTAATTGCATTTCCCCCTTCCCACGGTGTATATAAAGAACAAGATCTAATATAAACATAAAGTAACATATGGACAGTATACAGGACTATATACAATGTACAGTAGCTAAAAAAAAGTCAATGTATGAGTGAATGTAAATATAGAGGTAAACAAAAACTTAGTGCAAAACTTTTAGTAGCAGTGCATAAGTATGCATAATAAATAATGGCAGTAAAATATAATAATACAATAATGGCAGTAAAGTGGCAGTGAGATTATGGATATAGAAGTAAACTAATATGATGTACACTAAATAAATAAACAAAATAATGGTAGTAAAGTGGCAGTGTGTGTCAGTGGGGGGGGGGGGGGGGGTAGTCCAGAGTCTGTGGGGGTCTGAGTAAGAGAGGAGTCCAGATTCTGTGGAGGCAGGTAAGAGAGAGGGGGGAGAGCTGGGTGTGTGTGTCAGTGGGGGGGTGTTCTTAGTCCAGGTTCTGTGGTTGCAGAGTAAGAGAGGAGGGAAGAGCTGGGAGAGAGTTCAGCTTCCTGACAGTCTGCTGGTCCTGCAGCTCGGAGGCTCCTCATTCTCCTCCCGGAGGGCAGCAGAGTGTAAAAGCGTTGTGAGGGTGGTCATTATGCATAGTCTGGGTGGTCATTATGCATAGTCTGGGTGGTCATTATGCATAGTCTGGGTGGTCATTATGTGTGCAATGCATGTGTGTGATAAGACTGGGGGTCCAGACCTAGCTATAATCATAAGTGATTGTAAGTCTGGGTGGTCATTTTGTTTATTTTGAGTACTTAACACCCATTAGAGACAAAAGGAAAATAAAAGAAAATGAATAAGGGCAAAACATATTAGGCTTGTGGTCATTTTAATGAGGACAGTGGCGGATGAGCCTTGAAGGAGGGGAAGCGTGAATATTAAAGGCAACCAACTTGTGTTCAGCTTTTCTCTGATTGGCCGCGACCCCCCGCCCCTTTTTGCCATGAACGCGGCAGCAGAGGTCCCTGCAAGGTCCCAAATTAAATGAATGAAGCGCACAGCGAACGCGGCAGCAGAGTGTATAATGTTATTTCGCGGAGCATAATGTATAATGTTATTTCGCCCGTTTGTAACGTCATAACATCAGTGGAGGCTGCTGACTGATATCATACTTCTGAAGTATAAACAAACTATACTGCTGTGACGTTATTTCGCCCGTTGGAGGCTGCTGACTGATTAATAATAAGGTCTCTTTATTTCGCTTCCATTCATTTTGGGGACGATGTTCAAATATCATACTTCTGAAGTATAAACAAACTATACTGCTGTGACGTTATTTCGCCCGTTGGAGGCTGCTGACTGATTAATAATAAGCTCTCTTTATTTCGCTTCCATTCATTTTGGGGACGATGTTCAAATATCTGGCTTGCACGTTGGCACAAAAGCTTGCACGTTGGCGGCAGGGTCCATCGCGAATTAGTTAGTTATATTAGTATATTAGTTAGTTATATGGCGGCGTTAAGTGATGCGGCGATGCGGCATTAACCAACAACATTAACCAACAACGAGCACCTCTCAGAGCACCTGGGGGAGCCACTCTCTGCCGCGTCCTCTCTGCCGCAGGGCGTGTGCTAGGGCGGTCACGTGGCCAATCAGAGAAACGCTGAACACAAGTTTGTTGCCTTTAATATTCACGCGGAGGGGACAGGGACAGTCCACCAAAAGAAGGGGGGGGGGGGGGGCTGCGCTGGGGGGTGTCCCACATTGTCCCTCACAAACATACCCTTTGTCCCACATTTGGTTTATTGGGATCTGGTAACCCTAGTTTAAGCTGCGAGGCGTGTTGGAAAAGCTTTAACCATGAGTATAGTTTCAGTCAGGGAAATGGTCGTCAGAACCTGTTAAAATGCACCTTACCTAAACCCTTACAATCACCTTCCAGAAAACCCCCTTCTCGGGATAAAAGAGAGAATTTCCACACAATCTCTTTAAATCCAATGATGTATTTTTTATTATACAATGGCATGCAAATATCTTGATTCTGATTGGCTGAAACAGTCAAGTTAGCCGTTGTTATTTCGTATAACACACTCCACGTGACCCCAGATCCCTCCCACAACAGAATTACATTTTCTGAATGAGTCCGCCATAGATAGACAAATGGAAGTATGAATATATTTTGAACAAATCCTCCAAAAAAGATAGTCAACTGGTATATGTTAGTTCGTTACAGATATGTTGGATTATGTAATTGGTTTGTCAGGACCCATTGTGAAACAAAAGAAAAATCGCGGACTTAAATTATTTATATTTTTTTTAAATGGCCATCGTTTTTTTTTCTTCCAGACTTGGATCTACTTTCTCTGTGGATGGTTGTTACATCCCAATGTATATATTCCCCAGTGTGTGTCTCCATGTGTGTGTTCTCCATTTTGTTTGTTTCCTCCCTCCAGCCATTGTTCCCTTCACCATTGGTCAATTCTTCCATTATTGCAATACAGCACCGATTGGTGGATGGCTTCAGACTCCAACACTCAATCCACACCACCCAATCATGGATCACCCCACACCTGTTAAAACATGGCTTCTCACTTCAGTCTCGCTCTCTCTCTGGCATGAGGCTAGGCTTGTTGTGATTTTGGTAAACCTGTAACTTTGACAGCATTGCATTTCGTTTATTGGCCTTTGGTGCTTAGTAGTAATTTCCTTGTGTGTGTATGGCCGCAGAGAGAGCATTGTTAAGTTATAGTTTGTTTTTGTATATATTCTGCTTTTGTTTCTGTATAATTAATGTGTTTTTCTCTCTTTCTCAGGAAGCACAGATGGGGTGAGCTGCCATTTCCTTTGGACATTGTTTTCTCCTGTTTTGGTTAGGTAAGAGTAGTTTAGGTAATGTAATCTCTTTTACCATAGATTAGATTGTGTTTATTTGGAGTATAGTGGTGTTTGTTTGTTGTTTTGGCCTGGGCTCACCCCTGAGCTACATGTGCTTCCTTTGCATCTTTCAATAAATATCATTGTTGTTTACAAACGTGGTCCATCTTTTCTGTCAACCAACTGTTATGTTACAGCCCTTTACCCTTAGACTCACAGGGGTCGTAACATAAATGGGGGCTCATCCGGGATTTTGTAACCCGTGTTCAATTGTTGGTTGATGGATTTGGTGAACTGTGTTTGTTTACACTTGTATAGTTATTAATTACTTTGTGTAAAAATGGCATTTGTGTAAGAAAAAATAATGGCAGTTAGTACTTTTGATCTGGGGAAATTCTTGAGCAATCCTACTTGGGAAGCGCTAGATAGCTGCCGCAAGGCAGACTTAGTGGAGATTGCCACACATTTTCAACTCTCGGTTCAACAAAAGCATCTTAAGCAGGATATCAGGTGTCTTGTGGTAGATAAGCTGTTGGAGCAGGGGACGCTTGTTTTACCTGCGGTCTCTGATGAACATGCAAGTCCTCCTGGTGAACCTACAGAAGCACCGCCTTCTGAGGAGCAAGCCCATGGTGCTGAAAAGGCAGGTGTGAACGTCACATTGCCACATTTTCACTTGACCTCTCCTGTGTCAACTGGGTCTCGAGAAGGGGCCCAGGTCAAGGTTAGAATAGCCCGTCTCCAGATGGAGGCTCAGGAGAAGGCACAAGCACGTGAGGCGGAGTATCGGCTTCGTAAAATGGAGGTTGAGGCGGAAAATGAAAGGGCTATTAACATCCGTAGGTTGGAGCTTGAGGTGGAAAAAGAGCTCAGACTGCGGGAGTTGGAGCTGGGAGACCAAAGGAGTGGATCCAACTCTGCTACACCGACTCCTCCACAAGGCCCGGGTATGTCCTCCTCCACAGCTTATTCATCACACACTTTTGATATAAGTAAACACATTGCTTTGGTGCCTCCGTTCCGAGAGACCGAAGTTGATACTTATTTTAATGTGTTTGAGCGTATTGCTGCTTCATTGCGCTGGCCAAGAGAGGTCTGGCCTTTGTTGCTTCAATGCAAATTGACTGGTAAAGCCCAAGAGGTTTGTTCAACACTTTCCCTAGAAGATAGTCTATTGTATGATACTGTGAAGGCTGCCATCCTTCGTGCATATGAGCTTGTGCCCGAAGCTTATAGGCAGAGGTTTCGCAGTCACAAGAGAGCTGTCAACCAGACCTTTGTAGAGTTTGCTAGAGAGAAGGGAACTCTCTTTGATAAATGGTGTGCAGCAAGCAAGGCCTCAGATCTTAACTCTCTCAGAGAACTCATTCTATTAGAAGAGTTTAAGAATCGTTTGCCAGAGCGTATTGTAATTTACCTGAGTGAGCAGAAAGTGTCCACTCTGCAGCAAGCTGCTGTATTAGCTGATGAGTTTGCGCTAACCCATAAAACTGTGTTTGTAGATAGGCGTGACTCGTTTCTCCCCCATGATTTCTCTCAGAGACCTTCTGTCCCCAACCATTCAGAATTCACACACCCCCGACCAAGAATGTCACCTCCACGCTCAAAAGAGGAGCGGACATGTTACTACTGTCATAAATCTGGTCATGTTATTTCTGACTGTTTAACATTGAAACGTAAGCAGCAACCGTCCTCTCAGAACTTTAGACAACCCAAAGGGGTTGGTCTGATTAAAATGGCACCTGATTCCGATCAACAGATGCACAATGATCAGGATGTTCTCGATCCTTGTTTCAGGTCATTTACTTCCAAGGGTTTAGTTTCCTTGACAGGGGATCCAAAAGATCAGTGTACAGTTCAGATCTTACGAGATACTGGAGCCTCACAATCCTTTATCCTCTCTGATGTACTACCTCTGTCTGAGAAATCTTCCTGTGGTTCTAGTGTCCTAGTTCAAGGTATTGAGATGGGTTTCGTGCCAGCCCCGTTACACAGTATTCATGTACAATCTGATTTGGTCACTGGTTTCTTTAAAATAGGGGTGAGACCTTCCTTGCCAGTTAAAGGCATTTCCTTTATCATGGGAAATGATTTAGCTGGAGGACAGGTGAACGCTGTGCTGGAAGTGTTGGATCACCCAGACACAGATTCTCTGCCTGATGACTTGTCACAGAACTTCCCTGAAGTTTTTTCTGCAAGTGTTGTCACTCGGGCTCAATTGAAAAAGAGAGGTGATGAAATTAATTTGTCTGACTCTGTTTTTGCTTCAGCCTTTGTCAGGGAGGAGTTGCTGGCTCCAACTTCTGATACCGCTGACAAACCACCGACTCATAGTAAGGTACCCCCACAGACAACTGTAACTAGTTCCGACGCATTGAAGTTACCCGTTACTCATGAAATGCTAATTACTGCCCAGAAGGCTGACCCTTCTCTTGCAAAATGTTTCTCTTCTCTTGAAACAGAACAGAGGAGAGAGTTGCATTCTTATTTTGTGGATGAAGGAGTTTTGATGCGTACATGGAGGTCCCATGGTACTAGACTGGCAGAGCATGCACAATCGGAGATAGGGCTACCAGATCAGGTACCAGACTGGAGCACTGTTTATCAGATTGTTGTCCCTGCAGTTTATCGTCAGCATGTACTGTTCTTGGCCCATGACCACCCTTGGTCTGGACACTTGGGAGTCACTAAAACATACAACAGAATACTTCAACATTTCTTTTGGCCCGGTTTGAAGTCCGATGTAGCACAGTACTGTCGTACCTGTAGTACTTGTCAGATCACCGGAAAGCCAAACCAGGTAATTCCACCTGCTCCCCTCTGTCCTATACCAGCGGTCGGTGAACCATTTGAACATGTCATAGTTGACTGTGTTGGTCCGTTGCCAAGGACCAAAGCCGGCAATCAGTTTTTGTTGACAATAATGTGTACTGCCACCCGTTTCCCTGAGGCTATCCCTCTTCGCAGAATTACAGCGCCTGTAATAATTAAGGCTTTGACGAAGTTCTTCTCCACGTTTGGACTGCCTAAGGTAGTACAAACGGACCAAGGCACCAACTTCCTGTCTAGGTTATTTGAGCAAGTGTTACAGTCCCTGGGTATCCGACATATAGTGTCCAGTGCCTACCACCCTGAAACTCAGGGGGCTCTAGAACGTTGGCATCAGACCTTAAAGTCCATGCTGCGTAAATATTGCTTAGACACAGAGAAAGATTGGGATGAGGGTGTCCCCCTTGTTCTATTTGCTGCACGAGAGACCATACAGGAGTCTCTTGGTTTCAGTCCTGCTGAGCTCGTTTTTGGGCACACTGTTAGAGGGCCTCTGAAAGTTCTTAAAGAACGGTTCATGTCAAAGGGTGCCAGCACACCCACTAATGTTCTAGATTTTGTTAGCCAGTTTCGAGAGCGACTGCATCAGGCGTGCTCTCTCGCAAAAGAAGCGCTCTCTTCTTCCCAGAGAACTATGAAACGGCACTATGACGAGAAAGCTGTTTCTCGATCTTTCCAGCCAGGTGATAAGGTTCTAGTCCTATTACCTATCCTTGGTTCTGCTCTTTCCGCTCGTTTTTCCGGACCGTATGCAATAGACAAGAAGATAAGTGATACAGACTATGTGGTTTGCACCCCTGATCGTAAACGTCACTCTCGTGTTTGCCACATCAATATGCTTAAACCATATTTTTCCAGAGATAGTGTGCAGGTGAAGACCTCAGACCAGACAGCCGGACTGGCCCTTAACCTTGCCAAGTGTGAGTTCGGCAAGGCTACGGTTACCTATCTTGGTAAGCAGGTAGGACAAGGCCAAGTGCGTCCGGTGGATGCAAAAATATCTGCAATCACAACTTTTCCAGTGCCTACTACTAGGCGGGAATTGCGTAGATTCCTTGGGATGGCTGGGTATTACTGTGGTTTTTGCCGGAACTTTTCTTCTGTCGTCACTTCTCTCACTAGCCTGTGTAGCCCGTCCAAACCATTCATGTGGACAGCTGATTGTCAAAATGCATTTGATAGTGTTAAAGCTCTCTTATGCAGTTCCCCTGTTCTCTCTGCTCCAGATTTCTCCCTGCCGTTCCAGCTGGAGGTGGATGCCAGCGGGGTGGGAGCTGGAGGGGTGTTATTACAGGAAGATCATGATGGTGTCAGTCACCCGGTTTGTTATTTCTCCCGGAAATTTAACAAACATCAACTAAACTATTCCACTATTGAAAAGGAGACTTTGGCTATGTTGTATGCGTTGCAACATTTTGAGGTGTATGTCGGTTCGAGCGTATTACCAGTGGTAGTATACACCGACCACAACCCATTGGTTTTTCTGTCGCGGATGTACAACCACAATCAGCGCCTCATGCGTTGGGCGCTCATAGTGCAAAATTATAACCTCAGCATAAAGCATAAGAAGGGGTCTGAGAATGTGTTGGCGGATGCTCTATCTCGGAGTTAAATCTCTCGTGCTGTCGACTTGTTCTATTTTGCTGTCGACTCGTTCTACTGTATATTGCTGTCGACTTGATCTATTTTTGCTGTCTGCTCGGTCTATGTTGCTGTGGACTCGTTTTATGTTGCTGCTAGTTTTTTCATAGCTCTTTGTTTTGGAGTGCATGTTATCTCGGGGATGTTATCTCGTTGTTAAAGAAAAAAAAAAACATGTTTAGTTGGTAGTTTATGTAGGCATGTTTTTTGTCTTATGTATGGGGGTGTTACATCCCAATGTATATATTCCCCAGTGTGTGTCTCCATGTGTGTGTTCTCCATTTTGTTTGTTTCCTCCCTCCAGCCATTGTTCCCTTCACCATTGGTCAATTCTTCCATTATTGCAATACAGCACCGATTGGTGGATGGCTTCAGACTCCAACACTCAATCCACACCACCCAATCATGGATCACCCCACACCTGTTAAAACATGGCTTCTCACTTCAGTCTCGCTCTCTCTCTGGCATGAGGCTAGGCTTGTTGTGATTTTGGTAAACCTGTAACTTTGACAGCATTGCATTTCGTTTATTGGCCTTTGGTGCTTAGTAGTAATTTCCTTGTGTGTGTATGGCCGCAGAGAGAGCATTGTTAAGTTATAGTTTGTTTTTGTATATATTCTGCTTTTGTTTCTGTATAATTAATGTGTTTTTCTCTCTTTCTCAGGAAGCACAGATGGGGTGAGCTGCCATTTCCTTTGGACATTGTTTTCTCCTGTTTTGGTTAGGTAAGAGTAGTTTAGGTAATGTAATCTCTTTTACCATAGATTAGATTGTGTTTATTTGGAGTATAGTGGTGTTTGTTTGTTGTTTTGGCCTGGGCTCACCCCTGAGCTACATGTGCTTCCTTTGCATCTTTCAATAAATATCATTGTTGTTTACAAACGTGGTCCATCTTTTCTGTCAACCAACTGTTATGTTACAGCCCTTTACCCTTAGACTCACAGGGGTCGTAACATAAATGTGAATAAATCTCCATTATGCTTAAATTACTGTGTTTTTATTGTGTAGCACAGGGGTGGCCAACCCGCGGCTCGCGAGCCGCATGCGGCTCTTTGCCCGTCAATGTGCGGCTCTTCCATCCATAAAAAAAAAAAAAAAAAAAAAATTACTTTTTTTTTTTTTTTTACTTTTTTTTTTTTTTGTCACTCATTCCATAAGGACGTAGAATAAACATTTACAATTTTTTTTTAAATGGTCCATTTGCATGTTCTTGGTATCTGAATCTAGGGACATATATGGATCAGTGTCAGAAATAGTGTGTCTGTTACTAGGCTTGAGTAAATTGTAATGAACCAAAGGAGAATATCAATTCTATTTAAAAAGAAAATTATCTTTGACTGTAAATAACACCATGCTAAAATTTACCAGACCTGAAAAATCTAAGCAAATGAATAAAGGGAAGATGATTAAACAGAAGGTTTTGTAGATACAGTACTGAATTCTGCCATCTTTTTTATAATGTACATTTCTCCACCATTTTTCATCATATTGCAACACCGTTTTTTGCAAGACGTTCACAGAAAGGTAGAGAAACTAACTGCGTTCTGTTTTATGGCAATAACGTTCAGGTTTGTGGGAGATATACCCAAAAAATAAGAGAAATTAAAAAGTAAATCCAGAAGTCAGATGATTGACAGGGGCTGGTGTGAGCTGGGTAGGGTAGTTTTTCGAAATTTGAAAGCCCTGAGTCTCTTCCTTCAAAAGACTACACTCACTTTTGGCTGTGCCACTTCCTCCTGTCAATATGCGCCGGTTTCCGACTCAATGCCCTGAGATTTCTATAATCTTATATTTCACTAATAACAGTTCAAATAATTGGTAAACAAACATAATGCTGAAAATATACACTTTTACTGTATATCTCGGGCTTAAGAGGTTAACCCTGTGAGGCCCAAATTAAAAAGAAATTAGCAACTTCAGAGGCCAGAGGGTGGGACATATAAACACATTTACTATCAAATAGCATTGTGAGGCTGAACAACAGGACCAATTGACTATACATGTGCTTAAAGGGGAACTATCTTATAAATGGCTTTTTTCAGTGTTTACCATTGTTTCTTAGCTATGTGGACTTATATTAATAGGATATATGTCTCTAATTCTCATATTGGCGAATTCTTCCAATTCTCCTCTCACAATATTCACCCTCACTGAACTGAGTCATCTGAAAATGTGCATATCTGTGATGTCAGAGATTTCTCAGCTGCATAATAATGTGGCAGTTGATGTGGCAGTTGGCACCAGGCCACACAGTGGTTGGAGCCCAGCCTCAAAACGGCTTAAGATCTTAAGGTAGAAAAATGCGGTTTTTAGTACTTGATTAGAAATACAAAACAATGCATTTTTTTTTTAAACCTAGGTGTTCCATAGACTCACAGGAATTGTGTAAAAGTGCCCAAATAGTGAAAGAAATAGTAAAATAGTTCCCCTTTAACATTTTTTAAATAAACATAATTTTTTTAAATGGCTAAAAGTGATTTTGTAATTTTGAAACCGTGGGTCTCACAGGGTACTTTTAACCCTGTGAGGCCCAAATAAAAAAGACATTAGCAACTTCAGAGGCCAGAGGGTGAGACCTATAAACACATGAAGGGTGCCGTGACTGAAAAAAAAGGTTGAGAAACGCTGGTATATGGTGTGGCTCTTTGTGGTACCACAGTATTTTTTTTGTGGCTCTTAGTCTCTGACTGGTTGGCCACCCCTGGTGTAGCAATAAGGTTGGGTGAATTCGGCCATTGTATAAAAGCATTACATCACTTGAAGTCGTGTGTTATACTCATTAGATCACGCCTAGGGGGGTCTAACAACCACCCCTAGGCGTGATCTAATGAGTATAACACACTCCTGCGCGTGATGTAATGCTTAATTCAAGCTTAATAATTTGTGCACATGGGGAAATAAGACACAGTTTAAATTTATAAGAAAAGAGAAAACAACTTAGTTCAAATTAAATAAGAAAATTGAGTAAACAAATTAAAACAAATTAAAATCATAAAACTGTGACTGAGTATATAACCATTCTGACTGAGCAGATCGACCTTATCCAGCTCAGATGATGTATTTCACCAAAAAGCCCGATGCCCAGTACAGGGAGTCTGACCGTGGGCCAATGCCCTCGGTCGAGCAGGGAGAGCGATGGACCAGAGGAGAATTATAGGCTCGCACTCAGCTAGGGACTCCGAGGGTCGAGAGTGTCTCCCCGTGCCCGCAATCCCGACTTAAGCTGTGAACACACTCAGTTCGACCCGCAGCTCTCAATCCTGACCAATGGAGCCTCGTATACTCACTCAGGTACTTGTCGGAGCTGCTAACGATCCCTTCAAAGTCTCCATAGTGTGTGGAGCAATCCTCCGATCCGCATCTGGTTGGTTCAGGACAACTTACCCTGAGAGCCGATCCCAGCGCTCTGCCTAAAACTAGTAAAACAGCCTTTTATATAGGTCTTCCGACCCCCCTGGTCCTCCCTCCTTTATCTGCTCAACCAATAACTCTCTTTTTTAGTCCTGACCAATCTTACTAGAACGTTCCTTTATTACCTCCCATCTGTTCTTGCCCAGACACAGCATGAGTCCCTTTTTCTGTGGGCCATTTCCAGCATGAGTCATTCTTTCCATGCAGTTACGGCCCTACTCAGTCACAACCTGCCTGCTTGAATCATGTTACACACGGTACACTTTATTCATTTATTTTTCCTTCAGTATCACACTTCCCTTGTAGATACGGTTTTGTCTTTATTATAATCATGTTTCTGTGTATGCTGATTATAATACATTTATAATCATGTTTCTGTGTATGTTGATTATAATCAAATTATTTCATTTCAGTCATACATGACATTGATTATTAGTATTCGCTCCCGTCATCGCCCCCTGGAGGCTACTTGTTTTTGTTGCATTTATTCTTCTTGGTACCTACTTTGTATTCAGCACCAGTCCTTTAACAAATTGTCCATTGACCGTCATGGTCTGGGGCGTGTATTTTCAGTATATCTTCTGGAATCTCATAATCTGGGGCATGTATTTCCAGTATTTCATCTGGAATCTCGTCATTCTCCGGCCCTTCCTGGATCCCCAGGATTGGTGGAGCTGAATCAATCATCTTGATCTGCTTTTCTTCTGCTTGGTCTCCCTGGGCCTGCTCCATCTCCAGGATCCCCTCTTCCATCTCTCGTATCAGCATTTCCAACGCCATCTCGCCCACTCCCTCTGTATCCTCTGGTGGTCCTTCGAATGGTATCAGGCTTACATCACACCAACCTTGAACGAGGTCCCACTTCTTCTCTGGAAGGGTTGGAAGGATTGGTCCTGCTTCTGGTCTGAGGAAGGAGTCTGCAGTTCTCCTAGACCAATCACACTTTTCTCTGGGTTTCTTGTCAGCCATCCCTCGGTTGGGCTATAACTTGGGGCCAATGGTGGGCTGTAGTTTAGTAGGAAGGGTGAGTAGAGCTCCCGTCTTACGGCTTCAGGCTGCACTCTAGGATCTGTGGGATGAAGATCCATCTCTAGAGTACTGTCCGATGATTCAGACAGCTGTTGTTCCGCCCCTCTTCTCTTGAGTTGCGGGCCCAGTTCCACCTGGTCCTGGTCTTCTTGTACCTTGGTTCACTCACCTTATTCTCTACCATCACCCTTGGTCTCTTGGGTGATGGTTGTTGGTCTGGGGACTTTGGGCTATCATACTGCTGGTACCACTCCAACATCCCTGGCTGAGGGGGGTGTCCTGGATTCAGCCATGCCATCACGTATTCTTCTGGTGGGTCCTCCTGGAATCTTACCACCTTATTTACCAGACCTATAGGACCCGCTCGCTTACCCATTTCGGCTTTGGTCAGGTACAGATCGCCTGGTGAGGTCCAGTTTGTCCTGGCTGGGAAGGTTGGGATTCTCGATTCTTCAGGTCACTTTAAAGTATGTTGAGTTTTTAAGCAGATTTCTACACGATTTTAGGGTTTGACACATGAATGAATATACTGGAATATATTGGTGCTTCTTTAAGTGGTAAGGCTTCTCTCCTGTATGTATTCACTGGTGTAAGTTTCTCTCCTGTATGAATGTGCTGGTGTGTCTTTTAAATTTAATGATCAAAGGTTTCCCCCACTGTCTTTAAGGCTTCTCTCCTGTATGAATGCGCTGGTGTTTCTTTAAGTGTGCAGAGGTTCTGAAGCTCTTCTCACATTGGCCACAGTGGTAAGGCTTCTCTCCTGTATGAATACGCTGGTGTTGCTTTAAGCTTCGAGAGTAAGTGAAGCTCTTCTCACACTGGTCACAGTGGTAAGGCTTCTCTCCTGTATGAATGTGCTGGTGTGTCTTTAAGTTTGAAAGTTGACTGAAGCTCTTCTCACACTGGTCACAGTGGTAAGGCTTCTCTCCTGTATGAATGCGCCGGTGAATCTTTAATTCTTCAGAGGTACTGAAGCTCTTCTCACACTGGTCACAGTGGTAAGGCTTCTCTCCTGTATGCATACGCTGGTGTATCTTTAAGTCTCCAGAGGTTCTGAAGCTCTTCTCACATTGGCCACAGTGGTAAGGCTTCTCTCCTGTATGAATGCGCTGGTGTTTCTGTAAGTCTCCAGAGGTTCTGAAGCTCTTCTCACATTGGCCACAGTGGTAAGGCTTCGCTCCTGTATGAATGCGCTGGTGTATCTTTAAGGTGTCATATCTACTGAAGCTCTTCTCACACTGGTCACAGTGGTAAGGCTTCTCTCCTGTATGAATGCGCCGGTGAATCTTCAATACTTTAGAGGTACTGAAGCGCGATCCACATTGGTCACAGTAGTAAGGCTTCTCTCCTGTATGCATGCGCTGGTGTGTCTTTAAGTTTGAAAGTTGACTGAAGCTCTTCTCACACTGGTCACAGTGGTAAGGCTTCTCTCCTGTATGAATGCGCTGGTGTTTCTTTAAGTCTCCAGAGGTACTGAAGCGCGATCCACATTGGTCACAGTGGTAAGGCTTCTCTCCTGTATGCATGCGCTGGTGTGTATTTAAGTTTCCAGAGTTAGTGAAGCTCTTCTCACACTGGTCACAGTGGTAAGGCTTCTCTCCTGTATGCATGCGCTGGTGTCTCTTTAAGCCTCCAGAGATACTGAAGCTCTTCTCACACTGGTCACAGTGGTAAGGCTTGTCTCCTGTATGAATGCGCAGGTGTTTTAGAAAATTGGCCTTTTTGATGAAGCTCTTTCCACACTGTTCACAGCAGTGGGGCCTTGACTCATTCATATCTCTGCTTGTTGTTGGGGAGCAATGCAGCAATTGTACCTGGAAAAGAGAGAAGTACACCAATGAAGAGGTCAGATTTTGTGTTTTGCATTCGTGAATCTACTCCAAGGGCGGTAATTGAAAACTGGCCAACATTAATAAAACACAGATAAAACCCAACAGGCAGTTGCCTGCAATATGACATTGTGGTTTTATCCGTCCTTGTAACAATATCATTGTTGTTCCTAGTTTGTGTTGTTCTGGGGAGCAATTAAGAGTACACAGACCACTAGTACAGATACTTCAGTCTGAAATTATATATTCAATGGAATGGATATTATAGCAGTTTCTATGTGTAATGTAAACTCTGCGACGAGTCCAATCGTCTAACATGCTTTGCATCCTCGCCATTCTGGAATGCCCACGTCGCGCTAAAACCTTATGTAACCTTAACTGTTGATGTAGCCTCAGCAAGTTAACGTTAGCTCCACTCTAGCAGCCCCCTCCCTCCCTCCCTCTCTCTCTCTCTCTTCTAACAATCCTGATTCAATTCTTGAACCTATTTAATTAAAAAGGAAGATATTGATGGACATTAGCTATAGCTCAGCAGCTGTAACAGAATAGTAGTAGTAGTAGTAGTTTTATTCAGTCATCTCACACAATACAATATATATACACCATCATTTAACAATATTTTATTTTACAGAGACTGAAAAGGTACAGACTGAAGCATAATGCTTATATATACCTGTCCTATATTCTTAACAAAATTAAGACTCAAACTGTATTCTAAAATAAAATAGCAAAAAAAAGAGTATTATTCACCCTTGTAGTTTTAAAAAATAACTTTACAACCCATTTTCTTAAAAAACAAAAGCGTATTACTCATTCTTAACTCTATATCAGCATTGTAAGTTAACCCCAATAGTAGAAATACACCTCCTTTTAATCCCTTTCTTAGCTTTTTGAACAGTACATTTACAAATATCTCTCAAATCATATTTTCTTTCATGTATTGAAAAAAACCTGTGCACTCCGTCTGGGAGTAACTTTGCTTTAGCTCTGTACATTATTTGCATAGTTTTATAATAAACCAAATCATTAAATTTCATAATATGAGACTTTATAAACAATGGATCTGTGTGTTCAAAGTAACCAGCCTTGAAAAGGTTCCGAATGGCCCGCTTTTGCAGTAAGACTATTGGATTTACAGTATTTTTAAATGTCGACCCCAATACTTCCACACAGTAAGATATATGTAAGGAAGTATAAGTGAACAGTAAATGATGTGCAAGGCTTTGTAGTTGAATATATCCTTACATTTATACAATATTGCTACTGACTTAGATATTTTTCCTTGAATATAGTTAACATGTTGTTTCCATGTTAACACTATGGTCGCCAAAAACACCGTACCACGTCATTCCCCGCCATGCTCATTCTGCCAAAGACGCCGTACCACGTCTTTGATATCAATATTTCAAAAATCTGTGATCGAAATCATATTTCTCCCCCGGAGACTTGAGATCTACTGTTGATCCCCTCTCAACTCTCCAACAGTTCAAGAGCGCCATCTGGTGGCCAATCGGCGGACCGCCCAGAGCGGAAACAGGAAATGGAAGCTGGTGCTCATTTCAATTCGGTCCGATCACTCGCCAATAGTCCCAGGACTCGAGCTAGACACAACAATTTAGCAATACAATTTTAAAAGCCCTGCAAAGAAGGGGAACTTCTCCATAGACAAATAGAGCTGGCGGAGGATGGTATATTAAGAATATAAGCCTGGCGACCAAAGTGTTAATTTCTGGTCAATAACTACCCCTAGAAGTTTTATCTCAGAAACTCTTTCTATTTTTACATCACATATATTTTAGATTTTTTTTTAAGATTGCGTTTATTGCTTTTTACTACTGGGCAGTCCAGTAGAGAGAGGAGAAACGGGAGACAGAGCGGGGGGGTCGGCAAATAACGGCGGGTCCGGGAATCGAACCCGGGTCGGCCGTGTTTTAAGCTCTCTTTCAATATCAAACAAAAGTTATGTACAGTCTCCTCCCCACCCTATGTATATATTCTCTCCCCACCGTATGTATATATACCGCCATCTTTCTCCTGGGTTGGTGTGATCACATGACTGACAAAGCCGTGCAGTGATAGGCCAGAAGTCAGTTCGATTGCATGCAGGCTCGATTACTTATCCTGGCTGGGTAGCCCGGATGATGGTTTTTTACATCGAATTCTATACACCGCAATTTTGCATAGCATTTTTTACATTGAATTTTATACACCGCAATTATGCATCGAATTTTTTACATTGAATTTTATCATGCATTAGAATTTTTTACATTGAATTTTAAACACTGAATTTTTATTTCACATAGGTAAATTCGGAGCAAAAAAATTCAGATACATGATTTTCAAAGTAATTATTTTCAATGCTATAAATTCGGTGTCTGAAAAAATTCAGATACATGTTTTCAAAGTAATTATTTTCAATGCTATAAATTCGGTGTCTGAAAAAATTTAAATACTTCTGTCACTCATTTGCTTCCATATCTTTGTATATTATTTGCACTGTCCTCTAATATTTTATTGTAGTATTCCTTCTTCTGTACTCTCATAATGGAAGTCAGTTTATTCTTATACAGCTTATATCTTTCTTCGCTTTTACTGGTTCTCAGTTGTAAATATTTCTTGTAAAGTAAGTTTTTCTTTTTGCACGCCCTTTGCATAGCTTTAGTCATCCATGGCTTTCCTTTATATTTATCCTTCACCCAGGTCTTTCTAATAGGACAGTGTTTGTTGTATAGCTGTGTTTGTTGTTACTCGCCAAATGAGAGTATTTTTTATGTTTGGCGAGTGATTCATGAAGAGCACTCGCCAATCTGGCGAGTAAAGACAATCACCAGAGCCAACGTTACGGTAGCTAGTCACATAGATATAAAACACTAGATGGCTCAAGGCGGAGACTCCTGCGTACTTCAGCAGCGGATGACACACGCGAAAAACATGATCCAATTATCAGCAGAGTTCTCACTCGCTGTCTCTCTTGCTCACAGCTGCTGCTGCACGCCTTGCCCCTCCCCCCTCCCCCTCATAGAGCCCATGTCAACAAATGCTCCGGCAAGACTCGAGTGCACCTCGAGTGATATTAGCTAACGTTACTATTTAAACAAAATTACCCAGTCAACTATTCACTTTAGTTTAATACATGAGGCATTGTCTAACGTTATCTAGCTGGCTAGCTACTGATAGCTTCTGATATCAATGTCTGATATCATCATTTTGGCAATAGTTTTCACAGTAGTTGGCTAGTGTTGGCTAACTAGCTATTGTTGTTCCGTGAGCTAACGTTAGCTACCGAGCTAACGTTACTGTTTAAACAAAATGACCCAGTCAACTATTCACTTTAGTTTAATACATGAGGCATTGTCTAACGTTATCTAGCTGGATAGCAGTAGCTACAGATAGCTCCTGATATCAATGTCTTATAACATCATTAGCTTTTGCAGTTGGCTAATTAGCTATCGTGCTTCATAGCTAACTGAACACTGAGAACATCTTATAAGTTTCAGTTCATAGGAAAATACTTTGACTATAATTGTCAGAAGTAAATGAACTTAGATACGGTTATGCTCAACACCCAGTACTATTCACTTTACTTAATTTCTAAGATTAGATTAGATCATTTAGGACTTTGAGAATGCCTGTGTTAGACCTACAGTATAATACTGCCAGCTGCTATAAAAAATGTAAAACTATCGGTATCGGCTAGGGATGTCCCGATCCGATCATGTGATTGGGATCAGGGCCGATCACGTGATTTTCAGAGGATCGGGATCAGGGGAAATGTAAAAAAAAAATCGGGAGTGAAAAAAATAATTACGTTTTATTTTATTCAACAAACATGACCATGTTCAAGTTTTCAAGTTCAAGTTTCTTTAATAGTTGTCATACAGAAGTACAGAATACTTTTATACAAAATGCTTCTTACTGTTACGCTCCAGAGACTGTGCAAGACAAGATAAGTATGAAATAAAATAACATAGTATAGTATGTAAATTAGAAGTAAAAAAAAAAGGGGGGCCCGGTGTTCAGTATAGACATATGTACAATGTTCGATGCAGAATAGACGTAACTGAGTTACCATATAATATACAATACTATGCAGTGTACTAATATACAATACTATATAGTGCAAGGCAGAAATGGGATGAGGTTCAATTTAGGTACAATTTACAGTAGGTGTACGAGTTGTAGTGCAAATCCTTTATCAATAAATATAAAGTGTGTTTGTGTGATCTAAAGTGTGGAGAGTGGGTGCTGCAGTGTGTTGTTTGTTTAAGTGAGTGTGTGCGTGTGGGTGGGTGTGTGTGCTGTGTGCATTTGATGGTTGTTTATTGTTCGTTTAGCAGCCTGATGGCCTGGGGATAGAAGCTTCTTCTGAGTCTTTCTGTGCTCGCCTTAAGACTCCGGTATCGCTTGCCTGACCGCAGCAGTTCAAAGAGGCAGTTGTTCGGGTGGCTCGAGTCCTTAATAATTCTCTTAGCCTTCCCCCTGCACCGCTTGTTGTAAATGTTCTGGAGGGTGGGAAGCCCCCCTCCAATTGTGCGTTCGGCTGAACGTGTCACTCTTTGTAGTCTGCTACGGTCTTGTGCAGTGCTATTCCCAAACCAGGAGGTGATGTTGCCAGTCAGGATGCTCTCTATTGTACATGAGTAGAAGTTCCTAAGGATCTTCTGACTGACTTGGAACTTCCTTAGGCGCCTGAGGAAGTAGAGGCGTTGTCGTGCCTTCTTCACAACACTGTCAATGTGTGTGGTCCATGTCAAGTCCTCGGATATGTGGGCTCCGAGGTACTTGAAACTGTTCACTCTCTCAACCGGTGCCCCGTCGATGCTGAGGGGGCTGTAGTCCTTGACCCCCGACCTCCTGAAGTCCACAATCATCTCTTTTGTTTTGCTGACGTTCAGGGAGAGGCAGTTCTCCTGACACCACTGTGACAGATTTTCTACCTCTTCCAGGTAGGCCGTCTCGTCGTTGGCAGAGATCAGGCCCACCACTACTGTGTCATCAGCAAATTTGATGATTGTGTTGTTGTTCCGCTGTGCCACGCAGTCATGTGTGTACAGGGAGTAGAGGAGAGGGCTCAGAACACAGCCCTGGGGGGCCCCTATGTTGAGCGTGATGGATGAGGAGGTGCAGTTGCCTGCTCTTACCACCTGGGGTCTGCCCGTCAGGAAGTCCAAGACCCACTGGCAGAGGTCATAGTTCAAGCCCAGGTCCCTGAGCTTGGCTATGAGTTTGGAGGGGACTATGGTATTGAATGCTGAGCTGTAGTCGATGAACAGCATTCTCACATAGTTCCCCTGCCTCTTGTCCAGGTGTGATGCTGCTGTGTGCAGCACATGGGCTATGGCGTCCTCCGTGGACCTGTTGGGGCGATATGCAAATTGCAGGGGGTCCAGGTTGATGGGGAGGGAGGAACATATGTAGCCCTTCACTAGCTTCTCAAAGCACTTCATGGCTATGGAGGTGAGGGCTACAGGGCGGTAGTCGTTGAGGCAAGCGGGCGTAGATTTTTTGGGTACAGGGATGATGGTGGACTTCTTCAGACAGGTGGGGATGACAGCCTGTTCCAAGGACAGGTTGAAGATGTCAGTGAATACCAGGGCCAGTTGGTCGGCACAGACTTTTAGGACGCGGCCGGGGATGCCGTCCGGTCCTGCTACATGGTCTAATATGTTCTCGCCTCTGGTGGGACAGGTCACATGCTGATAGAAATTCGGCAACACCTTTTTAAGACGCGCGCTGTTGAAATCGCCCAGAACCAGAATGGCAGCGTCAACGCTAGCTATCTGTTGTTTGTTTACCTCGTCGTGCAGTTTTGAAAGTGCGGCCCCAGTGTTCGAGTGTGGTGGGATGTACACTCCGATGAGGATGATGGACGTTAACTCTCTCGGAAGAAAGAAGGGTCGACATTTGATCGTGATGAACTCCAAGTCTGGGGAGCAGTGGTTAGACAATTCTTTTGCGTTGCCTATATCGCACCACTCCTTGTTTATCATGAAGGCAATGCCGCCTCCTTTCGTCTTTAGTGACTCTGTCGTCCGGTCCTTGCGGAGGACAAAGAAGTGGTCTGCCGGTTCTATTGCATGATTCGGGACATCTGGAGACAACCAAGTTTCTGTGAAACAGAGGACATTACAGTCCCGAATGTCCCTCTGGAATTGGATCCGTGCTCTGATGTCGTCCAGTTTATTTCCTATCGATTGCACATTAGCCAACAATATGCTGGGCAATGTGGTTCTGTGTCGTTTGGACCTCAGTCTGTTCCGGACCCCGGCTCTCTTCCCTCGCCGTCGCGGCTTCTCCTGGCTTTGGCCACGGCCACAACAAAGGATCTCCGCTGGCCACTGTTGTTGTTCAGCAATCCGATCCAGAGAGCAATCCAATCGGTAAGTTTTCCTTAATCCAATGTCAATGATTGACTGACGGTCATACACATATAATGCACCAACAGTTGGTGCAAATAAAACTCTTAATACTATGAAAATTAACAAAAGAAAGCACAGTCTCGACGGAGCGATCAGAAAGGCAGCCGTTCGGTGCAGCGCCATAGTACGTCTTAAACTCATACTGATGCCTTAGTTTTGGTTTTAAATTACATATCATCATTCATTTATTTATTGTCACACAGAGCAGAAGAATTTGCCAAAACAAATGCATTTCCTTTTATTTACACCGTCGCACGACAGTGATGTATGCCGAAAATAGCAGACCTCACAACGCATTGCTCCCGCAAGTAAACACGGGCAGGTTATGTCCACCTGATGATTCGGAGCAGCTAGACAAATGCCTAGTCTGCTTGGTACCCAAAGGAATTAAAACCTACTTAAAACGCTCCATTCTCTCTCTCCCTGTGACTTTGAATATTTCTCGTATGGTGACTGTAATGCGAGCCGCCACGCTCGACTGGGGCTAGTGATAGCGTCAATATATGAGCTACCTTGCAGCTAGCATTAGCGTTACCTAACCATTAGCTAGCGATGGCGTTAAAGTCAATGTTAGCTTGCTTGGTATCCAATGCTAGCTAGGCAGACAGTGAAGTGATTGCTACTGTAATGTATAGCTACGTGCCTAGCTAGCGTTAGCTAAAAGAGCCCTCGCAGTGAATCTTTCATGACTCTCTGCAAGCTAACTAAGCTTGTGTCGTTTGCTAACAAGCTAACTGGCGTGAGGCAGCTAGGCTAGGTAACATTAGCTAGCTATTAACACTTTGATTACCAGCCATGCGGTGCGCCTTACCCCCGTTAAATGCCACCACCCACTTCAATGATAGCGTTGTGAACGCATAATCTCTGTCTTAAATTATGGCTATGTGTCTAATCTGTAGGGCTGACCTTCGAAGCTTTTTTTTGGCAATCGAAGCTTCGGGGCCGAGCTTCGATTTTAATTCGAAGCTTCGATAAAAAAAATAAAAAAAAAAATAATATTATTATTATTATTTTTTGATCTTATGTTGTGGGACTTGTACAGCACTTTGGTAAACGTTGTTGTTTTTAAATGTGCTCTATAAATAAAGTGGATTGGATTAATTAATTAAGTAGCCCGTTTCGTGACTGTGACACAGCCAACAAGGTTTCACTCGGCTGCGCTGCAGTGGGGCTGCTCTCACAGCCAACGACATGACATTACATAATTATGTTGCAACCTTTGTCTATCAAGCAAACAATTATATTATATTTAATTTATAATTTATAATTATATCAGACAATGCACCTACAAAAGCAGATGATTACAATTAAATTAGCCTACTTGGTAACACATTAGTCATAGCAGCATAGGCATAGCCTTATTAATGTTTTGTGTGGCGTCGCCGTCGTGTACAATGATACTTTAGGTTTTTTAGGTGATTTGACAAAGTTGTTGTAGAGTTGTGATATGCCATTTTCTTCTGGCATATCTGGCACTCGGCTTTTTGGGCATTGTCTTTGCATATTTTAAAGTGTAACCACACGTCTGATGACTTCTTCGTCGACATGTCTGCTGCACATGTCCTTGTTGTTTTCAACACAGATAATCTCCACGTGCTTGTTGTAGAGAGGTGGAGTCGAGGCGCCGCTTACTTTCGTTTCATTGGAATGGAGGTGGGAAGGCGCCGCTTACTTTCGTTTCATTGGAATGGAGGCGCAATATTTTGGAGGCAAACAATTTTTTTTTTTTTTTTTTTTTTTTTACTTCAATTTTTTTTTATGTTCGCGGCTCATGCCATCGAACAAAGCTTTGAAGTATTTAATACAGCCCTACTAATCTGCCCGTCGTTTATCAATGACTTGTTTGCAGTCAACATTGTCAAAACGGATTGTTTTTTTTAATCGCTTCATTTGCGTTTTATAGCATTTTGAAAAGCCCTCGTTTTCAAGGAAAATATATAGATTCCGTGATAAACAGCATTTACTGGAATATTCTGGCATACACAAAAAACTTTTTTCGGCCTATTTATGAATCATTTTCAAATAAACGCTAGATTATCGATAGTATATGTGTACTTAGGCACGCTATAGAAGCGGGCTGAAATATCGATTCTCTCATTTCCTGATCGCGCGCACAGACACACACACACATAGGGCAAACGCTTATATCTCTGTGAAAATACTCTGATTATCCTAAGACTGGTAAAATAAATTCCTTACCTCAGATCAGATGTTCTCCAAAAAGATTATTCCAATTCCTGATCGCCATTCCAAATATCGTTTATTGATCCAACGCTGGGTGCTTGAAACACATATTCCACGCAGTTCTGAGGGACCACAAAGACTGTAATCGGCTCAGTATTTTCTTTTCCCCATGCGTTTTCATTCAGTCCAATCCAAAGGGTGCATTACCATCCGGGAGACGATAGGGGGCGGTATTTTCCCTGTTCGAGCTCAGAGAGAGAGTCCCAGTGGTAACGTGAGGCTAGATTGATGAAAAATGAAGGAAATCGCGAGATTTCTCGTAGTTGGCACTCAAAGTGTTAATAATAATAATAATGTATGTAGCACACTCTCAGGCCTCAGGGGCTCTTTCAGAAATAAGCATTTCATATAAAGTATTCTGTATTTTGTTGTGACATATAATAAACAAACTTGAACTTGAGGAACGAGACTAGGCATGCCTATTTAAGAAAGACCCAGCCAATAACAAGACTAGGTAAGCCTATTTAAGCAAGATGCAGCCAATAACAAGACTAGGTAATCTTAGTTAAGCAAGACCCAGCCAATAACAAGATTAGGTAAGCTTAGTTAAGGAAGACCCAGCCAAGAACAAGACTAGGCATGCTTAGTTAAGCAAGACCCAGCCAAGAACAAGACTAAGTAAGCTTAGTTAAGCAAGACCCAGCCAAGAACGAGACTAGGCATGCTTAGTTAAGCAAGACCCAGCCAAGAACGTGCCTAGGCAAGCAATTATTATTATTATTTTTAATACAGTATATCTATATTTTTATCATGTAAAAGTTTATATATAAAATCTGCAAATGGATTATGCAAAACAACTCCCAATGTAATATTTTCTTCCCCATCTTACCGCTGACAATCTCTTGAGCGGGATTTCCAAGAGTCTTGTCTGTAGTTTAGCTCCACTCTTCTCTCCAAGCTCCTCATAACCTTGGATTACAAACCAGTCGGTGTCCTTTTCTGAAACTGAGAGAGGCGTCATATTTTTATTTGTTTATTAAAAAAGATCACCATTAGCTGATGCCAATGGCACCACCTAGTCTTCCTGGGGTCCGAAGTCCTACATATCAATATATACACATACAAATATACATACACACGCACACACACACACAGACATATACATGTATACCCTACATGTATACACATACACACAAACTATATACACATATATACACATACACACACACATATTCAATATATACACAATACAACCACCTAACTTATTACAATCATCCAAAAAAGACATCATACAAAAGAAAGAAAAAAAACAATATTGCACATGAAAGATGAACTAATGCATGCCTGTAAAGGGAAGCATTACCATCTTCAGCTTGTCACAGTTAAGAAAATAATAAGAACTAATTATAACAAAATTATAATTAGGGCGGCTGGGTGGCGCAGCGGACATTGCGCTCATCACCAACGCAAGAGACACCGGGTTCGACTCCGGCTTGGGCCGGTCATCATACTAACTCAATTGGCAGAGTTGGCGGGTGGAAGTCGATGGGTGGTAATCTGGACGTTGTGGACAGTGACTCCTACAGGTCGGTTGGGGGATGCCTGCACAGCAGAGACAGGAAATGGCGGGGGTAGTGTGAGCCTCCCACACGTTACACCTCGCCAATGGCAATGAGAGTCCGCGCTGGCAGGTGAAAAGATGTGACAGGCTGCCTCCACATGTATCGGAGGGGACATGTGATGCAAGGCTTCTATCCTCCCTACAACCGGCCTGTGGGGGGCATATGCGAGCAACGTTCAAGACAGGGGAGGGGTGAATTGGCACAGCAAAATTGGGATGTGAAAAAAATTGAAAAAAGAGAAAAAGTGGATAAAAAAAATAAATGTATAATTCAAAACAAAAATAAATAACAACTGGACTACTGCTCACTAGCTAAGTAATACATTCGTAATTTATGTTTAAATGATGGTTCGAGCTGAGCATATGTGTGTAGGTTTTTTTTTAGATAACAGGTATTATGGGTATATCTTATATAAGACAACTAACTAAAAGGTGATCTCATTGGATGTGCCCTGACAATTAATGCTTGTATATCTTATCGTGTGTTGTCATGTTTGTTTATATGTTTGTTTAAAAAATAATAAAGAAATAAAATACAAATGATGATTTGCTATTTAACCTCTTCCGCCTGAGCGGTCCGGGGCCGGACCGCAAATGACATCACGTCATAAATCAAGCTCACCAGACTGTCTGACATAATTATCGTTTTTTTTTTTCAAGCATATTCAAGAATAAACATCATAACCATGTCACAACAGCAATTATAATGTATATTTTCATCAATACATTTGTTTACCAATAGGTTAAAGTGTTATTGGTGAGATTTTCGTTTTTGAAATGTGTTTGTTGTGGTCACGGAGATCCGCCATTTTGAATAAGCGGCCCGCACTGAATTATGGAAAATGTAGTCATTTTGAGAAGAGGACATCCACAGCTTTCAATGAGCATTGGAATTTTTCAAAACGACACTTCCCAAAGGCCTCTAGCTTTCTTCACGCAAATTACATCCTGCTTATTATTATTTATTTTTCTTATGCATGCCTGGTGATACTAAATATGTGCGAATTGGCTATAATAAAGTCATTTATAGGCCTGCTATTCTATATTCTATAATAATATTTCAAATTGCATTGGTCCGGGTGGCAGAATTCAGTACTGTATCTACAAAACCTTCTGTTTAATCATATTCCCTTTATTAATTTGCTTAAATTTTTTTTGTACACGTGATCTCAAGGTGCTAAACGAGAAGTTTTTCATGTCTGGTCATTTTTAGCATGGTGTTATTCACCGTCAAAGATGCAAAGAAAAATCATAATTTATATTCTCCTTTGTTTCATCAGAATTTACTCAAGCCAAGTAACAGACATAATATTTCTAATACATTCCCTGAGATCCATAGATACCAAGAACATGCAAATGGACCTTGTAGAAGTGGAGAAATCTTTCATTTACTTAGATATGTATTTTTAGGTTAATTGACGTATGTGTTCTGGGCAGCTATTCCAATAAATAATGGCTCGATACATTTTTGTAAGGCATTCGATTTTGGGGCGAGGTAACAAGATTTTACCTTCTCCTGCCATTATAGTTAAATTATTGTGTAAGTGACTGCATCTGATAATTTTACTATATAAAAACTCAGGCTTAGGATTGTGGATGCTGTTATTGTAGAATGTGACTGTATTTAAGACAAGCCTTTTATCTTCCAATAACCATAAGAGTTCAGCTCTGTTCTGGGGTCATTTGTAGTTTCCTCGATGCACTGTCAGATGCAGAGGACCAAACAGGTGAGCAGTAGTCCAGGTGGCTTAAAAAGAATGACTTAACGACCTGTCCCAGAATATGTGCTGAAACATAAGGAAGACATTGTCTTGCCATATAAATGCCATTACCCATTTTCTTAGCCACTGTGTCAATGTGCTCTACCCATGTCAGTCGACTATCTATTATGACTCCCAGTAATTTAACCTTATCAACCTGTTGTATGGGTTCACCAGACAAGTGCAGACTCAGTGTAGGATTGGCTAATAGTTTGTGACTGGTTCCTAAGATAATGGATTTGGTCTTTGAGATGTTTAATACCAGCTTATTTAGTTGTATCCAATTAGTTACTGCATATAACTCTGAAGATAAAACGTTGTGTAGATCACCACTAGTGTTTGCAGCATAATACAGTGTGGAATCGTCCGTGTACATTTGTATACTTGCTTTACACAAAGCAGATGGTAAGTCATTTGTGAATATGGAATACAGGAGTGGTCCAAGACAGCTGCCCTGTGGCAAGCCACAATCTAGCCCTTTGCAGTTAGACATGCTGCCATTGTAATACACGCTTTGTCTTCTACATGATAAATAACTTTTCATGAATGAGATGGCACTTTGTGCAAATCCATAGCATTCCAATTTTCGAATTAAAAGTCATAGTGCCACACTTTTGAAACTAAATATTTGATTAACTTGATTAATAAATTCTAATTCTTGTATATCAATATCGGAGCATCCCTAATGCCAGGGCTGTACAGTGCAACATATATGTCGAACATGCTATGGAAAAATCAGTCTGTGCGATGAATGAATTTACTGCGTAGCACACTGAAAGCCTGTGTGTGTGTGAGAAAAAAAGATTTGCCATAGCCGATGAAATTAAGTCGGACCTGGCAGTGATGATTGACGGGGACATGGACACTTCTAACAAATAATGTGAAATGGTCTACGTTCGAATCATTATAATCAGCTTGTTCATTGGCTTTCCATTTATAATTTATTTATAAGTGGAAAGCCAACGAACAAGCTGATCGGGCAACAGGAACTAGAGCACAGCCATGCATTAGGTGAGTAGCCCACTATTAGGACGTTTTTCAATATTTAAATACTGGCTACTTAAATTTCCCTCCGGGGACCAATAAAGTATCTATCTATCTAATAACGAGACAATATGCAAATAAGGTAATACTAATAATTGTAAACACGGTTGCGTCGCGACACGGTTTTCAAAATAAAGGTCACATATACACATACCGTAGTAGGCCTCCATCAATTCTTATAATAAAAGTCCCAGATATACATTTAAACATTAACACTTTCAGTGCCAGCCATTAGACGCAGCCCTCTGTAAAAATGCCAACGCTAGATAGATAGGAATCCGTCACCTTGTTTGTAGAGCTATAACTATATTCTTTATTATAGCTATGGATACAATGACTATGGTCATTTGCCAGTGACTTTCTTCCAGTCAAGATGCAAAAAATAGATCATTTTTCCATGCATACATTCACGCGTTATACCGTGGTGAATATAAGTATGTTTTTAGATCGGTCTGGGGTCATTCCTGAAATGCTGAGGAATAGCCTTATAGCCGTATTATACTATAACCGGTCGTTTCTTGCCTGGACCCGCCATTATTCTCAAATCAAATCTATATCATAGGTATTATGTTTCATCATGAATGCATGAAAGGGGGGGGGGGGGGGGGGTCGTTTTTTGATGCTTTGATCGCGACTAACGTTACAGACACACGTTCGGATCGAGCTGAAGACATGCTTGGATCAATGCAAGATTGATATCATATGTGACCATGTCCAGTGATTTAGCCCACATGTCTATATTTTCATTTTCCAGATTTTTCCAGATTGTGAAAGTACAGAATGTAAGCTTTCAAATGATGTGTCATACTTTGAAATCTGAGAATGTTATTATTGTGATGTGCTAATTTTAAATCTTGTAGCAGTCTTTTTTCCCCAGAGACTTAAGCAGAGAAAACAGCTCTTAAAGATTTGACACCTTTCGCCAGGATTCTGCTGGGCGTAAACAATACCTCCCAGCCACACCTCTCCCCTGAATAGTATTAACATAATTAAGTGCTGTGACAGCCATGCTGTCATGACAGATCAGATACAAAATCAAACATTTTGTATTGTAGTAGTAATATAACTACTAGTCTGAGTAATGTATATTTCAGTTATTGAATTGAAAACCTTTATTTATTAAATTATATTGACCTATTTGTTTACACAGCTTGTGTTGTGTCCAATCTTTCGCAGCATTATTCATTAGACACATAGGCTACATAGTGTATTCCAATTATCTGTTTTATTGATTAATGATATATTTGAAAGAATGCAGGTTATAGCTGTATAAAACAAATGTCTGTCCCATTGTACCAATCAATGGGATATATTGCATGTTGGCTATAATGATTTTATAAAAAAGAGAGATTAAATGCATGGCCATATATTTATACATTCATGTGACATCACAGCATATTATTTGTATAGCCCAGTGTTTCCTGAAAACAGAGATTACAACCAAAATAGGAAGAAATTATGTTGACCGCAGGGAATTTTAATGCATAGTTGGTAGAACTGGCCAGCGGAGTGATAGACACAAGCCTTTTTTACACAGAAATGAAATAAATAATAATGCATTAAAGAAGACCCCTCATTCTGCCGGCTTTGCTTATTTACACTGAACCCAGCAAAGGGTGGATAGAAGCATCTTGGGTTGTGGTTCTGAAACAGGTCTCCAATGAGGGAAGCACGAGGTGATAAACATGGAATATCTTCTAGTGTGGCATTACCTCTGCCCCCATTAAATGTTATGTCATGTAGCCTACACAGATAAAGATTGCATCTTCTCACATTGCTTATTATATTAATTGGACCTAAAACAGGTAGCCTATTATCATTATTATTGTTATCATTATCAGTCTTTGTTACCACCTTTCATGTGACAATTGGATGAAAATCAGCAGACAATATCAAATCAATTCAAGAGGTTTATTCGTCACATACATACCAGGGCATACAGTGAAATGCGGGTGGTCATGCCCGCATCGATTGTGCAATAATACTAATAATAAAATACATAAACAGGTAATAAGAAGGCATAAGATGTGCATGATAAAAATATACATGCTAATACAATATACAGTTTCAACTCTGTCATTATGCTATACTACAATAATCTAAACTATACAAGAACCACATCGGTTCTTTCCTTTAAAGTGACCTTTCCATTTAGTTTAAAGTGACATTTTTTTTATTCATTGCATACATACCAGGGCATACAGTGAAATGCGGTTGGCCATGCCCGCTACGATTGTGCAATAAAACAATAGTAATAATAATAAAAATATAATGTACATGTACCGGTACACAACAATACAATTCTTCTATGTCCCTATGCTATACTAGTACTACTATACTATCAAGTCAAGTCAAGAATGCAATAATAAGAATCCAATAGGATGAGAATGCGACATTGTGCAATAATACAAGTAATAAGAGTAAGACATATCAGGTATATGTACATGAGTTTTACAAAAGCTTTTACTATACAAGAACCACTCCTGTTCTTGTTTAATTTTTTTAAAGTGACCTTACATTGTGAGCGTGTGCAGCATGAGTGTGTGTGTGTTCATGTTAAAGTGACTGCTAGTACAGTGTGTGTGTGTGTGTGTGTGCTCTACATCCATGTGTCTTCTCCATGGTATCTAACATCGTACAGTCTTCTTGTTCTGAGGTGCTCTAGACGTTGGGAGTGGGCATTTAATGTCTTTTGCAGCATCAGAACAGTATTGTCTTATCTCCTTATAAAGATATTCCTGTCGGTCGTTGTCTAGACCAGGTGGGGGGAGGACAGGAAAACCAGAGATGGTTGGGTAGCATTTTGGGTCTTTCAACAACGTTGTAATTTCGCCATCACCATGCCAGGACTGTTGGCATCGAAGCTGAAGTGCTGGTATTTCTTTATTTGTGGGAATCTTTTGAAGAAGCCTCCCAGATGTTGTTGCCAGTCGTAGCTTGGCACATACACTGTGCCATCTTCGCGACCCACAAGTTGGGGGATATTGACTCCTTTCACTGCAGAGCTTTTCCTGACGATGTCTGCGATGCCTGCCAGGGTGTCGACCGCAGTCTTCCTGTAGACCTGCTTGATCAAACCGAAGCACCAGTCGGGGCCAAACTTAGTGTGGCCTGCAATCAGGAAGTGGAGGCCAAGCTGCAGGTGGAGTTTGTGAATCGTGCGCCAAGCAAAATACCACAAGACATAATTGTTTTTATTTTGCCCGGAGCAATTGTCGCAGTGCAGGTCCACTGATTTTTCTCCAACTCCATAGTTGGTGAAGAAATGATCCACATAGCTGATAACGGCATTGCTGCCTTTACCAGTTGACATCCCTTCATCAATCAGGTAATTCACCTGCTTCGTCAGCCCTTCACAGTGGACACCGAACAGGCCACATTTGCGCGGTGTTTGAAAAAAGATGGGACCCACTTGAAAAGGGTGAGATGGGAAATGCACCTGACAGAGAAAGAAGAAAAAGAAAAAAGGACATTGAAATAAGGGAACAGGGGAGGAAATTAGGCCACTTTACTAGCCAAATGCAAGTATTTTTTATGTTTGGCGAGTGATTCATGAAAAAATACTGCTAAAATTATAAGGAACTATTTTTACATTAAAACTGAATAAACTATAATAACAATAATAAACCGTATTTGTATAGCACCTTCATTCCAAGAATTGCAGCTCAAAGTGCTTCACAGCAGTAAAATATACATAGAATGAGCATAAAATAGATAGAATAAAAGCAATGCAGAGAATAAGAAAAAGGGTGAAAGTAATGCAGGTAATAACAATATAAATACTGACTATGTTGCTGACGACACAGTGGTGGTGGGCCTGATCTCTGCCAACGACGAGAGGGCCTACCTGGAAGAGGTCAAGGTCCTGGCGGGATGGTGCCAGGAAAACAGCCTCTCCCTGAACGTCAGCAAAACAAAGGAGATGATTGTGGACTTCAGGAGGTCGGGGGTCAAGGACTACAGCCCCCTCAGCATCGACGGGGCACCGGTTGAGAGAGTCAACAGCTTTAAGTACCTCGGAGCCTACATATCCGAGGACTTGACATGGACCACACACATTAACAGTGTTGTGAAGAAGGCACGACAACGCCTCTACTTCCTTAGGCGCCTAAGGAAGTTCCAAGTCAGCCAGAAGATCCTTAAGAACTTCTACTCATGTACAATAGAGAGCATCTTGACCGGCAACATCACCTCCTGGTTTGGGAATAGCACTGCACAAGATCAAAGCAGACTACAAAGAGTGACACGTTCAGCCGAACGCACAATTGGAGGGGGGCTCCCCACCCTCCAGAACATTTACTACAAGCGTTGCAAGGGCAAGGCTAAGAGAATCATTAAAGACTCCAGTCACCCGAACAACTGCCTCTTTGAACTGCTGCCGTCAGGCAAGCGATACAGGAGTCTCAAGGCGAGCACAGAAAGACTCAGAAGAAGCTTCTATCCCCAGGCCATCAGGCTGCTAAACGAACAATGAATGAACACTACACAACAACAACCACCAAACGCACATAGCACACACATCCACACGCACACACTCACTTTAAACAAACACACTGTAGCACCCACTCCACACACTTATAGCACACACCCACTTTAAACAAACACACTGTAGCACCCACTCCCCACACTTTATATTTATGGATGAAGGATTGCACTACAACTCGTACACCTTACTGTAAATTGTACCTAAAATTGTACCTCATCCCATTTCTGCTTTGCACTAGATAGTACTGTACATTAGTACACTGCATAGTATTGTGTATTGTATATTATATGGTAACTCAGAACATTGTACATATGTCTATACCGAACACTGTGACCTCATTTTCTTCTTCTAAATTCATGCTATATTATGTTATTATGTTATTTGATACTATCTTGTCTAGCACAGTCTCTGGAGCGTAACAGTAAGAAGCATTTTGTATGAAAGTATTCTGTACTTCTGTATGACAACTATTAAAGAACTTGAAGAACTTGAACTTGAACTTGAGTCTGAGTCCTGAGTCTTCCCAGTTAGATGGTCATAAAAGGTTACTTGATATTTTGGTCAATTTTGATTGATTATCCTGTCATTAATTTAGTTCCATTGTATATAACCACGTTATTATTATTATTTTTAATAAAATAAAATAAAAATAAATACAATTAAATAAACCTTTTTACGATGTCTTTATATAGTTGATGACTGTATAGTAAAACATTAATTTACTTGGATCCAATATAAACGCTGTAATTATCTCTATGACTCCCACTCATTTAGCTGCTGTCCAAGCCTACTGTGCACTGAAGCAGCGATATACAGTATAATGCAGAGGAGTATTCAGTGAGTAAGTCACACAGACCTCAGCTGAAAGAGGGAGCGAGGGAGAGAGAGACACTAACCTAACTAACTAACTAACTAACTGGAAAAATGGAGAAAGAGACATTAACCTTTCCTAGAAGCGAGGGGAGCTGTTTTATCAAACCACCATCCACCCACATAAACCTTTCCCTCTCTCCTCCACCCTCACCTCACCTCTGCTTCCTTTTCCTCTCTTCTATTCTTCCCCCCTCTTATTTTCTTTCATTTCCTCTTCCCTCCTCCATCCTCCTCTCTCCTCATCTCCCCTCTCCTTTCATTTATTCTCCTCTCTTTTCCTATTTTCCTATTCTCTCCTCCTCTCTTCTCCTCTCCTCACCTCTCCTCTCCTATTTTCTCTCTCCTCTCTCCTCCCACTCTCATCTCATCTACTCTCTTCTCCTCTCATCTCCCATTTTCTCTCATCTCTCCTCTCCGCTCTTCTCCCCACCTCTCCTATTTTCTCTCTCCTCTCATCTTATCTCCTCTCTTCTCTCTCCTCTCCTCTCATTTCCTCTCCTTTCCTCTCCTTTCCTCTCCTCCCCTCTCTTCTCCTATCCATGTTTCTCTCTCCTCTCTTCTCTCTCCTCTCCTCCCCTCTCATTTCCTCACCCCACCTCTCTTCTATTCTCCTCTCCTCTCTTTTCTCCTCTCTTCTCCTCTAATCAATAGCATGACGTTCCCTACAGGGTCCTAGTCACCAAATACACTCCAAATACAACTCAAACGTTCCTGTGAGTTTTCCTTTAACAACAAAAAGCAACATTATATTGGATATTCACCTGCTGTGCGTAATCAAAGCTGTAGTGCATCGTGATATCTTGGCTTGCAGGTGCGGAAGGGCCTAGAGACAGATCCATGGTCGCGCATGTTTTTTTTGTGGACGCAGTCATCTCCTGCAACAGCTCGCGTTCTCTGTCAACAAGGGCCAGATGTTTTAACTGCACCTGGATGAAAGCATGAATGAATGAAAACGTTATTTAACAGATTGCAGAATGGGTACAACACAGTATGGCTCAATACACACACACACACACACGGCTAATAAGGTGGCAGTGCTCAGTTATCCTCAGGTTATCCTAATGTCATGTGTGTTGAAGCAACATAGACGTAAGGCTGTAAACAAGCCACTATGGACGGGGGTACAGGGGAATAGATGGTGGTAAAAAACCGTCTGTAGTGTAGTAGTGAAAGTAGACTGTACACACCTGGGCCCTCATTCATCAACGTGTTCTACGCACAGATCTGTGCTTACCCTGTGCGTACGATCATTTCTAAGCAAAGAGTGGGATTCATCAATTTCGATTTGAACTTGACTCCGTGCTTACATCTACGCACAGGTCAGACCAGGCGTACCTGGCGCCCAGTGGTAGAATATATTATTACAACAAGGAAATGAGCTTCTGTGCATAATAACACTGGCATGTTCTGTACGAACCGTAGTTCATTATAGTTCATTGTAAAATAGCAACAGTAGTGTAATTATGGTCAAAACCCTATAAATAGCATTTGGAATAATAGATCTTTCTCTCAGAATGAATGCAGCATGGTTTATATAGCGTTATCGGAATATACAGGGTGTAGGCTACTGACTGACTGCGCTCCGCGTAGCTTGATTGATTGATTGAAAAGTTTATTAACAGATTGCAGAATGGGTACAGTACAGTACAGCTCAGTACATACAATTGTTAATTGGGGATGCAGACCAACTTTCGTCTTGTTTACATCAGGGTCCCCCATTTTCAATTCATCATCATAAATCATAAAGCTCAACTCGTTATTATTTTGCGCAGACCGCAGAAACACGGGAACGTTTTGATTATATTTAAAAGGCTTTACGTTAAACGAAACAAGTGGAATTTCGAAGCTGTAAGCAGAATACAAGTCATATGAATATAGTGTTCTTCCCCCTTTTTACTGTATAAGAAAGAATAGAAAACGCATTGCAATGACACCAGATAGTGGACAGACTATGTATATGATGGGATTCAAGTTCGCGTTTCTGTTGATCATAGGCATGCTGTCAGAGTATGATATCTTCAAACATTCTAGAACATTTGTCGTCACAGATCATGTCATAATAGAACATAGGCTATGGCATGGATCGTGATATTGTGTGGACTGTAATTATTACTGTACCGGTACCACCCATTGTGACAACAGCCTTGTGAGTCCCGCACACAAACATGATGGAATTCAAGTTCATGTATTGAAAGGCAGGCTACATCATACATGCAGTGAGATTCATTGTTCTTGTATATGCTCTCTATTATTGTTTATATAGGCTACCCAATACCCATATGCAGCAGGTAGAAAATTGACGGGAGATCCATCGCGATTTGGAATCAAATTGAGGAGAACTTTAATCCCTGGGTATTAATCAAACAACACGGGAAAAGGCAGTCATATTCCAGCGCGGTCTTTATTAGCCGACAACAAAATAGATGCCTCTAAAAATCATATAGCCAATCGAACACAACTAATAAAGGCATTCATATTACAGCACGGTTATAATGACACACAACCAACGCCAAACAGTGGTCAACGAACGGTCTTTATTAGTATTTTGAGCTGTCCAGGCAGAATTGCAGCAATGGTCTTAGGGAGCCGTTGATATCTGACATCACCGTTTACAAATCCGCCTTTTATTTATCCCATAATACGCGATAGTGTCTTCTTGGTTCGACAGCAGTGAATTCTCCGTGGAGTTTCTCAGAGTTCCGCTCGGGTCAGTCCATTATTTCACATCCCATGGGGGGTGTTTCCTCACTTTCATGACCATATATGGATAATCATGCACGAGCATTGACGGTAGAACAAAGTTCTACGGAGGAGCATAGAGCCTGCGTACGCACAGTGTGATGAATCCCGACTTCCCTGTGCGTACACTGGTTCTACATTCCGTGCTTACGTGTGGAAATAGAACATGTTCTACGCACACATTGATGAATGAGGGCCCTGGAGTTTCTCCACCTGCAACTTCTCTGGCCTTCCCGCGGCTTGCCGTAATTGGTGATTGTTGGAGTAGCATTGAGAACACAGATCTGTCCTGGGTTTTGTGATCATTATCTGCAGAAGGAGTGCTTTCCACAACCGAAGGAAGGATCTCTGACCAACAACACGAAATCCTGAAAAGACAAGTGTTTTTGTTAGATTGGTAGAATAAGAAAAAGTGGGAGCCATGTGTGTGTGAGAGAGAAAGAGAGAGAGCAAGGGGTGGTTTTGTGACATACCTTCTATACTGCTGTAACAGCGCCACAGGGAAGCTTTGGTCAGATTGGTTGGCAGTAACTTTGCAGTGAAATCCTTGTGACCAGCGTGACGGCCGGGCAACACAATCGCATGTAGGACAGCATAGTTGATCAGAAATTTCACAACCCTTTTTACGTCAAAAAGAGACAAAAAACGCTTGTGATTTCTCGGTTGTTTCTTCCTCTCACGCGGTGTGAGGCCATCTGTCTTGTAGTGTTTGAAAAGGCTTTTGAGAAGCGCATCGCTGATCCTAAACAAAAATTTTAACAATAGGGAAGAGAATTAATGAATGAAATACACACATTGTACACACTGTCTATCTGTATGTCATGTATGTCATATATTATGTTATGATGAATTGAAAATGGGGGACCCTGATGTAAACAAGATGAAAGTCTTTCTCTGGTCTGCATCCCCTTAACAATTGTATATATTGAGCTGTACTGTACTGTACCCATTCTGCAATCTGTTAATAAACTTTTCAATCAATCAATCAATCACTCTTGTTTACATTCAGGTGTAGTTTTTAAGAATTCAAATCCTAGCGATGTGCATGACAAAATGGCCGCACAAAAACTAAACTACCCATAATATCCAAAATGGCCGCCCTCGCAGGCAGCATAGGATTCGACGACTATCTCTACACTTTAAACCTATTTAACCTTATTTAAACCTATTGCTAAACATACATATACGTCCAATACAATACATCTACGTCCAATACAATATACAAGCATAAAGACACTTACCCATAAATGAAACAGAACGTTGGACAACAGACAACAACGTCGTGAAATCTGTATGTTGTCCTCGAAGCCACACGAACAGCGTTTACTCTCTTTGTACTTTGCGTCTTCTCTGAAACATTTTGGCATGTTCCAATAATGGACAACAGACACATGTCCCTTTCTCTTGGTGTCAACGACGCGGTGTCCAATCTGTTTTGGTAAATTAGCTCAACCGACAGTTTTTTTTAACAAGACAGGGCAGATCGTTCTGAATTTTCCTTTCGGCGTGCCTGGCACTTGCAGTCGAAAGCGTGTATCTTTCGGAGTTCCTCTTCGATTTCGCCCTCCACCGTTAAACCAGACATCTTTTCAACTGATCGCATGGTCGATTCAGCTGAAAAGCCCAATGCTACAGTTTCAACGCAAATGTCTCAGTCTTCCTCATCGTCTGTCTCACCATCGTCGGTAGGTTCGATTGGATCTGGGACAAGTTCGCCTGCACCTTCGGTCTCCTCGTCGTCGGATGATAGAGCTGGCCGCTCACCACCGTCATCATTGTCACTGAAGTAGTCCGTGATGTGGTCACTCATTAACGCAGAGGAGTCTATAATCATTCCATCTCTTCCTCTATTAAGAGCAGCTGATAATCTTTGTGCGGCCATGTTAACGGTGTGTTATCTAAGCAGCAAAAAAAGTATTCTGTGGGCTACAGGTTGTGAATATAAACACACTAGTGTGGGGGCATACCTCACATTAACAGCAGCCTTTCACATGCAAAAATGGGACAGCCGATGGAACAGCCCCCACAGCTTCGTGAGAGAGGCTCAGAGTCTGTCTCAAGGAGCCATTTTTAAACACAATTTAAACACAATTAGAGTTATTATATATGTTCGCTGTTATACTAAATATGTTCTTCAACCCTCGAACTGTAAGTATATATATATATAAAAAAATAAACGGAAATGAAAAAAATAAAAAAATACTTTCCACTCTCGTCAGGAACCTGGGGCGCCGAGTTGTAGGCGCGCACGCTGGGCGGGGTCACATATAGCCCTTACCTTGACTAGGATGTGCCCCAAAAAGAATATTCCAATTATCCGAGGACTTGACATGGACCATACACATTAACAGTGTGGTGAAGAAGGCACGACAACGCCTCTACTTCCTCAGGCGCCTAAGGAAGTTCCAAGTCAGCCAGAAGATCCTTAAGAACTTCTACTCATGTACAATAGAGAGCATCTTGACCGGCAACATCACCTCCTGGTTTGGGAATAGCACTGCAAAAGACCAAAGCAGACTACAAAGAGTGACACGTTCAGCCGAACGCACAATTGGAGGGGGGCTCCCCACCCTCCAGAACATTTACTACAAGCGTTGCAAGGGGAAGGCTAAGAGAATTATTAAGGACTCGAGCCACCCGAACAACTGCCTCTTTGAACTGCTGCCGTCAGGCAAGCGATACAGGAGTCTCAAGGCGAGCACAGAAAGACTCAGAAGTAGCTTCTATCCCCAGGCCATCAGGCTGCTAAACGAACAATGAATGAACACTACACAACAACAACCACCAAACACACATAGCACACACATCCACACGCACACACTCACTTTAAACAAACACACTGTAGCACCCACTACACACACTTTATAGCACACACCCACTTTAAACAAACACACTGTAGCACCCACTCCCCACACTTTATATTTATGGATGAAGGATTGCACTACAACTCGTACACCTTACTGTAAATTGTACCTAAAATTGTACCTCATCCCATTTCTGCTTTGCACTAGATAGTACTGTACATTAGTACACTGCATAGTATTGTGTATTGTATATTATATGGTAACTCAGAACATTGTACATATGTCTATACCGAACAACTGTGACCTCATTTTCTTCTTCTAAATTCATGCTATATTATGTTATTATGTTATTTGATACTATCTTGTCTAGCACAGTCTCTGGAGCGTAACAGTAAGAAGCATTTTGTATGAAAGTATTCTGTACTTCTGTATGACAACTATTAAAGAACTTGAACTTGAGAACTTGAACTTGATCTGATCGTGATTCCAAGTAGTGATGTCCATCATGTCGCCAACATAATCCACCACACATCATGCATCAGGAGCATTTGATTCTTCTCAATCCGACCATTATAACCGGTGAGCTTGAGCAAAACAAATAAATGAGCCGGACCCATTAGATCGACACACAGGCCAAGATACAAGGCTTCAAAGGGTGCTCAATACCGCCGTCTAGCTGTATGCGGCCGGTATTGCACTTTAGCGATCTCAGACTCATTCCCTATGGTAACAACAGGCTCCCTGGGTGGATAATGAATACAAATATTGAAAAACGACCCAGAAACGACTTAAGTCGTTTTTGGCACTGAACGACATGGGCCCAGAAACGACTTAACTCGTTTTTGGCACTGAAAGTGTTAATTGGCATAGATCTCTATAAACCGCCCAACACATTGATCACTTTAGGCACACACTGAAACCAGTAACATCACAAATATTAAGCATGTAATTACCCATTAGGCTTGGGCGGTATATTTTTCATACGTCATACCTTGATTACCTAATACCCCGGTATACGACGGTATGACTTTCATTTTCATCAGCGGGGAGGGGGGGCAACCTGTGTTACCAAGTAAACAAATCGCGGAGATGGCCAGTTAGCCCGCAGCATCCGAGTGCTACTATCATTAGCTCTCAGAATGGTAGCCACTAGCCAGAAGCCCGCAGCATCCTAGTACTACTAACGTTAGCTCTCAGAATGGTAGCCAGGAGCCCCGCAGCACCCTAGTACTAGTAACGTTAGTATTGTGTATTCAAAAACGCACTGGACTGCGACGTAACGTTTTACCGTTTATTTGCTTGCTCCACCAGTGCACACCAACACACTCTCGTTACCACAACCAGGGAGCGAAATTAACTTTTTGACTCACCGGCCAGTGGCGGGTAGATGGGAAGAGTCTACCCGCCAAGCATATTTCTTACCTGCCAAATTTTTTTTGATTAAAAATATATATATATATTTTATATAAAAAAGGTTTTTAAATAAAATATATATTATATAATCATACTTGTAGTTGTATTATCTGCGAGACATCACCACCACGCAATAAGTCAAAATGCTTGCTATCTGCAAACAGCTCCACTGTCTGTGTGTATACTTGAGTAGCCTCCAGCTCCAGCAAGGATTCTCCGGCCCTGCAGCTAGACCCTATTTAAGCATTACATCACGCGCAGGAGTGGTTTGTGACCAATAAACCATGCCTAGGGGTGGTCGTTAGGCCCGAGGCGCAGCCGAGGGTCGTTAGACCCCCCTAGGCATGGTTTATTGGTCACAAATCACGACTACAAGTGGTGTAAAGCTTTTATACAACTGCCAGATTCATCCAACCTTATTTCTATACAATAAACACACATTAATCGAAGATTTATTGAAAAAACCATCCGCCAGAAAAAGTAGTTCCCACAACTACAAAAAAGACAAGTTGCCTCCATGTGGAAGCAGCTTGAAGTGCATCCAACCAAACTAACACATCCAACTGTGTATTATTGGAATGATTGAGAGAAGTTGCCTCATGTGGAAGCAGCTTGAAGTGCATCCAACCAACTAACACATCCAACTGTGTATTATTGGAATGATTGATTGAAAATTTTATTACCAGATGCAGAATGGGTACAATACAGTACGGCTCAATACACACAATTGTTAAGGGAATGCAGACCTACTTTCCATAGAACTTCATTCTTAGATGCTTCTATATAAAGTAGGTAAAACAAATTAAAACGTTTTCTTTGCCCTATAGGAAAAAAACGTTTTCTTCGCCCTATTTTTTTATTTATTTCTTTTAGCCTAAACTTAACCAGTTGGAAACCAGGGGTACAGTAATAAAATTAGCAATCAACCAATCAATCAATTCAATAGACCATGCTCACTTAAAACAGCGCTGCTTCTCTCTCAGTCTGACTCCCCCGCTGTTGCAGACAGGAGTGTGTGTGTGTGTGTGTGTGTGTGTGTGTGTGTGTGTGTGTGTGTGTGTGTGTGTGTGTGTGTGTGTGTGTGTGTGTGTGTGTGTGTGTATGTGTGTGTGTGTGTGTGTGTGTGTGTATGTGTGTGTGTGTGTTTGTGGGTACGCCAGCGTCGGACAGTGTGAGAGTGAACGCTGCAGTCAGTGGGAAGGAAGTAGAAATTTAAATCAATCAATTAATCAATCAATCAATCCGCGATTTTTCTTTTGTTCTAGATTGACTCAAGACCCATCAATTACATCATCCAACATTGTTTAAAGGACTAACACATTCCCCTTGACAGAATCGCTTCATATTTAGTCGTTATGGTGCTATCAACATATCCATTTGTTGTCCGCGATCTTGTTTTCTCCCGGAGTGAGCCGGGGAGTGATATGTGATTCGGTTGTGGGCGGGTCCTGAGCCCAGGACCGTGGATTGTTGCCAATAAAGACGTGTAAATGGCCAATCAGAATCGAGAAATTTGCATGCCGTTGTATAAATTCAGCTAGACCCTACATTCAGCATGCAAGGATTCTCCGGCGATGCAGCTGGACCCTATTTATAACGTTACCGTTCTTTTGTCAAATCACATTCAACATGCCCTCAGCTAGAATACGCATTCAATCAATGTTATAAGACATTGATATCAGGAGCTATCTGTAGCTACTGCTAGCCCGGTAGATAACGTTAAGACAATTTAGTTTACTGGGACAGATGGATCAACGTGAGCTAGCTAAGCTAGCTAACGAGGGAACGGAGGTATTATGCACTCGAGTAGACTATTGCTGGAGCATTTGTTGATATCAGCAGCTATCAGTAGCTAGCCAGCTAGATACCGTTAGACAATGCCTCGTCATGTATTAAACTAAAAGTGAATAGTTGACTGGGTCATTGTTTAAACAGTAACGTTAGCTCTTGGAGGTCCGATATAGACTAGAGCAGACGGAAGTAAACAAGCCAAATGATAGCTTCCGATTGGTCATTTGCTTTTTTTTCTCATGAAACCAGTCACGTCACTCTACTGTGATTGGACCGTTGACTTGAGTGCGATGTGGGACTTGTAGTTTTTTAACGATCTCGCGGCGGAGAAAAAAAAGACGAGCGGCTATAATCTGTACTCGCACAAGAGTATCGTTATGAACTACACGTCTACACGCCACATGGCGGGCAGCCCTCTAAGTGTCATGCGCCAAAGGTAAAAACAGACCGCCCCTGGCGGGCGGCGGGCTTTAGTTTCGGTCCCTGACCACACCGCTTTACGGTATTTTCACAGCACTGTCGCAACATTACCGTAAAGCGTGACCACCGTTGTGATACACATACACAACAGTTAGCTCTCAGAACAGCCAGTTAGCCCGCAGCACCAGGCAGCAACGGTAAGCGTGTCTCATTTAATTTCCAGTGAAGCGGGGTTTCCCCTCCTCCTCCTCCTGTGTGTAGACAACCAGCTCTGCGGCTCGCTCCACTAGTGAGGACTGGTCTCGCCCTCTGCTGGTGCGTGTGTGCAGTGCACTACAACCAATCACTGTAATATAAACTGAAACGCATCTGTGATTTTGACGGTATTGATTTTCAATACCGTCGGGATTTCTAAATACCCTGGTATACCGTAATACCGCCCAAGCCTATTACCCATACAAATAATAAACCTTTCATGGGGTTATTTACAATAATAATAATTCATTTTATTTATAAAGCACTTTTCATTGTGAAACAAAGGTATGCAGAGTTCCTTGTACTCCTGATTAATGCAATGGTATGTGTGATGATCTCATTCAAGTACTACAAGCAATAAAAAAAAACATTCTATGACTAATTTAAACAGATTTACACTGCTAATTTGAAGTGTAACATATTGTTGTCTTGTATGCAGTTATGTCCCTGCAAATTACCATTATGGGCAAATAAAGAGAAAATGTTTGTCTGAAAACATTTCTTGTTAAGGTTTGGATTTTGTGTGCCCTGTATGCAATATTCATGTCCTTTGCCAGTCACATACCTATTTAAGTAATGAACTGCACTACTTGTGGTTGTTTTGAGAGATTTTAGATACGTTTTATTCTCGTGCTACAAGATTTTGGCCTGTGCTACAAAACTATCAACCTCTGTAGCACCAGCGCTATGTGCAAAAAAAGTTATCGTACAGCCCTGGACCCAGCAATTCATTTTTGTACACTGTAGTGCACATTAGGTTTAGCTTGATTCCTCTAATACTATACATGTCACTCTATTGAGTCCCGACTTTCCTTACAGAGGACAACCGTAGCTTTACAATGATATATCATGTGTTGGGTTGTGACCATGCAAACTTGCCTTTTTTGTCTTTTCAAAATGGCTGTCAACAAAAAAGGCACATTGCACGGAGAAAATAAAGATAAGCATGATATTCCTATTTAAAATGTTTTTGAATGTTATAATTTGATTGTTTTTAGTAAGTAAACAGCTAAGGAGCATTTTGAGAGAGTTGTCAGAGTTAAACATATTTATTTTCAGAGGAAAAACATGAATTGATTAATGTACACTGTAGTGCACATCAAGACTTACTGTATGTTTGTTTCATATTTATTTAGCTCTATGTAATAATAATAATAATAATAAGAGTGGAAAAAAATATATATATAAATCTTGTGTTCCGTGTTCTTTAGCACACAAACATTTAAATTATCCCCAAAAAATACAAGTGACAACACTTTTTTCCCCTGGGTCTCAGGAGGATATAATTTAGACAAAAGGCTGCAGACAAAAGGCTGCTGGCTATGATTCAGGCTGGTCGGAATGAGATGAGCATTTCACCCATCATGAATTAGCCTATTCAGCTGTTCAAGTTTCTTCAAGTTTCTTTAATAGTTGTCATACAGAAGTACAGAATACTTTCATACAAAATGCTTCTTACTGTTACGCTCCAGAGACTGTGCTAGACAAGATAGTATCAAATAACATAGTATAGCATGTAGTTTAGAAGAAGAAAATGAGGTCACAGTGTTCGGTATAGACATATGTACAATGTTCTGAGTTACCATATAATATACAATACTATGCAGTGTACTAATGTACAGTACTATATAGTGCAAAGCAGAAATGGGATGAGGTACAATTTAGGTACAATTTACAGTAAGGTGTACGAGTTGTAGTGCAATCCTTCATCAATAAATATAAAGTGTGGGGAGTGGGTGCTACAGTGTGTTTGTTTAAAGTGGGTGTGTGCTATAAAGTGTGTGGAGTGGGTGCTACAGTGGGTTTGTTTAAAGTGAGTGTGTGCGTGTGGATGTGTGTGCTATGTGCGTTTGGTGGTTGTTGTTGTGTGGGGGAGGATCTATGGTGGTTGTTGTTGTGTAGTGTTCATTCATTGTTCGTTTAGCAGCCTGATGGCCTGGGGATAGAAGCTTCTTCTGAGTCTTTCTGTGCTCGCCTTGAGACTCCGGTATCGCTTGCCTGACCGCAGCAGTTCAAAGAGGCAGTTGTTCGGGTGACTGGAGTCTTTAATGATTCTCTTAGCCTTGCCCTTGCAACGCTTGTTGTAAATGTTCTGGAGGGTGGGGAGCCCCCCTCCAATTGTGCGTTCGGCTGAACGTGTCACTCTTTGTAGTCTGCTTCGGTCTTGTGCAGTGCTATTCCCAAACCAGGAGGTGATGTTGCCGGTCAAGATGCTCTCTATTGTACATGAGTAGAAGTTCTTAAGGATCTTCTGACTGACTTGGAACTTCCTTAGGCGCCTGAGGAAGTAGAGGCGTTGTCGTGCCTTCTTCACAACACTGTCAATGTGTGTGGTCCATGTCAAGTCCTCGGATATCTAGGCTCCGAGGTACTTAAAGCTGTTGACTCTCTCAACCGGTGCCCTGTCGATGCTGAGGGGGCTGTAGTCCTTGACCCCCGACCTCCTGAAGTCCACAATCATCTCCTTTGTTTTGCTGACGTTCAGGGAGAGGCTGTTTTCCTGGCACCATCCCGCCAGGACCTTGACCTCTTCCAGGTAGGCCCTCTCGTCGTTGGCAGAGATCAGGCCCACCACCACTGTGTCGTCAGCAAATTTGATGATTGTATTGCTACTCCGCTGAGCCACACAGTCGTGTGTGTACAGGGAGTAGAGGAGGGGACTCAGAACACAGCCCTGGGGGGGCCCCTATGTTGAGGGTGATGGATGAGGAGGTGCAGTTGCCTGCTCTCACCACCTGGGGTCTGCCAGTCAGGAAGTCCAAGACCCACTGGCAGAGGTCATAGTTCAAGCCCAGGTCCCTGAGCTTGGCTATGAGTATGGAGGGGACTATGGTATTGAATGCCGAGCTGTAGTCGATGAATAGCATTCTCACATAGTTCCCCTGCCTCTTGTCCAGGTGTGATGCTGCTGTGTGCAGCACATGGGCTATGGCGTCCTCCCTGGACCTGTTGGGGCGGTATGCAAATTGCAGGGGGTCCATGTTGATGGGGAGGGAGGAGCAGATGTAGCCCTTTACTAGCTTCTCAAAGCACTTCATGGCTATGGAGTTCAGGATAAATGTTGTTCAATGATGCACCTCTATGGTTTTCATAGCACATTATGAAGTGTTGGGTACCTAGGTGTAGTTAATAGACTTGGCCAGGATCGTTAAAATAAAATAAAAAAAATAATCTTGTGTTCCGTGTTCTTTAGCACACAAACACTTAAATTATCCCCAAAAAATACAAGTGACAAAAAATATTTCCCCTGGGTCTCAGGAGGATATAATTTAGACTTAATGTTTTCCTGTTGCACATCATTCTCACCTTCCTCTTTTTCACTTTCTGCCTCCTCTTCCTCTTCTTTACCTCTTTCATCTTCTGAGTTTTCACCCCCGCCCTCCTTTCTCTTCTTCTGCTGCAAGTCCACTATGTGAGCTCCAGTCTTCATCGCTCTGGTCGTCTGCTTCCACATCCTCCTCCGACGACTCTGGACAGTAAGAAGATATACAACCAATGTATCAAGGAAGAACACTGCAACAAGCCAGCAAAATACTATATCTGTGTTGAGGAAAATACTATATCTATGTTGAGGAAAATACTATATCTATGTTGGGGAAAATACTATATCTATGTTGGGGAAAATACTATATCTATGTTGAGGAGAATACTATATCTATGTTGGGGAAAATACTATATCTATGTTGAGGAAAATACTATATCTATGTTGGGGAAAATACTATATCTATGTTGGGGGAAATACTATATCTATGTTGAGGAAAATACTATATCTATGTTGAGGAAAATACTATATCTATTTTGGGGTCAAATACTATATCTATGTTGAGGAAAATACTATATCTATGTTGAGGAAAATACAATATCTATGTTGGGGAAAATACTATATCTATGTTGGGGAAAATACTATATCTATGTTGAGGGAAATACTATATCTATGTTGAGGAAAATACTATATCTATGTTGAGGAAAATACTATATCTGTGTTGAGGAAAATACTATATCTATGTTGAGGAAAATACTATATCTATGTTGGGGAAAATACTATATCTATGTTGGGGGAAATACTATATCTATGTTGAGTCAAATACTATATCTATGTTGAGTAAAATACTATATCCATGTTGAGGAAAATACTGATCTATGTTGAGGAAAATACTATATCTGTGTTGGGGAAAATACTATATCTATGTTGAGGAAAATACTATATCTATGTTGAGGAAAATACTATATCTATGTTGAGTAAAATACTATATCTATGTTGAGGAAAATACTATATCTATGTTGAGGAAAATACTATATCTATGTTGGGGAAAATACTATATCTATGTTGAGGAAAATACAATATCTATGTTGAGGAAAATACTATATCCATGTTGAGTAAAATACTATATCTATGTTGAGTAAAATACTATATCTATGTTGAGTAAAATACTATATCTATGTTGAGGAAAATACTATATCTATGTTGGGGAAAATACTATATCTATGTTGAGGAAAATACAATATCTGTGTTGAGGAAAATAGAAAATATAGAAAATAGTAAAAATTTTAAGTGGTCAGACAGTTCCCTCTGTGTGTAATACAGACAGTCTCTTCAAACATTCATAAATAACACTTACAGAAAAGCTGATTGTGCGTGTTTGTGCACTGTAATGAAATATGTTTTGTTCAATGGGGAAACAATTTAAATTTTTTTACCGAATAACGTGAAAGCGTGGTATTTTTGCCCAATGTTATCATACTAGAGCTGCAACTAATGACTATTTTGGTAGTCGACTAATCTGTCGATTATTTGTTCGATTAGTCGACTAATCGAAAAACAATTATATAAAAAATATATATATATTATTTTTATTTTTTTTGCACTACCTATCTTTGTGAAAGTGGCTTCTCAGCTCTGGTCCAGCTGAAGACAGAGCAGAGGAACAGATTGGACATTGAGCATGACCTCAAAGTTGCTTTGAGACTCTTGTCAGGACCAAACAACATCCCCAGTTATCCCATTAGTTCCCCCAAACTTACTGTCAGTCTGTTATGTTAAGCTAAGAAGTCTTCAGCTGGCTGGACCAGAGCTGAGAAGCCACTTTCACAAAGATAGGTAGTGCAAAAATTTTTTTAATAATAATAATAATAATTTCTTTTTTTTAATGACTAATCGACGCAACGATTCCTCGTCGACGATTTTTTATAATCGACATTGTCGATTATGTCGACTAATCGTTGCAGCCCTATATCATACCATCAGTATCATACCATCAAATGTCATACCGGCACATGATATATCCCACTAAACACTTCTACACATGCAGAGAGCCCTAACCTACTGCAGTACACAATATAGTACACACTACAGTACACATGCAGAGAGCCCTAACCTACTGCAGTACACAATATAGTATACACTACAGTACACATGCAGAGCCCTAACCTACTGCAGTACACAATATAGTACACACTACAGTACACACCATGGGGAGGAAATTAGGCCACTTTACTCACCAAATGAGAGTATTTTTTATGATTGGCGAGTGCAGCCCCCACTGCCCCCAGGAAAAAAGGAGGACAGAAGATGTCCAGCCCCAGACAGAAGAACCGAGTTCATCTACCAGCGACACGACAGAGAAGGTCCAAAAAAAAAAGTATGTTCGAAAATACGTTGAGAAATGGCGATACAGTGAGTCTGGTGAGGAGAGAACGTGGCTGGAGTATCGGGCTAAGCAGGGTACAATGAACTGCACGGTGTGTTGTGCACATTCAAAAGATAAATGAAACTCGTTTATTGCTGGATGCTCGACAATTAAGTTAGAAAGCATAAAATTCCATGAGACGTCCAAATCACACGGCGATAGTGTGATAATCGCCAGAGCCAAAGCCCAGCCTGTCCTGGCATCTCTGACTGTTCGTGCTCTCACCCAACTTTCGGCTGCTAATCAGCGGGAAATGGCCATTCTTTTCTGCAGTGCCCAAAGGAATTGCAAAGCAAGGGCGACCCTTCTCCGATTTTACTTGGATGTGCGAGTAAGTTGTTTTGTTTTACATAACGTCATAGCTACCAAGGTACCGTTAGGTAGCTAGTCATTAGGGATGCCCCGATCACCGATCGTCTTGAGCCATATCGGCCGATACCGATCCGATATCGATCGGTTTTGATTAAATTTGTATTTTATTGTATTTTATCAATATCAATATATAATTATATATAATATAATTTTTTTTTATAAAATATATATATTATATAATTATACTTGTAGTTGTATTATCTGCGAGACATCGCCACCACGCAACAAGTCAAAATGCTCGCTATCTCCACCGTCTGTGTGTATACTCTGCTTTGATCAAATCACATTCCGTATGCCCTCAGCAGGGTATATCTGCGGCTCTGCAGATATACCCTAGGCTCTGCAGATATACCCTACTCCCTCAGCTATCCCCGTTTGTGACTGCGATGCAAGCCGGGACTCGAATACGCATCGAATGAGTGTTATAAGACATTGATATCAGGAGCTATCTGTAGCTACTGCTAGCCGGCTATATAACGTTAAGACAACGCCTCAGTGAACTATTTAGTTGAATGGGACATTTCGTTTTGAACAGTGAGCTAAGCTAACGTGAGCTAACGGAGGTATCATACACTAGTACTAGACTATTGCTGGAGCATTTGTTGATATCAGGAGCTTATCAGTAGCTAGCCGGCTAGATACCGTTCGGTTAGACAATGCCTCATCATGTATTAAACTAAAAGTGAATAGTTGACTGGGTAATTTTGTAACGTTTTGTATTGTTTATAGATATATCAACAAGACTCAACAAGACGTTCGTCAGCAAGGTGGCAGAATATTGTAGTGAACGATTGTGGGTCATGCGCATGCGTGCGCAAGCACAGGAGCGCTGGCAGCAGAATTCAGCAGAGTAGTAGAATTTAATCTAATTGTTAATATATATATCACTATCAAAGAATGCTCCCACTACAGAATCATTTTTATATGATCTCACTACTCACTCCATGTATACTGTATGCATATGGTGAGCATATTTTTATACTCTTATCATAACATTTTTATGTAAGATTTCTGGGGTAAGGTATTTCAATACACCAATATATCGCTATCAAATAAACTCAGAATTCAGGGAAAGAAACTGTTGCTTTTAACCATGGATTTATTTATATACACTCCATGTATACTGTATGCATATGTTGAACAAAAAAAACATTGAACAACATGTTATCAGTTATCAACATTCAAACTTATTTACAGTATTTATTTACAGTTTTGATTGTACAGTTGTACAGTTCCCCCCCCACCCAACCACCTCCAATGTACAGTTCCCCCACCCAACCTCCTCCAATGTACAGTTTCTGTCAAATGTATATACTCTCTTTTCTGGACTCTTTTGGTATCACAAACAGTACTCAAATTTGAACATCTGATATGTCATAAATGTCTAGATGTAGCAGTACTGTCTATCTGTATGTTGTGTATGTCATATATGTCCTGATTAATTGAAAATGGGGGACCCTGATGTAAACAAGACGAAAGTCTTTCACACACAAGTGATTTTTGATGCATAAAAAAGTGATTTTAAAACAAGATAACGCTAAACTCAGGCCTATATCTTTTGACAGCTGGGTGTCGTCACGTTCACTCCGAACTCCAACAGGTGTACGACATTTTATCATCTACTTTATACATACTTTATACATTCTGCTGCAAAGCCAATTACATGCAAATATTTACATGCTTATACAGTAATAAGTTATGTATGTACAAATATGTTTAAGATATTGCTCAATATCAACAAGTCAAACAAAACGTTCGGCAGCAGAATATTGTAGATTGAAAACGCGTGGAAAAGGATTGTGGGTCATGCGCATGCGTGCGCAAGTGCAGGAGCGCTGGCAGCAGAATTCAGCAGGGAGTAGAATTTCGCAGAACACCGGCAGATGGAAAGACTGTAACTTTACTGGTGAAAATGTGATTTACGTTGGAATACTCCTTTGCCAACTTGCTGTACTTTGCTTGCAGGTCTGCAGCCATTATTGCTGGATTATGAATAGTCCCAACTTTAGCCAAGGTAACGTTAAGCTAAAACTAGCTCTTCAGCTAATGCTAACACCAGCAAGCGAACCCATCAGAACTCCCCGTCACACTGCTCTGTCGGGAGGATGGCATTTAAGAAAGTATCTGCTGTTAAAATGACAAACAGCATTGACACTTTAATTCACGGTCGGTTAAACACACGTTTGTTTTATAATGCTCACAGCAGACCGCAGTGTTGTTGATAAATTACGTGGGGCCGGGGGGATTTTAAGTTCTGCAAAAAAAGGTTCTGCACCGTTGCAATCGTATGGTGCACAGCCCGTACTGTACCGGAGGACCACATTGACGCGGTACAGTACGTATCCGCGTACCGTTACACCCCTACACATGCAGAGACCCCTAACCTACTGTAGTACACACTATCCCACTAGTTTCACTGTGAAATACACCAGAGATTCACTCTGAAATACACCAGAGATTCACTCTGAAATATACTGTGAAATACACCAGAGATTCAATCTGAAATACACCATAGCTTCACTCTGATCACTTTAGAATAGTGTGAACACTGAGAGATACAGTGGATGCTTCACATTCTTGGGGCACTCTTTGTACCTCTGGTGCACCAACACTTAGTGAACAGGGAGGAGGAGGGACTGGGAAAACGTCAGTAAGCCTGAACGAATCGGTTAGATACATGAAGAATGTGGTCCCCCCCGCAACTTATTCCGGTCTATTGACATGGCTGAGAAAGGAACAGAATTAGAGGAAGGAGAGGACAGGAGATCTGGGAAGTACTTTGAACTGGTCTAACGTTACAGATTTTCACTGTACACACAAGACTGGGGTCACAATAAATAAAATAGTCTCTCTGCATTATGGAGAGGCGTATTTTGTTTAATCTTCAAATGCTGTAAACTGGATTGTATACTGAAGATATGACGCAATGGGGTCACGGCTTGGCTCAGAGATAATCATTTAAGGCTTAGCCTATTGAAAACTTTACACAGATTGCAGAATGGGTACAATACAGTACAGCTCAATACAAAACAACTGCTAAGAGGATGCAGACCAGAAAAATACTTTTGTCTTGTTTACATCGGGGTCCCCCATTTTCAATGCATCAGGACATTTATGACATACAGATATACAGAACTGTGTAGTAAAAATATCATTAAAAATATATACATCCGAAGGGGTAGAAACTGTACATTGGAGGGGGGGGGGGGGGATTTGGACATTTACAGGGGCCAGTTTCTAATTGCAGCCACCCGTAGGTGCTCTTTGAGAGCGGTTTTGAAGGAGGGTAGGGATTGTGATGGAAATCAAAGATCGTCTTAAACTCTTGGTGATGCACATGAACAAAGATGGCTTTTCAGGATACAGAGTCGTTTCACAGTCAAAGTTATTTATTATTATATTCTGCAGAATATATGGTTCACAAGTCACAAGCAGAGTGTTGCATAATACTCTGTGAGGAGTTGGACAATTATGATACATTTCAATGCAGCTTATATAGAGGGAAAGGGGCAAATGATGGCATGACAGTATATTATCCAATCACTAGATGATAGTGTTTGACATCCAATCAGATATCTGCACGTTAAACGAGTTGTATTCTGTTCAAGCAGTGAGATGATGTTTACATAAGGGGGAGACAGGGGGAGTACAGATTACAGAAGTCCACAGGAACGGAGGTTGGTGAGCTAGTGCAAACATTGTATGTTTGTGCAAGCGAACCTTTGTACTCGTTTTGCTCATGTGGCAGATCACATTAGTTCATATCGGAAGACAAGTCAAAACATTATGCATGTATTTTGATGTCTGAATGATATAACAATAAAATACATAGATAAAGATAATTTTCTCCCACGGGATTCACATTCCTTCACGGTTGTGGGGCGTTCCACATTATTGTACACAGGTATCCTTCGGTTGTTTGCTAGCTGACCAAAATGACAAGAAGGGGTCACGGCTCCCCCTCCCACCCACCCCCTCCTAACGTACAGTTTCCTCCCCCTCGTATGTATTTTCTGTTAGGATCTCTGTTTAACAGTACTGTATATTTGAATATCTTGTGTATCACAAATGTAACAGTACTGTATATCTGTATGTTGCGTATGTCATTATGAATTGAAGATGGGGGACCCTGATGTAAACAAGACGAAAGTCTTTCTCTGGTCTGCATCCCCTTAACTATTGTGTGTATTGAGCTGTACTGTATTATACTCATTCTGCAATCTGTTCTAAACACCTCCGCCACCATGCAGACCATAAACCATCCCCCACACCATCCTCTCACCAACCATCCCCCTGTAATCAGCACAAGCTGCACAATGGCTGCAGACAGAAGCTGCTGGCTGTGATTCAGGCTGGTCGGGATGAGATGAGCATTTCACCATCATCATGAATTATTCTGCTGTTCAGGAGAAACGTTGTTCAATGATGCACCTCTATGGTTTTCATATCACATCATGAAGCGTTGCCGGTACCTGGGTCTAGTTCATAGACTTGGCCAGGATCGTTAAGATATGAATGTTGTGTCTCAAAGAGGTCAAGTAGCACTTTTATTTGTATACAACCAGTCAGCTTGTGACTAACTTACACATCTACTAGCTGGCTAACGTTGGTAACAATACTTCCAGTGAAACGTGAACATGTGATCACACTCTTCAATGAGTGCAGATGAAACATAACTAATAACTAGCTGCTCCTCTCGTCTTTGTTCCAAACCTCAGAGACAAACAACAACTCAGGACAAGAAGCTAGCAGCCGTTAGCCGCACAGCGTAGCTCGTTAGCTAAGAGAACGTTATCTACACGGAATATTGCTACAGTCTCACCTTGAATGCCTTGGTTGAATCCGCAAACAACGTTTAATAATTCCCACAGAAATGTCCAACAGAACACACTTGTTTACTTCTTGTATTTCGCACCTCGTCTTCAACTGGACTGGCGTCACTGATGCGAAGGGAACTCTGGCGGAGTGAACGAGTACCGAGTAGGGTATATCTGCAGAGCCACAGAGGAGTAGGGTATATCTGCAGAGCCACAGAGGAGTAGGGTATATCTGCAGAGCCACAGAGGAGTAGGGTATATCTGCAGAGCCACAGAGGAGTAGGGTATATCTGCAGAGCCGCAAGCCTAGTGGTCTGCAAGGGCCTTGAAATGAAGCCCGTACCCAGCCCGAGCCCGTGAACTTCAGGCCCTGCCCGAAAATAAGCCCGACTGTAAATAATATTTTAGGCCCTAGCCCGCATGAAAACCCGATTTTTTTTTTATTATTTATTATTAATTTTTTTTTTTTTTTTTTAAATATTCGAAACACGGTTTTATATGAACTTAATAAATAAACAAAAACGAAAATGTTCAATAGGTCTACCTAAATAACAGATAGTGAAAACGAAAGAAACATTAATATATATTATAACATATAGCCAAAAATTATTTTATTTTTTTGTTTTAAATATTCTAAACACTGTTTATATATTAACTTAATAAATAAACAAAAACGAAAATGTCCAATAGGTCTAACTAAATAACACATTATCATGCTGAAAACTAACAACCAGTATAGCCTTTTTTCGCAAATTCTATTTCCCAGCGCCCAGCCTCGTAAAACTCGTAATTTGAAGGCTATATGGAATCTTCTTTGACACACACACACACACACACGACACAATAGCCTACTCAGTCACTGTACAAACAAACAGAAAACATAAATCAGATTTCGAGCAGAGCAACATTTATATAATGAAAGCGCAACAGAACAGGGCAGCAGCGACGTCACCCCAGACACCAGCAAATAATAATAATCAAACTCACCACTTCGCTGTGTTGATGTCAGCAAGGCGTTGAACAACGTTAACAACGTTAACATCCAAGAACAAATTAAAACATTCGCCAACTGGCTATATTCCAACTTCAACCTATGCCGCTTCGGTCTGGTTAATTTGTTCATCATCCACCTGAGCCGCGCGCTCCCCTCGAGTTATCATCCACCTGAGCCGCGCGCTCCCCTCGAGTTATCATCCAGCTGAGCCGCGCGCTCCCCTCGAGTTATCATCCACCTGAGCCGCGCGCTCCCCTCGAGTTATCATCCACCTGAGCCGCGCGCTCCCCTCGAGTTATCATCCACCTGAGCCGCGCGCTCCCCTCGAGTTATCATCCACCTGAGCCGCGCGCTCCCCTCGAGTTATCATCCACCTGAGCCGCGCGCTCCCCTCGAGTTATCATCCACCTGAGCCGCGCGCTCCCCTCAAGTTATCCCTGCAGGCTGCGGAGGGAGACATCCAAATGTTTCCAAAAATGCAACTTTCCCTTATTTTATTTTATCTGTTAACCTATACATCTTGACTCCTCAGACACGAGGCTTTCACGCTCTGATGACAGCACTACGTTACGCGAAAATGAAACAGAAACTTAAGGTTAACCTATAACCCTAGTTATATGAGTATAGCGAGCGCAAAAAAAAAAAAAAAAGACGCAATAAAATTTTTTTTTTTTAAAGAGGGCACTGCCCGGCCCGGCCGAGCCCGAATTATTTATTTAAAAACAAAGCCCTACCCAGCCCGAACCCGTCGGGTCGGGTAGGGCCCCGTCGGGCTTGGGCAAGGTTGCAGTGCACTAAGCCCAACGTCTGGGCGGAGCTTCGTGGCGTGGACGAGTTTGAGGCGGGGCTTCGTGGCGTGGACAAGTATTGTGGCAACCTCCTCCAATGTACAGTTTCTACGCCAAATGTATATACACTCCTTTTCTGGACACTTTTGTATCACAAACAGTACTGTATTTGCAAATCTGATATGTCATAAATGTATAGATGTAGCAGTACTGTCTATCTGTATGTCATGTATGTCATATATGTTATGATGAATTGAAAATGGGGGACCCTGATGTAAACAAGACGAAAGTCTTTCTCTGGTCTGCATCCCCTTAACAATTGTATGTATTGAGCTGTACTGTACTGTACCCATTCTGCAATCTGTTAATAAACTTTTCAATCAATCAATCAATCAAACGACGCCTCCGAGTAGGGTATATCTGCAGAGCCACAGAGCCCAGGCGTGGACGGGTTTGAGGCGAGGCTTCGTGGCGTGGACAAGTATAGTCAATAGGGTCCAGCTGCATCCCCGGAGAAATCCGCTCACTGGCAACTTCCGCCAGCCACAGGACACGCCTGACCTCATTGGCGGAAAGTACGGAAGTATCTCGAAGTACGTCTGCGCTGACGTGCGGTTGTAGAGAGTGATTGATTGAAAACTTTATTAACAGATTGCAGAATGGGTACAATACGGTTGGAGAGTTCCTTGTTCCGTTATCAACATGAGAGGGGGGGGGGGGGGGGGGGGGCAAAGTTACCGAACGTATATCGAAAACCCATTTAGACTGTTTCTCATACCTGTACTGTTTATACTCTGCTCCTGTGTTTAACCCAAACCCCTCCAATGTACAGTAAATGACCAAGTATGGTTTTGTCAATATTCCAATGTGCAGTTTTGCTTGTACAGTGTCTATCCACCCACCCACCCCTCCAACCCCCCCCCCCCCCCACCCACCCAACCACCTCCAATGTGCAGCCCCCCCCCCCCCCCCCCCCCCCCCCCCCCCTACCCAACCTCCTCCAATGTACAGTTTCTACGTGAAATGTATATACTCTCTTTTCTGGACTCTTTTTGTATTACAAACAGGACTGTATTTGCAAATCTGATATGTCATAAATGTATAGATGTAGCAGTACTGACTATCTGTATGTCATGTATGTCATATATGTCCTGATGAATTGAAAATGGGGGACCCTGATGTAAACAAGACGAAAGTCTTTCTCTGGTCTGCATCCCCTTAACAATTGTGTGTATTGAGCTGTACTGTATTGTACCCATTCTGCAATCTGTTAATAAAGTTTTCAATCAATCAATCAATGATGAATTGAAAATGGGGGACCCTGATGTAAACAAGACGAAAGTCTTTCTCTGGTCTGCATCCCCTTAACAATTGTATGTATTGAGCTGTACTGTACCCATTCTGCAATCTGTTAATAAACTTTTCAATCAATCAATCAATATGTCGTAAACGAGAGAGAGAGCGAGCGAGAGCCCCCCCCCCCTCATCCGCATGCGCACTCCAACAAATACTTGTCCAGGCCACAATACTTGTCCACGCCACGAAGCCCCGCCCAGACGTTGGTCTCTGTGGCTCTGCAGATATACCCTATTGAAACCTAGTCCAAGCCACGAAGCCCCGCCCAGACGTTGGGCTTGCGGCTCTGCAGATATACCCTACTCGATTGAGAAGCTAAAGAAGGCTAACAACGTGGCCGAACAATAGTATTATAGTGTCGAATATTGCGAGTTAGAACCCCAGTATAGGCATCGAGGCGTCGGTTTAGAGGAACGACGGTCGCGGACCTACGGGAGAAGACTGCTGGAGTGGACGTATTAGAAGTATAGGTCGGTAGCTATCGTAGCCACACACACTTTGGTAAGGATTTACTATATTTTTTTGTTTGAAACAATACAACAAGATCGGGAGGCTAATTTGAGACGTGTCTGGAGGTCACTCCGGGCTCCTTAAGGTGGCGGTTTCCGCCTCCTCATGTCTTCATTCCGTGAAACTCTTCTCTGTTCTTCAGCTCAGAACGCTGTTAAAGTACAATAACACACTCCCTGCTGAAGAGAAACGTTATGCAGCATGAATGTAGTGAGTATTGATAACTGATGTTAGTATTTTATATAGAGTATTAATGTGCATAGCGGCATACCGCAGCGTTTCTAGAACATGTTGCTGGTCCCGTTAGAAGCTACAGACTCGTTCACAGCCAGCGGCTCATTGAAGACTGTTGTTATAATTGTGTTTATTATTGAAACATGTTTGTTCAAAGCTGCGGCCCTGAACTCTTTTACTGACACTTATTTTGAATATGGTTATTTATACGTTAATTTGGTTATACGGTTTGATGAAGTACACTCTCAAATGCATTTAGTCAAAGTATTTTGTTTCAGTCTAGCTAATGTTTTGGGTTAATTAACATTCCATATGTAGTTTAAGAACAGTTTTAAACTACTGCAAGTGGGTAAAAGTACGTTTATCTATGTTGCTCAGTGAATTAATGGCATTTGTGAAGTGTAACTTCTAATTGATTGCACTATGTGATAGTAGCCATGGAATCTGTATATGTTGCAAATATGCACTTGAACAAATAGTAATGTTCATTCTGGTTAAAGAGTGTGGTGGAACAGACAATGAGCTACAAGGGAAGCACCAGACTAATGTGCCTTAATATTGAAGCAGTGGACCAACATGGTCATGCTGGACCTACAAAAAGCCTTCGACACGGTCAATCACTCCATTCTGATTGACAAGCTAAAAGCAATGGGTTTTGATAGTCTATCAGTGAGCTGGATGCAATCCTACCTGGAGGGGAGAGAACAGATGGTGGAGGTAAACGGTACCCTATCCCCCCCCCTCCCAGTGAGCTGTGGTGTTCCACAAGGAAGCATACTAGGACCGCTACTGTTCCTAATTTATGCAAATGACATGTCATCAGCTTGTGACTGCAACTTGTTCCTGTTCGCAGACGACACTCAGCCCTGCTGGTCTCTGACAAGAACAAGTTACAGGTTGAAAAAACCCTCAGCTCGGAACTAGGCAAAATCTGCATATGGCTCGCTGATAACAAACTATCATTACACCTGGTCAAAACAGAGTCCATTCTCTTCGGTTCAAATAACAAACTCAGCAAGACCGACGGCTTCTCAGTTACAGTGGGTGACAATATTGTCACAAGGAAAGATGAAATTACCTACCTGGGCTCCATCCTAGAGGCTAATCTTTCCTGTGACAAAATGGCATCCAATGTAATAAAAAAGTCAACCAACGAACTAGATTCTTGTACCGGATCTCCTCTCTGGTAAACAAGAACACCCTGAAGACTCTGGCAGGAGCATACAAGGGTACTACGACTATGCTTGCACCTCATGGTACCAAAGCACCTCAAAGGCGCTAAAAACAAAATGACAAACATCTCAAAACAAACTGGTCAGACTTCTACTTGACCTTACTCCTAGAACCCACCTCACCCCTGCCCACTTTGACAACCTAGGATGGCTTAGAGTAGACGACAGAGTACAGCAACTTGCAATGGGCCTGGTCTACAAGATACACTACACGACCAAGGTACCCATGCAGGGCTCTACAGTGCGACCATATTGCTCGCATATGCCCCTAAAAATATGTGCGTGCGAACATGCAAAATCAAGTACTCGCACGGCGTGCGAGTGGGGCCAGCGAGTGTAGAGTACAGCCTCTCATTCGTCTTTTTTTTCTCTGCTGCGAGAATCGTTAAAAAACTACAAGTCCCACAGTTCACAGCCGCATAAACGTTCCAATCACAGTAGTTTCCTGTGGTCACGCGACTGGAAACCGAAAGTAATGATCAGCGGCTGCGTCACTGTCTGAGTCAAACAATAATACAGCCATGTCGAAGCCCATTCATTTTTATTTTGCGCGAAAGATACCGGAGAATGAGAAATCAGGCGAGGCAGCTCATGTTACAGAGGTGATGGTTAACGTTAACCAAGATACTGACGTTGGCCAAGCTAGCGAGGCTACACCCACTGTAGTAGCCACTGTAGCTAGCGAAGCTACACCCACTGGAGCCGGAGGGAAGACATACAAATTTAACGTGAATTGGCTAAACATTTCCCCATGGCTAGAGTTCGAAAACAATGTCATGTTTTGTAAATATTGCAAAGTAGGATCGATGCATTGCGATGCATTGTTACACCCCTACAACTGGCCCACTGTGTATGTGTGTACAGCTAACTTGGCTAGCGTTATCAACCGCAGAGGTGGGCAATGGGTCCAGCTGTAGCGCCGGACGGCCAGAGTGCAAGCGGTGTGGCAATAGGTCCAGCTGCAGCGCCGGACGGCCAGAGTGCAACGGTGTGACGTCGTAATTGGCAGAATCGACTGTCAATCAATGGTCTACCTGACACGCAAACTACTGTACTGGAGGTGTACAGTATTTCAATAGGCAACCCTGAAAGGATTATTTTTCTAAAAGAGCAACACTAGCTCCCCCCTCTACTGATGGCCCTGGTTGTAAAGCCAGTGTCTCCTTTTTGTTCAATATCACTGCCTTTCTTATTAGGCCTAGTTGTTGGCTACAACTTTGCCATAGTAGGCATTAATCACTTAATTAATAGTTCAAATGTCTGTCCCATTCCCGTTTGCACACGCAGATGATACACACACACGCACACAGTGGGCCAGTGACTTTGGTGGTATGTGCTATTGCACAGATGTGTCCCGTTCCCGTTTGCACATGCACGCACAGTACAAATATAAATTAATTTTTGAAAAAAAAAAAAAAAACTCTACTTGACATATTTTCACTGTGCTCCTAAATATTTTTGGGTGCTCCTAAATTTCTTTGTGTGCTCCTAAATGTTTTCATTTAGGAGCACCTGTGCCCCTAGTGAAAAAGGTTAGCGTAGAGCCCTGCCATGTACATGTCAAAATACTTCCCAAAGGTCAGTGAATACCACGATCACAACACCAGAGGGAGCTCCACAAATCATGTTAAACCCAGATTCGGCTCAAACAAGGGACTAAACACGTTTCGCAATTATGCCAATGTGGAACGCCCTACCCAAAGCTGTAAAGGAATGTGAATCACTACCCACTTTCAAAAACACTCTCAAAGAACACCTACGGAAGACTGCAATTCGAAACTGGCCCATGTAAATGCCCTAACCCAACCCCCTCTAATGTACAGTAAATGACCAAGTATGGTTGTCAATATTCCAATATACAGTTTTGCTTGTACAGTTGTACAGTGTTCCCCCACCCCACCCACCGAACCACCTCCAATGTACAGCCCCCCACCACCCCACCTACCCAACCTCCCCCAATGTACAGTTTTTATGTCAAATGTATATACTCTTTTCTGGACTCTTTTTGTATCACAAACAGTACTGTATTTGCAAATCTGGTATGTCATAAATGTATAGATGTAGCAGTACTGTATATCTGTATGTCATGTATGTCATATATGTCCTGATTAATTGAAAATGGGGGACCCTGATGTAAACAAGACGAAAGTCTTTCTCTGGTCTGCATCCCCTTAACAATTGTGTGTATTGAGCTGTACTGTATTGTACCCATTCTGCAATCTGTTAATAAAGTTTTCAATCAATCAATCAATCAACAATGTACATTGAAAAGAGACACTAATGCAGTAGCCAGTAGGGAAAATGTGACTATGATTTATATGTTTTGGTAATAAAACTACCAAGAGGAATTTTGGAAAGAGAAATGAACGATTAGTGTCTATTATTAATTTCAATATAGAATATTCGTTGACAGCCCTACAAGTACAATTAGTTACTGTACACTACATCACCCCTGAGTGGTGAACTTTCCTCCACTGTACCGAAAACCCGTACCGAACCTTGACTTCAAAACCGAGATGCGTACGTGATTGTACAAAGTGATGTCTTCCAAGATGATCAGAGAGGAAATATCAGTTTGATGGAGGAGGTGTCTATTGTTGTTCTGATTGGCCAATCAGTTCCAAGCAGCTAAATGCTCAACTCTTGTCTCTCTTGTATAAGAACGGGGCTGTTTTCCAGACTGAAGTACCCATTCAACCATAAAGACGGGATAGTCTGCTGGTTGACTTGAACGCCTCTCTGTGGCAGAACACATTGTCTACTGGACCAAGACTTTCTACTGGAAACCATCTGGATCAAAACCTGCTTCTGAAAACAGATCAGACTGTGGACACCACAATATCTGTAAGTACAATTATTTATTAGATTGTTTTCATGTCATTGTAGAACCCAGGGGTGCAGTGGTCATGCCACGCGGTACCACGCCGTCCCAGCACTTTTCTGAGCAGAAGTACGCGCACAGATGTGCACGCGCGCGCACACAAAAATGCTTTCACAATTTTCACTCGACTCGTCGTCCGTGCGCCAAGTACCGGTACTCCGCTATCACCCAGTCTTTGCATAACAATAGCATAGCAATAGCATAACAAAGAACGAGAAGTGAAAAACCAAAATACAAGCCCTGTACCAATTGGTGGGCGTTTGCTTGAGCTGTGGAACAAATGGTCCCGACTGGAAGGATGAGCCATTAAGTTGTGCTTCAGAAGGAAACTGTCCTTCTGTAAACTGTAAGTTAGTTACATTGTTAATTTAGTTTGTATTTACTTTTCTAGTTTAAGTTAATTCAATTAAAGACATTTTAAAACATTGTTTGTTTTTCAACCATATCTGTTGACAATATAATTTCTTTATATATTGAAGGCTACATCCTGCTACCTTTTTCAGCTTCTCTATTTCAAGGCAATATTTACAAAAACTAAACTAAAACTAGTAATTTCCTATACAAACTGTTTCCTACTATTTATGCATAATAATCATCTGTTCTGTGCGCACACGAGGGAACATGTATGCGTGGCGTCATTTAAACACATACAGGCACTTCTGATATTACGACTGCACCCCTGGTTGTCTAACATCATTGCAGTGTCTGTAAATTGACCGTCGGTCATCATAGCTAACCGGTGTGGTGTTATGTTATATATATATATATATATTATATTATATATATATTAACCCGTGTGGTGTTATGATATATATTATATTATATTATATTAACCGGTGTGGTGTTATGATATATATTATATTATATTAACCGGTGTGGTGTTATGATATATATATATATTATATTATATATATTAACCGGTGTGGTGTTATGTTATATATATATTATATTATATATATATTAACCGGTGTGGTGTTGTGTTCATGTGTGTGTTAATACGACACAGTAGTCCTACAGGCCACCGTACTGGGGGTCACGGACAGGTACCGGGGTCAGGGGTCAGGGGTCAGCAGAGTAGTAGACCTGTGTTGGAGCTACGCAGCTAACGACATAAATATACTCACAACAAATGCAGAGGACTCACTGTATTTATACTTGTGGAATAACACCACAACCGGTAGACCCCCCTCTATATTATGGCCAGTCCTGTCTTACACTACCAGACATCTTACACTGCCCTTCAGTGTAATGCAGCGCAGGTTGGGCTAATGCTTGGTAGAATTAGGTATTTAGCTAACATTACTTGTAATATTAGATGGCTAGCTAAGATCAATGTGTGAATGAATGAATGAATGAAAACTTTATTTAACAGATTGCAGAATGGGTACAATACAGTACGGCTCAATACACACAATTGTTAAGGGGATGCAGACCTGAGAAAGACGTTTGTCTTGTTTCCATCAGGGTCCCCCATTTTCAATTCATATAGACATTTATGACATACACAACATGCATGGCATTTATGGCATAGGGACATATAGGTATTTAGTACTGATACATTTGTGACATAGGCGGTATTCAAATATAGAGTACTGTTACCCCTGACAGAGTATATACATATGATGGGGAGGGGCCTGTACATTAGGAGGGGTGGGTGGGTGGGAGAGAAATATACATACGGCGGGGAGGGAATATATACATGCGGTGGGGAGGAGACTGTCTATTAGGAGGTGGTGGGGGTTTTGGGCATTTACGGTGGCCAGTTTCGAATTGCAGCCTCCCGTAGGTGCTCTTTAAGAGCGGTTTTGAATGTGGGTAGGGATTCACATTCCTTTACAGCTTTGGGTAGGGCGTTCCAGCGTGTTGTAGCCAGGGGAGCAGCAAGCTAACGCCAAAAGCGGACGTTGACTGTCTGACTGTTTACACTTTAGGGTCACGTACACAACATGCAGACAGACAAGCAGCTGAATGAATGAAAACTTTATTTAATTGTATTAACAGATTGCAGAATGGGTACAATACAGTACGGCTCAATACACACAATTGTTAAGGGGATGCAGATCAGAGAAAGACGTTTGTCTTGTTTACATCAGGGTCCCCCATTTTCAATTCATAGTGACATTTATGACATACACAACATACATGACATCATGACATTTATGGCATAGGGACATACATGACATACAGGTATATAGTACTGTTACATTTGTGACATATACAATATGCAAATATACAGTACTGTTACCCATAGATCCTAACAGAGATTATATACATATGATGGGGAGGAGACTGTACATTAGGACGGGGTGGGTGGGTGGGAGGGAGGACAAATATATACATCCGGTGGGGAGAAAATATATACATACGTGGGGAGGAGACTGTCTATTTGGGGGGGGGGGGGGGGTTGGACCTTTACGGTGGCCAGTTTCGAATTGCAGCCTCCCGTAGGTGCTCTTTAAGAGCGGTTTTGAATGTTGGTAGGGATTCACATCTTTTTACATTCAAGCTTATCGGCCGATAGACCGATTGCAGTCAACAAGGCACTTATCGGCCGATACCGATACCCGACCGATACATCATTGCACCCCTTGTTATTGGCAATCAATTAATCAGAAACGACCCCCCCCCCCTTTCATGATGAAACATAATACCTATCATATGCATTTGATTTTTTTTATTGTAGCGTGTGTAGGGACGAAACGCCAATGGCTTTAGTATAATACACGCTGCAGCCTATAACCAGACTCCCAGGAATTAGCCCAGATCATTCCGAAATAACACTCATATTCACCACGGTATAAAACAGGAACGTATGGATGATTTTTTTTTTCTTTTTTGCATCTTGAACAGAAGTTTCTTACTGTCAAATGACCCTGGTATTGTATCCATAGCTATAATATAAAATATAGATTTAGCTCTACAAACAACATGACGCACAGTGAAAGTGTGTAATGAAAAGCTGGCCATGGCTAAACAGGCTGGGGAATTCCAATGGCCGGGAATGAGTTAAGCAAGCTTAATTTTTACTTATTTTTTTTTACATTATATCAAAGTACAAATTCTTACCTACAAAATAAGCCATCACTTGTACAAATCGGGCGGATACTTTTCAATCTATGTCTTATTAACGAAGTTGATAACACAATAGCCCGTTTTGAGCTACAGAGCCACAAATGGCTGTTGGCTGTTCTCTTAACCTCTTAACTCATTGACCGCCGGGGATTTCCCTTGGCCCTGTGGTAGTACTGCCACGCTTTAAAAGATGGGAGTGAGTCACCTTGTTTGTAGAGCTAAATCTATATTCTATATTATAGCCATGGATGCTAGAGATGTTCCGATACCATTTTTTCCTTCCCGATCCGATTCCGATACCTAAGCTTTGGGTATCCGCCGATACCGATACTGATCCGATACCAGTGCATACATAAAAAAAATATATATATTATATAAATTATACAATTTTTTTTTTTACAGCTACTGTTTTATATACAGTTTTTTAGTAATAACTATAAAGTAATGGTATTTATTCAACAACAGGTGATTGTATAGATTAGTATTAGTATCATTAATTGACAACTATCTCAATGAGACAAAAAGAAGAAAAAAAAAGGCTCCGGTAACTTCAGTTAGTAGTAGAGGCTCTGGCTAGTAGTAACGTGTGTTGTGATTTTTGCACAATAAATATTCAACATTCTATTTTGAGACTCCGCCTCAGACTCTTATCATTTGGCACTAAAAGCTAAACATTGTCACCGATATGGCTGTCCGCAACATGTCATTAATTGTGTGCGAGAGGTCGATCGGTGACCACGTTAGCGTGAGCTAGGTTAGCATGAGCTAACGTTAGAGACAATATAACGTTACTGGTGAAAAAGTGATTTACCTTGGAATACTCCTGTGCCAACTTGCTGTACTTTGCTTGCAGGTCTGCAGCCATTATTGCTGGATTATGAATAGCCCCAACTTTAGCCAAGGTAACGTTAAAGCTAAAACTAGCTTTTCGGTTAGCTCTTTAGCTAATGCTAATAACACCAGCAAGCAAACACATCAGAGCTCCCCGTCAACACTGCTCTCTCGGGACGATGGCATTTAAGAAAGTATCTGCTTCCAATGACATATTGGAATAATCTAGAACATCGAAGCATTCTTTGATATATGGAACATTCTGGAATATCAGCAATACGTGGTCATTCATTCTACCAGAAGCCCCTCGGGGGAATAATCAACAGCTATCTAGAGGCAAACCACAGAGCCATCATAGCCGGCCGGCTGAAAGATCACTCTACACAACGATCATCGCCCACCCCGGTCGGGGGAAATGCTGCATATACGTATTTAAAAATTGTTTTTTTATTAATGGGAAATAATTTCACTACTTCTCCAATTAATACTTTAGATGTTTAAGCATAGCAATGCTCTTTTAAGATCTAAGTTAATGTTCTCTTCCTTTTACTTGTTTTTTTTTTCTTTCTTTTTCATCCGCTCTCTCTGATTTATTGAGGCTCTCTCTTCAGTTCAATACCTTCATATTATTCATGGGTTACTATAAATTACTATAAATTACAAGTTCATATAAAATGTAAGTGATTAAGGCATGACAATTGAAGCTTATTTTTGGTCTTTATTTTTAGTTTATCTCATTTAAATTTTTATTTATTTATTTTTTACGGGTAAGTGGCCAAGCCACAGTCGACATTCTACTTATGGTAGAATTTAGAGTGTTAGATCCTATGGTATACATAGGAATGTTAAGGATAATTGGATCATTCTGGGATATCCGGTGGTGCAAGGGAGAGAGTCATACGCAAAGGTTGTGTTCATGGAACACAATCCTGTACGACTCTCGGTGGGAGGGAAGGGTAGGGGATTTTTATTTGTATATATGTATGTTTTTAAGCTCGGCTCTCAACGGGACCTCACTAGTGGGATGTATATCTAGTATTGCCTCGCACTCTAGAAGCATTACCAAAAATTACAATGCAACATGTATAGACTATGGCTAGTTTGAATATAATGATATGGAACACCGGGGGAATAAATAACCAACTTAAACGCAAAAGCGTGCTCACACTGATGAAAAAAGAACATGTGGACATTGCTCTGCTAAGCGAAACACACATTCTAGGGAAAGACATAGGTAAATTAGCGGACAACATATACCATAATATCAGTCACTCCTCTATTGGTACGAGAACTCGGGGTGTAGCAATAGTCGTTAAACGTAAGTTGAATATTGTACTAAAGGGAGTATGGTCTGATGTAGAAGGTCGGATAACTATAGCTAAGATTGAACATAAGAACAGGAAAATAGCGTTGATAGCGGTATACGCCCCAAATTTGTACGAAGAAGATTTCTTCACTACACTAACCAATGCAATGTTAGACATTCCCGATTACTCATTTATAATAGGAGCGGATTTTAATGCCATCTGGAACCCAAGGATAGACAAATCTTACCTCGCCTTTTCCAGCGAACAAAAGAATTCATCGAAGGCATTAAAGGATTGGTCAAAGATTACAGGTGTAAAGGACTTATGGCGGTTACTTAACCCCACGACCCGAAAGTACTCTTGTCGATCTGCGAGACATAAGCCGACTTACATCAAGGAACCCGGATCATCAACAAATCAATCTTAACTATATTCACAGGACATACTTGACTCCTATAAGACTGTGCCGAATGGGGCTCAAACAAGATTCCAAATGCACCCAATGTACAAATGGGGACGAAGGGACATTTATGCACATGTATTGGGACTGCTCACCAGTTAAGGCATTCTGGAAAGATGTGACCCAACAAATATCAAAACTCGTATCTTGGAATATACCTGTACACCCCTCGGTATTGCTGTTGAATGATGTTTTTGAGTTTGCAGTGAACCCACAGCTAAAGAGATTGGTTTTATCGGGTATCACAGTAGCCAAAAAGCTGATCGCATCACGCTGGTTTCAACCGGAAAAAATGTGCCGTAAAGTTTGGTTTCTTACATATCTCGATGTAATTTACCATGAAATATCTACAGCAAGAATTCTGGGTCTCAATGAATCCAAAATGTCAATGTGGTTAGAAGTGGTGGAGAGAATAAAAGCTAGCTTATAATGGTAGTGTCTGGTTAGGTGCGAGGGATAGTGGAGGTACTTCTCAAGGTGGGGTCCGGGAGGGGGGGTTTCGAGCTGAGCATACGTATGTAGGTTTTTTTTTTAGATAACAGGTATTATGGGTATATCTTATATAAAACAACTAACCAAAATGTGATCTCATTGGATGTGCCCTGACAATTAATGCTTGTATATCTTATCGTGTGTTGTCATGTTTGTTTATATGTTTGTTTTAAAAAAGAATAAAAAAATAAAATACAAGAAAGTATCTGCTGTTAAAATGACAAACAGCATTGACACTTTAATTCATGGTCGATTAAAAACACGTTTGTTTTATAATGCTCACTCTCCGTAGGATACCGCACGTGTTGTTGATAAATGACGTCATATGGTATCGGAGCATAGATTTTACGTGTACTCGCCGATACCAGCATTTTAGGCAGTATCGGAGGCTGGTATCGGTATCGGAACAACTCTAATGGATACAATACTATGGTAATTTGACAGAGTTTCTTCCAGTCAAGATGCAAAAAAAGAGATAATTTTTCCATCCATACGTTCCCGTGTTATACCGTGGTGAATATAAGTATGTCTAGGTCTAGGGTAATTCATGAAATGCTGAGTTATAGCCATATAGGTAAATTCTACTATAAGCGTTGGCGTTTGATGCCTGTACACACTAGTATTCGCGAATCAAATCTATACAGTAGGTATTATGTTCCATCATGAATGCATGAAAGGGGGGGGGGGGTCGTTTCTGATTATTTGATTGTCAGTAACGGCATTCGTATTGAACACTAAAAACGCTTATCAGCCAGATCGGTACAAAAGCATTGCAGGATCAAGCAAAAATGTACGTCAAATCGTACTTACCTGTGACCGGGAGTATTCCAAAAATAATATTCCAATTGTTTGATCGCCATCTGGTACATCCAATGTCCATTTGCTCCACGGCATAATACACCACAACATATGGATCGGGGATATTTGACTCGCAGAACCGTTCGCCTTGCCCAACAAGGAAAAATTAAACCCGATCCATATGTTGTATGCTAAAAAAGTAAACTCGTTGTTGGCGGGGAATGAGTTAAGCCCTATTTTCTGAAAATCCACAAAAAAATACATACCTAAGTAAATGGAAGATTGCTCCACTCCTACAAGGTCCATTGTTGTGAATTCTGCCATCCGGACACATGCTATTTGAAATTGTATTATAGAATATAGAATACCAGGCCCTCATTTATCAAATTTTCTTAGAAAGTATTCTATTTTCATACGTAAGCACAGAATTTAGAATGTGTGCACGCACAGAAATATTGGGATTTATCAACCGTGCATACACCGGTCCTACGCTCCTCCGTGTTGATAAATACCTCTTTGTTCTACCGTCAATGCTCGTGCATGATTATCCATATATGGTCATGAAACACCCCCCATGGGATGTGAAATAATGGACTGACCCGAGCGGAACTCTGAGAAACTTCACAGGAGATTGTTCACTGAGGCGCTGCCGAACCAAGAAGACACAACAAGTGTTATGGGATAAATAAAAGGCTGACTTGTACACGGTGATGTCAGATATCAATGGCTCCCTAAGACCATTGCTGCAATTCTGCCTGGACAGCTCAAAATACTAATAAAGACCGTTCGTTGACCACTGTTGGCGTTGGTTATGTGTCAGTATAACCATGCTGTAATATGAATGCCTTTATTAGTTGTGTTTGATTGGCTATAATATGATTTTTAGAGGCATCTATTTTGTTGTCGGTATTACCGACAACAAAATAGATGCCTCTAAAAATCATATACTATTAGGTAGCCTATATGAATTACATATAATAGCAGCCATAGCCTACATTATGCAACAGTAACTTGCGCATATATATAATAGCACAATGCACAGCCCTACGAACCCTGCACAGTAAACTAACTTGATCATTAATCTAGCTGTTGTATCTTTACGCTTATGAAAACATTAAATAATATGTTTTCATTGCATTAATAGCCTATCGCTATCCTCGCGGACAGACCAGTGTATACCTTATATCATATTCCTATTCATATTCATATAATAGTTTACTCTATCAGCATACCAGCATGTAATACGTTCTTTGTTAGAACTCAACTCGTTATTATTTTGCACATAGATTGCAGAAATACGGGAACGTTTTGATTTATATTAAAAGGCTTTGACATTGTAAAACTAAATACGTGGAATTCTGTAAGCATAATACAAGTCATATCACCCACACGATATATGCTCTGTGTCCAGAGCATGTATGCTTTTCATTCATTTAAGACACATTATTGCAAGGGTTTTGTAATACACATACACCCTGGTCTCATTGCAATGCGTTTTTTATTCTTTCTTATACAGTAGGAAGGGGGAAGAACACTATATTGTGGGTGTTCATATGACTTGTATTCTGCTTACAGCTTCGAAATTCCACTTGTTTCGTTTAAATATATTAAATATAATCAAAACGTTCCCGTGTTTCTGCGGTCTGTGCGCAAAATAATAACGAGTTGAGCTACGCGGAGCGCAGTCAGTCAGTACACCCCGTATATTCCGATAACGCTATATAAACCATGCTGCATTCATTCTGAGAGAAAGATCTATTATTCCAAATGCTATTTATAGGGTTTTGACCATAATTACACTACTGTTGCTATTTTACAATGAACTATAATGAATTACGGTTCATACAGAACATGCCAGTGTTGAAACTAATGCACAGAAGCTTATTTCCTTGTTGTAATAATATATTCTACCAACGGGCGCCAGCTACGCATGGTCCGACCTGTGCTTAACTATACGCACAAAGTCAAGCACAAGTTCAAATTGATAAATCCCACACTTTGCTTAGAAATGATCGTATGCACGGGTTACGCACATATCTGTGCGTACGCCACGTTGATAAATGAGGGCCCTGGCCTATAAATGACCTTATTATAGCCAACTTGCACATCTATGGATCAGGCCAAATCTCCTCTTTCAAATGCGTTCATGCGAAATGAGTTCAATTTGGATTTAGTGTCTCCAGGCGTGCAGCAAGAACCGTGAATGAAATCTACTGTATGTATGTTCCATTCTAATAATGGATATGGCTCAGCCATTTTGGATCGGATTGCAACACAGATTGTTGCAAAACGTTCACAGAAGGTAGACACACTAACTGCGCTCCAATCTATGCCAATAACGTTCAGTTTTGTGATTGGAGAATCCCGAGAAATAAAAATATTAAAGTAATATTAGTAATTTAAAAGTAATTTGCTGCTAGGAAATGTAGTTTTTCTAAATTTCAACGCTCATTGAGAGCTCTAACCCTCTCCTCATATGACTACAACACTTTTAGCTACACTTTTTGTAATGTCAGATTTAACACCAACTCTTTTCAGAAAAGTGGGAGTATTTAATCTTTTATCTGACATTACAAGAAATCTAAAAATAAATGGTTATGATCAGGGCTGAAGTTGAATTAAAGATGTATGACTGTTTAGACTGCATTACTCTCTGTCACAGTGATCTCCTGGTTGTTCCCCACTTAGATTATCTAACTATCGCGCCCATGGCCGCCTAGTTATAGTTGAAAGTGGGGGTGCAAATTTTTTTTTTTTATATATATATATATATATATATATATATATATATATATTTTATTTTTTTGACAGGCAAGGGGTGGTTTGGAGGGTGTCCGGCAAGACCCCCTCCACGGCAGATATTTTTTTCATTTAATGAACCTGTACGTGCAATTTCCTGCAATATTCAATCTTGACTAATAAAGCTGCTCTTTTCACTATAAAACTCAGTTTATATTGCAGTATGATAGCCAATTACTATAATAATAATAATATAAAAAAATGGAATTAACATATTGCAGAATGGGTACAATATAGTACGGCTCAATACACACAATTGTTAAGGGGATGCAGACCAGAAAAATACTTTTGTTTTGTTTACATCAGGGTCCCCATTTACAATTCATAATGAATTGTAAGTAAGGGTGCAATTAACACCGTGCAATCCATTATTTGTGGAGCCCGCCCTTTAAGTCTTTGAGCTATTAGGCTACTAGGGTTCTTACTTTGCGTTTTGGTGTACTGAAAAATGCTCCGATGTCTGTATTCTTTCTTTTTTCTGCCATGTTACCTGGTTGGCTGGACACACACACAGCTTATCAGTGAGCTGGATGCAATCCTACCTGGAGGGGAGAGAACAGATGGTAGAGGTAAACGGTACTCTATCCCCCCCCCTCACAGTGAGCTGTGGTGTTCCACAAGGAAGCATACTAGGACCGCTACTCTTCCTAATTTATGCAAATGACATGTCGTCAGCCTGTGACTGCAACTTGTTCCTGTTTGCGGACGACTCAGCCCTGCTGGTCTCTGACAAGAACAAATTGCAGGTTGAAAAAACCCTCAGCACGGAACTAGGCAAAATCTGCATATGGCTCGCTGATAACAAACTATCATTACACATGGGCAAAACAGAGTCCATTCTCTTCGGTTCAAATAACAAACTCAGCAAGACCGACGGATTCTCAGTTACAGTGGGTGATAATATTGTCACAAGGAAAGACGAAATTACCTACCTGGGTTCCATCCTAGAGGCAAATCTTTCCTGTGACAAAATGGCATCCAATGTAATAAAAAAAGTCAACCAACGAACTAGATTCTTCAAGTTTCAAGTTTCAAGTTTCTTTAATAGTTGTCATACAGAAGTACAGAATACTTTTGTACAAAATGCTTCTTACTGTTGCGCTCCAGAGACTGTGCATGACAAGATAAGTATGAAATAAAAACATAGTAAAAATTAGAAGTAAAAAAAGAGGTCACAGTGTTCAGTTTAGACATATGTACAATGTTCGTAGACGTAGTTACCATACAATATACAATACTGTGCAGTGTACTAATATACAATACTATATAGTGCAAGGCATAAATGGACGAGGTGCAGTTTAGGTACAATTCACAGTAGGTGTACGAGTTGTAGTGCAAATCCTTTATCAATAAATATAAAGTGTAAGTGTGTTTGTGTGATCTAAAGTGTGGAGAGTGGGTGCTGCAGTGTGTTGTTTGTTTGAGTGAGTGTGTGCGTGTGGGTGTGTGTGCTGTGTGCATTTGATGGTTGTTGCATAGTGATTATTGTTCGTTTAGCGATTATTGTTCGTTTAGCAGCCTGATGGCCTGGGGATAGAAGCTCCTTCTGAGTCTTTCTGTGCTCGCCATAAGACTCCGGTATCGCTTGCCTGACGGCAGCAGTTCAAAGAGGCAGTTGTTCGGGTGGCTTGAGTCCTTAATAATTCTCTTAGCTGCATTACTAACCGGATCTCCTCTCTGGTAAACAAGAATACCCTGAAGACTCTGGCAGGAGCACTCATTCAAGGGTACTATGACTATGCGTGCACCTCATGGTACCAAAGCACCTCAAAGGCGCTTAAAACAAAATTACAAACATCACAAAACAAACTGGTCAGACTACTACTTGACCTGAACCCCAGAACCCACCTCACCCCTGCCCACTTTGCCAACCTAGGATGGCTTAGAGTAGACGACAGAGTACAGCAACTTGCAATGGGCCTGGTCTACAAGATACACTATACGACCGGGGTGCCCATGTACATGTCAAAATACTTCCCAAAGGTCAGTGAATACCACAACCACTACACCAGAGGAAGCTCAACAAATCATGTTAAACCCAGATTCGGCTCAAACAAGGGACTAAACACGTTTCGCAATTATGCCACAACAATGTGGAACGCCCTACCCAAAGCTGTAAAGGAATGTGAATCCCTGCCCACATTCAAAACCGCTCTTAAAGAGCACCTACGGGAGGCTGCAATTCGAAACTGGCCACCGTAAATGCCCAAAACCCCCACCACCTCCTAATAGACAGTCTCCTCACCACCGCATGTATATATTCCCTCCCCGCCGTATGTATATTTCCCTCCCACCCACCCACCCACCCCCTCCTAATGTACAGTCCCCTCCCCATCATATGTATATACTCTGTCAGGATCTAGGGGTAACAGTACTGTATATTTGAATACCGTTATGTCACAAATGTATCCGTACTAAATACCTATATGTCCCTATGCCATAAATGTCATGTATGTTGTGTATGTCATAAATGTCTATATGAATTGAAAATGGGGGACCCTGATGGAAACAAGACAAACGTCTTTCTCAGGTCTGCATCCCCTTAACAATTGTATGTATTGAGCCGTACTGTATTGTACCCATTCTGCAATCTGTTAAATAAAGTTTTCATTCATTCATTCATTCACATTTTCATTTCAGGTATTGTACCTTAAGATAATTGAACATCTTGATTTACCGTAAATCCTCAAATATAGGACGGGTCTTCTATTTACCTCAGCTGCAAAGAGCACCAGGCCTTTATTAGAGAGGCTTATATAAGAGGCAGGCCTTAATTCCTAAAAATGACACTCATGGACATAATCCCTACATTTTCAGACTTTTATTGCATTAATATTATTAAAAAAAAAAAAAAAAAGGTAAATTTTTTTTGGGGGGGCCCTCGTCACTAAAGGCCCACGGGCCGCGGCCGTCGTTAATCCCGCCCTGCTCGTCTGCATAGCGAACGTTAAAATTTGCAAACGAAGTCAACGTTATCCAGCTGACGACACCACATATCTAGATATATGACAACGTTAGCTAGCGGCTAGCACTAAAGCTAACGCCAACCAGAGGGAAACTTTGTTATTATTATTATTGGTATGACCAGATGGCATTTCGGACCGTGAAACAATTTTATTGTATTGCGTGGTAGAAGTTATACCACTCAATAGTAAAGATGATGTCTAACATAATAGTTTGTTCGAACAACTGAACTTACTTAGTGGAAGATCCTGCTGTTGTGACAAAGTATTCACGCTGCTTGCGTACCAGTTTACACCTGGAGGCTGCCTGCAGCGCTGTGAGACTGGAGTGCGCGTTGCTCTGTCTGCTGGGGGCTGGATCAAACCATATCGGGCAGGGGGGTGTCGCAATCTTTGGAAACTTAAAAACTTGCTATTAAGTGTCATTGCGTATTATTAATTTGATTGAAATTACATAGTTATGGTTAGATAATATTTATATATTGGGGGGGGGGGGATATATCATATGATCAAAAAGTGAGGGAGCAAAGAGACAAGTTTGCTCCCCCAAGTTCAATACTGGTAGAGCACCCGCTTCGCCTGCTCCATTACGTAGGCGGCTATGATCGTGCCGCCGCAACCAGAAACACTGGCCTGGCCTGCTTCTAAGTTCAGTGGCCTGACTGCAAATTTTATTTTTTTATTTTTTATTTTTATTTTTTTTTGGAAATGTTTTCAAGTACCACCAGCAGTACCACCAAGTACCACTAGTGGTACGCGTACCACAGTTTGAGAACCACTGGTCTAGATAGATAGATTTATGACGTGATGTCATCTGCGGTCCGCCGGCGGACCACTCAGGCTAAAGAGGTTAATTGAACTCTCCGTAGACTCGGTTCATCTTTAGCCTTGTGTAGGCATATTTATTATCAGGCGGGAGAGATGCGGCTGTGCTGCCGCTCTTTATTCAATCATAGCATTAAGAGACCGGAACAGATACAAATACAAAGGTAGCGTCCCCACTCTCGAGGACATTTACAACAAGCGTTGCAGGGCCAAGGCTAATAGAATAATCAAAGACTCTAGTCACCCAAACAACTGCTTCTTTGAACTGCTGCGGTCAGGCAAGCGCTACCGGAGTCTCATGGCCATTACAGAGAGACTCAGAGGGAGCTTCTATCCCCAGGCCGCCTGATTACTTTTACCGACGGATTTCCAGTTCCGCGTTCGCGTTCTGCGATCTGATTGGCCACTGACGTTTCTGGTCGTGTGACATCTGCGCCAATCGTGTGACGTCGGTTTCTATCACCGGTTAAGCTTAGGCACTCTTTCGAAGTTGGTTAAGGTTAGAGTTTGTCTTAGAGCAGGGCGATAGAACACCAGCCCTGATTCCAAACTCTAACCTTAACCAACTTCGAAAGAGTCGCCTAAGCTTAACCAGTGATAAACTAGGCGTTAGGTAATTTGCATGCTGTTCGAGGCGGAAATGGGCGCAGAAACAGGTGTCACGCGATTGGGCGCACATGTCACATGACCAGAAACATCAGTGGCCAATCAGATCGCACCAGAAACGTCAGTGGCCAATCAGATTACAGAACGCGGAATTGGAAATCCGTTGGTAAAAAACTAGACGCCCCCAGGCCATCAGGATGCTCAATGACACTATGTAACAACCCATCATCTACACAAGATGGCACCATCATCTACATTCACTGCACACACATCCACATGTACACACTTACTTTAAACAAACACTCACCTTACCACTCACTTTAACACACTTTATATTTATCTATTATTAAAGAGATTTAGCACTACATCCATACCTCATTTGCACCCTACCCTAAGTTTTGTACTCCATCTCATTTCTGCATTGTACCTCACTGTTACTCATTTTACTCTGTAGTATTGTATATAGGTATATTGACTTTACTTGCTTCTTAACACTTTGAGTGCCAGCAGGGGGCACACAATTTAGCGCTTGAGTGCCAACGCTCTATTCAATGATAGGGCGAGCACATTTGCGAACGCATAAACTATATCTTACATTATGGCTATGTGTCCAATACGCCCGTCGCTTATCAATGACTTGCTTGCAGTCAACATTGTCGAAACGGATTGTTTTTTCATCTGTACATTTTCGTTGTATACCATTTTGAAAAACGCTCGTTTTTGGAAATTTCCAGAAAAAAAAGTGATTCTACAGGAATCGCCCTTTACTGGAATACACAAAAAAACGTTGTCATTTTTCAGCCTATTTATGTACCCCTCTCTCTCTCTCTCTCTCTCTCTCTCTCGCTCTCTCTCTACATTCAATGATTTAAAGTAGACAAATGTTACACACAGTATAAATACTAACTGGATAGTTGATGATATAAACATTTAATTTCATTATCTGAAATATTCTAAAATCATTAAGTCTGTGTGATTATTATTTTCTCACAGTAGTGTGTGTATATATATATATATGTGTGTGTGCTTGGCTAAAGTGGATAGAAAACACAGTACTGTGTAAAAGGCACCCAAGAGTTTTTATATAAATTGTCTTAGATGTAAATAATTTTTTTTATTAGTGTGTCAGTAGACTACTCTTAGTACATTTTCATTAAATTATTTTTTAAAGCATCTTCATGGTTTAATAATGCAAACATATGTTGCAGGGACTTATTATAATCATCATATTGGCGTGACTGTATGCATCAAAGGGTTAAATCAAGCATTTTTAAGTGCTTTAGAGGAAATGTCAAAATATTGCGATATCATTTAGAGGCCATATCGCCCAGCCCTACTATAATGGTAAAATAGTTATTTAAAAATGTGCCCCTAAAAAATATTCTTTGCCCCTAAATTTCTCATTTAGGGGCAAGTGTGCCCCTAGTGAAAAAGCTTAGCGTACAGCCCTGCTACTAGTCATAGATATAAAACTAGGGATGCACCGATATGAAAATTGGCCGCCGATACCGATACCGATTGTTCAACTAACACTATCGGCCGATACCGATATTTGTATATTTGTATATAAGTATTTGTAAAAAAAAAAAAAAAAAATTAAATTTTTTATTTTTTTTTAATGAAACTACTGTATATTTGTATGTGTATGTTTGTATTTGTAGGCCTCTTTACTTACTTAAAAAAAGGAAACATCAAGAAATATGTTTATGGTATCACTATCTCTCTCCCAGTATCGTCTTGCGGCCTGCAGAGGGATACTATTTTCTCAACCAGAGCTTTCAACCAATGCAATGGAACCATTCTTGCGGCCTGCAGCGGGATACTATTCTCTCAACCAGAGCTTTCAACCAATGCAATGGAACCATTTTGATTGACAGTCGATTCGGCCAATTACGCCACACCGCTAGCACCCACCTCCTGCTGTCCTTACCACCAATCGGCAAGCGTTTATTAATTTTTCTACTTCCGGGCATGCCGCCATTGTTCTGTTTGCGAGAGCAGAACACACTTAACGTAGCTACGTTAGCTGCCCGGCCCGCCGACCGGCGCTCCACGCATGACCAAATGAGACATAATGATTTTACTGCAACAAATGTTATAATAAAACAAAGCCTTTCTATTAGTGATGCACGATATATCGGCCGCCGATATAATATCGGCCGATATGGCCGTTTTTTTACACATCGGTATCGGTCCGATATCAAGATAGGGCCGATATTAAAAAAAGAAAAATAAAAAAAAATTATCTTTTTTTCTTTTTCTTTTTACATGTTTTGGCCTTAAATAGTTTCAAAATATCAGTCATTTCTGAAAATAAGTTACAAAAGTAAAGAAATTATGCGTTTTGGAAAATAGCTCTTTATTTGATTATCATAAAAAAGTGTTTTCTATACAGAGATATCGACATCGGTAAATATCGGTATCGGCCAGAACAGCAATATTAATATCGGTTATCGGTATTGGCCACAATTTTCACATCGGTGCATCACTACTTTCTATACATTTGTCTGGTTGAAAACTTTATTAACAGATTGCAGAATGTGTAGTTGGGTACGGAATGAGCAACGGAATGGAACCGAGCTATGAACGGACTAACGGAGTAATGCCTTGTTTACTGCTATCTTCGGGTAAATAATATGCTTGTTATTGAACGTGTAACACTTCATTTTAACAGCAGATACTTTCTTAAATGCCATCTTCCCGAGAGAAGGTGTTGACGGGGAGTTGTGTTATTAATAGCATTGAACAGCTAACCGAAAGCTAGCGTTAACTATTGTTAAAGGTTTAGCCATAACGTTACCTTGGCTAAAGTTGGGGCTATTCATAATGCAGCAATAATGGCTGCAGACCTGCAAGCAAAGTACAGCAAGTTGACAAAGGAGTATTCCAACGCAAATCACATTTTCACCAGTAACGTTAGTCTTGCATCTCCCGGTAGCTAATGAACGGACTCGGAGTAATGCCTTGCTGCTATGGGTAATAATAATATGCTGATGTTATTGTCCGTGTAACACTAACTATATAACGCTAATGCCACAAAACGAATGCCTTGTTAATAATAAGTAGTTACTTTGATGCAGTAGCTTGTGTGTGTGTGTGGGGGACGGCGGGCGTTGTGCAGGTAGGTCGCGAGTGAACTTTTTTTTGTTTGCCTTTTGACGCTACACAAATTGATGGGTATTTATCGGCGACTGCTATCGGCACATTTGAGCTTATCGGCCGATAGGCCGATAGGCTGATAGCAGTCAACAAGGCACTTATCGGCCGATACCGATACCCGACCGATATATCGGTGCACCCCTATATAAAACACTAGATGGCTCAAGGCGGAGTCTCCCACGTACTTCAGCAGCGGCCATCTTGCGAGAGTACATGCACCATAGACATGCATGTTATGAGTGGGTCTGCTCTACTCTTGCAAGATGGCCACCATGTGGCAACGTTGGTCTCCGTTGGCCAGCAGCGCGGGTAAGCCATCTAGTGATATATATCTATGGCTAGTCAACCTGTAGCTTGCTTGCAAAGAAACGTTAGATGCTGGGCTGGGCTCCCCGACCAGCAAGTTAGATAGCTAACTTTTGTAACCGTTACCAATGCAGCTACGGTGGTTTTGATTGATTGAAAACTTTATTAACAGATTGCAGAATGGGTACAATACCATGCAGACAGCACTTACCTACTGCAGTACACAATATAGTACACACTACAGTACACATGCAGAGAGCCCTAACCTACTGCAGTACACAATATAGTACACACTACAGTACACGCAGACAGCGCTTACCTACTGCTGTACACACTATAGTACACACTACAGTACACACACTACAGTACCAATCGCAATTTTTATGTGTGCAGTTTGGCAACTTGAGAGAGGGAGAGAGAGAGAGGCATTGTATGAATAAAAGGGGCAAAAGCTAAAGTTAAGTGAAGTGACTATTACTTTTGTAGCAGTAGTTCAATGGCACTGCCTTTTTTGTTAGACCTAGTTGTTGGCTACAACTTTGCCACAGTAGGCAAACTAGGCATTAATCACAGTTAATACATAAAATGTCTGAAATCTCAAATCTGGCACTTTTTGGGAATAAAATATCCTGTTAATTTAAAGCTTGGTGTATTGTTTTTATTGACCTATAGTCCATTCATGCTGAGTGAATCAGTTCCCCCAGCCACATTTGTATAAAAAAAATTGGGGGAATTAACTGATCGAAAATTAATCGAATCGAATCAAAATCGTGGTCAAATGAAGAGATTTCATGATGCATTGAATCGTTGCCTGAAGAATCATAATCGAATCGTTGTGGGGTCAAATATTTACACCACTAGTACACATGCAAAGACCCCTAACCTACTGCAGTACACACTATCACACTACACACTGCTACACATGCAGAGACCCCTAACCTACTACAGTACACACTATTGATTGAAAACTGTATTAAAAACGTCGAATCGGTTAGATACATGAAGAATGTGGTCCCCCCCGCAACTTATTCCGGTCTATTGACATGGCTGAGAAAGGAACAGAATTAGAGGAAGGAGAGGACAGGAGATCTGGGAAGTACTTTGAACTGGTCTAACGTTACAGATTTTCACTGTACACACAAGACTGGGGTCACAATAAATAAAATAGTCTCTCTGCATTATGGAGAGGCGTATTTCGTTTAATCTTCAAATGCTGTAAACTGGATTGTATACTGAATATATGAAGCAATGGGGTCACGGCTTGGCTCAGAGATAATCATTTAAGGCTTAGCCTTGATTGATTGAAAACTTTAAACAGATTGCAGAATGGGTACAATACAGCACGGCTCAATACAAAACAACTGCTAAGAGGATGCAGACCACAGTCAAAGTTATTTATTATTATATTCTGCAGAATATATGGTTCACAAGTCACAAGCAGAGTGTTGCATAATACTCTGTGAGGAGTTGGACAATTATGATACATTTCAATGCAGCTTATATAGAGGGAAAGGGGCAAATGATGGCATGACAGTATATTATCCAATCACTAGATGATAGTGTTTGACATCCAATCAGATATCTGCACGTTAAACGAGTTCTATTCTGTTCAAGCAGTGAGATGATGTTTACATAAGGGGGAGACAGGGGGAGTACAGATTACAGAAGTCCACAGGAACGGAGGTTGGTGAGCTAGTGCAAACATTGTATGTTTGTGCAAGCGAACCTTTGTACTCGTTTTGCTTATGTGGCAGATCACATTAGTTCATATCGGAAGACAAGTCAAAACATTATGCATGTATTTTGATGTCTGAATGATATAACAATAAAATACATAGATAAAGATAATTTTCTCCCACAGGATTCACATTCCTTCACGGTTGTATACATGGTGATAGTTTTGTATGAAATTCAACTTACTCTTTCTTTTAACATAGCATTCAATAAAGATAATTATATTAAATATAATTGCTGTGTCTGTCTGTTATATGCCCTAAGCCTCCTGGTTACATATATAGAACACTAGATAGCTTACCTTATCTAGTGTTCTATATATATCTATGGGTTCAGACACACCAGAGCCGTATTCGGCTCTGAGACACACCAAACCCAAGAGTACGTAATGACGTCACGGTGCGTGTGTGCGTTCAGACACACCAAACCCAGAGCCATATAACTGACGGAGCAGGAGGCAGCGTGAGCGACCAGCGTCACCGTCACCGTCACTCCGCCAGAGGTCCCATAGATATATATATCTATGAGAGTTCCCCTTCGCATCAGTGACGCCACACGCCAGTCCAGTTGAAGACGAGGTGCGAAATACAAGAACTTGTAAACAAGTGTGTTCTGTTGGACATTTCTGTGGGGATTATTAAACGTTGTTTGCGGATTCAACCAAGGCATTCAAGGTGAGACTGTAGCAATATTCCTTCTAGATAACGTTCTCTTAGCTAACGAGCTAACGCTCTGCGGCTAACGGCTGCTAGCTTCTTGTCCTGAGTTGTTGTTTGTCTCTGAGGTTTGGAACAAAGACGAGAGGAGCAGCTAGTTATTAGTTATGTTTCATCTGCACTCATTGAAGAGTGTGATCACTAGTGATGTGACGTTTGAAGCGAGGCTTCGGAGCTTGTGTCGGGTAATTCAGTTTTTTTTAAGTGGAGCCTGTATCGAGGCGTGTATCAGGTGACGTACTGATGACGTCCGAAGCCTCGGTCCGGGGGGTACCGCCCCCGAAGCCTCACTCCGCGTCACTGATTCCGGAATGGCTTCGGGGTTGGTGCGCAACGCGTCTCCAACACGGGATCATCCCTATGTTCCCCGGAACATCCCCGCAACACAAGTGTCGACATAGGAATTCATTACGAGTTTCTTTGCGTTGGAGAATCCCGTGGAGTACTGGGAAAGACAAATAAATGTGTATCCTAATAATCCCAACATATATATAACAGATGGTAGCGCGAGGCACTGTCAGTCACGATGGACTTCAAGCGTTGTGAAGTGACTGGCGAGTAGCGGTACTGGGGGTTAAACTCACTCCACTTAAAAAGACACACTTTACACGTCATGAAGAGTGAATTCACCTTGGTGTAGCGGTCTGTGCTGTCACCTGTCGCCCGTGTCACGGCAGACCCGGGTTCTAAACTCCCTCGGGGCATCGAAGAAAGTTAAACACAACGCAAAAAAGGTGACCATATCATCTCCGTTACATATAAACTTGCTGTAATGTCTAACTTGCTGTGCCTAATCTGATCACATCTGTATGATCCAAATGCAGGATGGCATGGCGATTTTGAGTTGCTTTTTCTGAATAAAAATGAATGAAGCAAGCACTTGTCCCTGCCATCATTCTGTTAGAAAAACAGACACATTATTATTTGTTTATTGGCATCATCATCACTCTGCCTGTTCTACATTTATTGTCCACTTGATGGCACAGTAGAGCAAATACACCATGAAGCTTCAACACATGTGTGGTACTATTGGATGGAAAGCCTCAATGCTTCATGAAGCTTCATCTTGCCATCACTAGTGATCACATGTTCACGTTTCTCTGGAAGTATTGTTACCAACGTTAGCTAGCTAGTAGATGTGTAAGTTAGTCACAAGCTGACTGGTTGTATACAAATAAAAGTGCTACCGTAAATGCCCAAAAGCCAAAACCCCCACCACCTCCTAATAGACAGTCTCCTCCCCACCGCATGTATATATTCCCTCCCCGCTGTATGTATATCTCTCTTGCACCCACCCGCCCCTCCTAATGTACAGTCCCCTCCCCATCATATGTATATACTCTGTCAGGATCTAGGGGTATCAGTACTGTATATTTGAATACCGTTTATGTCACAAATGTATCAGTACTAAATACCTATATGTCCCTATGCCATAAATGTCATGTATGTTGTGTATGTCATAAATGTCTATATGAATTGAAAATGGGGGACCCTGATGGAAACAAGACAAACGTCTTTCTCTGGTCTGCATCCCCTTAACAATTGTGTGTATTGAGCCGTACTGTATTGTACCCATTCTGCAATCTGTTAAATAAAGTTTTCATTCATTCATTCTACTTGACCTCTTTGAGACACAACATTCATATCTTAAGGATCCTGGCCAAGTCTATGAACTAGACCCAGGTACCCAACGCTTCATGATGTGATATGAAAACCATAGAGGTGCATCATTGAACAACGTTTCTCCTGAACAGCAGAATAACTCATGATGATGGTGAAATGCTCATCTCATCCCGACCAGCCTGAATCACAGCCAGCAACCTTCTGTCTCCTTAGCCAGGAATCTAAACTCTGTTTAAGCTCCAGAGAGCGAGGCTGAAAATCCACAGTTCTTGCCCCACTGATGGAGCCGAATCCCGGATCCGAGTTTTCTGATGAATACCCCCAAAATATGGAGGTCCCGAACGCAATTAAGTATTGATTACGCCGGGGTCTCTGCATGTGTAGCAGTGTGTAGTGGGATAGTGTGTACTGCAGTAGGTTAGGGGTCTCTGCATGTGTAGCAGTGTGTAGTTGGATAGTGTGTACTGCAGTAGGTTAGGGGTCTTTGCATGTGTAGCAGTGTGTAGTGGGATAGTGTGTACTGCAGTAGGTTAGGGGTCTCTGCATGTGTAGCAGTGTGTAGTTGGATAGTGTGTACTGCAGTAGGTTAGGGGTCTCTGCATGTGTAGCAGTGTGTAGTGGGATAGTGTGTACTGTAGTAGGTTAGGGGTCTCTGCATGTGTAGCAGTGTGTAGTTGGATAGTGTGTACTGCAGTAGGTTAGGTATTTGCATGTGTAGCAGTGTGTAGTGGGATAGTGTGTACTGTAGTGTGTAGTGGGATCAATTATTTATGATGAATTGAAAATGGGGGACCCTGATGTAAACAAGACATGTCTTTCTCTGGTCTGCATCCCCTTAACAATTGTATATTGAGCTGTACTGTACTGTACCCATTCTGCAATCTGTTAATACAGTTTTCAATCAATCAATACATAGTGTGTACTGTAGTAGGTTAGGGGTCTCTGCATGTGTAGCAGTGTGTAGTGGGATAGTGTGTACTGCAGTAGGTTAGGGGTCTTTGCATGTGTACTAGTGGTGTAAATATTTGACCCCACAACGATTCAATGCATCATGAAATCTCTTCATTTTACCACGATTTCGATTCGATAAATTTTCGATCAGTTAATTCCCCCAATTTTTTTTATACAAATGTGGCTGGGGGAACTGATTCACTCAGCATGAATGGACTATAGGTCAATAAAAACAATACACCAAGCTTTAAATTAACAGGATATTTTATTCCCAAAAAGTGCCAGATTTGAGATTTCAGACATTTTATGTATTAACTGTGATTAATGCCTAGTTTGCCTACTGTGGCAAAGTTGTAGCCAACAACTAGGTCTAACAAAAAAGGCAGTGCCATTGAACTACTGCTACAAAAGTAACAGTCACTTCACTTAACTTTAACTTTTGCCCCTTTTATTCATACAATGCCTCTCTCTCTCTCCCTCTCTCAAGTTGCCAAACTGCACACATTAAAATTGCGATTGGTACTGTAGTGTGTGTACTGTAGTGTGTACTATAGTGTGTACAGCAGTAGGTAAGCGCTGTCTGTGTGTACTGTAGTGTGTACTATATTGTGTACTGCAGTAGGTTAGGGCTCTCTGCATGTGTACTGTAGTGTGTACTATATTGTGTACTGCAGTAGGTTAGGGCTCTGCATGTGTACTGTAGTGTGTACTATATTGTGTACTGCAGTAGGTAAGCGCTGTCTGCATGTGTACTGTAGTGTGTACTATATTGTGTACTGCAGTAGGTAAGCGCTGTCTGCATGTGTACTGTAGTGTGTACTATATTGTGTACTGCAGTAGGTTAGGGCTCTCTGCATGTGTACTGTAGTGTGTACTATATTGTGTACTGCAGTAGCAGGGTTAGAAATTAACTTTTTTTCAAGGGCTTTTTTTGCCCCCCTTAATTGATTTTCAGGGGCTTTTTTTGTATTTCGGGGGCACAACATTTTTATAATGAAAATTAACAAAGATTATAAAACATTGACACTTTTTTTTACAGTCTTCGTCCCTATGTTTGATAACGTAATGTTAATGTCTCCATATATAGGGCTCTACGCTAACCTTTTTCCCAAGGAGCACATGTGCTCCTAAATAAAATGTTAATAAATAAAATCTAAATACAAATTTAGGAGCACAGTGACAACACACACACACACAATGTGTGACATGGCTTGGTTTCATGTTTTGAGGTACCAAGTTTCAAGTTCAAGTTTCTTTAATAGTTGTCATACAGAAGTACAGAATACTTTTATACAAAATGCTTCTTACTGTTACGCTCCAGAGACAAGATAAGTATGAAATAAAATAACATAGTATAGCATGTAAATTAGAAGTAAAAAATGAGGTCACAGTGTTCAGTATAGACATATGTTCGATGCATAATAGATGTAACTGAGTTACCATATAACAATATACTATGCCGTGTACTAATATACAATACTATATAGTGCAAAGCAGAAATGGGATGAGGTACAATTTAGGTACAATTTACAGTAGGTGTACGAGTTGTAGTGCAAATCCTTTATCAATAAATATAAAGTGTGTTTGTGTGATCTAAAGTGTGGAGAGTGGGTGCTGCAGTGTGTTGTTTGTTTAAGTGCGTGTGGGTGTGTGTGTGCAATTGATGGTTGTTGCATAGTGTTTATTGTTCGTTGAGTCTTTCTGTGCTCGCCTTAAGACTCCGGTATCGCTTGTAGACGGTGGGCCGAAGGTCTCTAGAGGCTTCCGTTAATGAAATGATTGATCTGGTTTTACAGAGTATATGTTATTGTAATATGAACTACATAATATACTATAATAACACATTTCCGTTTGTTGGCAACGTTTTTTGGGTCATATCTTTATGAAAATTAATGTGTTGATAAGATAAAAACTACCTACGTTTGTGAAAAGGGGCGTTGCTGCGGAACCAATCAAAACGCGTTACAACGTCAGGTGACTTGATTTCTCCCAATGACATTCTTCAAGCCCTGGAACCAGGAAGTAAATATTGCTACTCGTCTGTTGACAAGACTGGATAGCTCTGCATTCGGTAAGCTCTCAATTCATTACTATTACTATTGAAATGCATTTTTACTTAACTTTACAGCATTATTCAAACGTGATAGGAAGTTATGAGTGATCAGTAGGGATGCACCGATATGAAAATTGGCCGCCGATACTGATACCGATTGTTCAACTAACACTATCGGCCGATACCGATACCGATATTTGTATATTTGTATACAAGTATTTGTAATTTTTTTTAATTTTTTTTTTTTTTTTTTTAATTTTTTAAATTTTTTTTAATGAAACTACTGTATATTTGTATGTGTATGTTTGTATTTGTAGGCCTCTTTACTTACTTAAAAAAAGGAAACATCAAGAAATATGTTTATGGTATCACTATCTCTCTCCCAGTATCGTCTTGCGGCCTGCAGAGGGATACTATTTTCTCAACCAGAGCTTTCAACCAATGCAATGGAACCATTCTGGCGGCCTGCAGCGGGATACCATTCTCTCAACCAGAGCTTTCAACCAATGCAATGGAACCATTTTGATTGACAGTCGATTCGGCCAATTACGCCACACCGCTAGCACCCACCTCCTGCTGTCCTTACCACCAATCGGCAAGCGTTTATTCATTTTTTACTTTCGGGCATGCCGCCATTGTTCTGTTTGCGAGAGCAGAACACACTTAACGTAGCTACGTTAGCTGCCCGGCCCGCCGACCGGCGCTACACAACCAATCCATGACCAAATGAGACATAATGATTTTACTGCAACAAATGTTATAATAAAACAAAGCCTTTCTATACATTTGTCTGGTTGAAAACTTTATTAACAGATTGCAGAATGTGTAGTTGGGTACGGAATGAGCAACGGAATGGAACCGAGCTATGAACGGACTAACGGAGTAATGCCTTGTTTACTGCTATCTTCGGGTAAATAATATGCTTGTTATTGAACGTGTAACACTAACTATATAACGTTAATGCCACAAAACGAATGTTTGTGTCATTTTAACAGCAGATACTTTCTTAAATGCCATCTTCCAGAGAGAGGGTGTTGACGGGGAGTTGTGTTATTAATAGCATTGAACAGCTAACCGAAAGCTAGTGTTAACTAACGTTAAAGGTTTAGCCATAACGTTACCTTGGCTAAAGTTGGGGCTATTCATAATGCAGCAATGATGGCTGCAGACCTGCAAGCAAAGTACAGCAAGTTGGCAAAGGAGTATTCCAACGCAAATCACATTTTCACCAGTAACGTTAGTCTTGCATCTCCCGGTAGCTAATGAACGGACTCGGAGTAATGCCTTGCTGCTATGGGTAATAATAATATGCTGATGTTATTGTCCGTGTAACACTAACTATATAACGTTAATGCCACAAAACGAATGCCTTGTTAATCATAAGTAGTTACTTTGATGCAGTAGCTTGTGTGTGTGTGGGGGGGATGGCGGGCGTTGTGCAGGTAGGTCGCGAGTGAACTTTTTTTTTTTTGCCTTTTGACGCTACACAAATTGATGGGTATTTATCGGCGACTGCTATCGGCACATTTGAGCTTATCGGCCGATAGGCCGATAGCAGTCAACAAGGCACTTATCGGCCGATACCGATACCCGACCGATATATCGGTGCACCCCTAGTGATCAGCAGTTTATATGCAGTCCGTTTTGACATCCGATTACACATTGGAAAATGTTGTAGCCAGCTCACAAAGACTAACGTTACGTTAGCATTTTAACTTTCTCAGATAGCAAACTAACATTACGTTAGTGTAAATCAAACAACTCTAACCCAATACTAATAATAGTAACTTGTTTCACATTCTTGCTGTGTGTTACACTATGGTAATAGCGGTCTGTGTTGTTGCCTGTGACGTTAGAAATTTGACGTTGTCACAACCGTTACATATGTACAAAATATACTGTCTCATAAATATACTCTTCCAATATAACAATTAACAATAGTTTGATATTGGATGGTCCCTGTGCTGTTGTTTACTGTCTATCTGTATGTCATGTATGTAATATGTTATGATGAATTGAAAATAGGGGACCCTGATGTAAACAAGATGAAAGTCTTTCTCTGGTCTGCATCCCCTTAACAATTGTGTGTATTGAGCTGTACTGTACTGTACCCATTCTGCAATCTGTTAATAACGTTTTCAATCAATCAATCAATCAATCAATCAATCAATCAATCAACATTTATAACACAAGTGTGAAAATAACATGTTGTTTATTTTAACAGTAACATGTATTACAAAAACATATTCCCTGTTGTCCCAAATTACTGCTCCTTAATGATGATGATTCTTTAGCTTTAAGTATTGTTCAGAGACGATTTTGGCTGGCAGGAAGTACTGCTGAAAAAAAATTGGCGCTTTGATGGCAAGCTCCACATTCTCTGCCCCTTAATCACTGGAAACAGTTATTAGCTGATGTTGTAACAATGGAGCTTTCTACAGCTAGATTAAATGGTGCAAACTATCAAACAATAGATAGCTGGAACCAACTATGTGCATTGTATGCCTGTACCTGTGCCTATCTTCCAAAAAAGAAATAAAATATATGAAAAAAAGAAGAAAAAAACTCCAGTGAAAACTTAGGATACAGTGTTCTGACAGTCCAAACACAGACACATGTCTGTACATGGTAGGTTGTTTGATTTGCATGTGCATCGCGTCGCCCCTTCATGCATTGTGTTTTTTTGCAGGAGCAGTATACAAGTTCCAGGATTGCGACTGGGGCTGGAGGAAGTGACATCCAGTCAATCTCGAAGAAATCTCTGGACTGCTGATCACCACATGGGAACTGTATTGAGAGGCATGAGCACAGTGAAGCAATAGTCGGGTGTCTGCTTCCTCCTGTATTGAGAACAGTGTTTGTAGTGGTAACACCTCCACCCCTGTGCCATCAGGGACTTCAACTGTGGCGGGTAGATTTACTGATCCCTCGAGAAAGTGCATTAACTTGGCTTTATCAGTTTTCACCATAGAGCCATCCATGTTCGCTATGGCTGCAGGGAAGGGTCCCAGACTGTAGACTAACATTTCCCCGATGTCAATCTTCCTGACTGTTCCCACCACTATAAGCCTGGCGACGAGGTCTCGGTCTGCTTTCAGGGCCATCTCCTTGCCTCTCACCTTGGTAACACTTGATGTTGTTGTGTCCTTGAAGGTTTTGAGTTTCATCTTTTTTACAGGAGCATGGAAGTCCACCTCATCTGTTAGGAGACGTTGTTTAAAGAAATCGCCAAATGCCTTCTCACTGTACTAGTTACACATTACACACATACAAATGACAATAACACTATGTAACAACCATCAAATGCACTCACAGCACACACATCCACACGCAGTCACGCACACACTCACTTTAAACAAACAACTCACTGCAGCACCCACTTTAGAACACCTAAACACACTTTATATTTATTGGCAAAGAATTTGCACTACAACCCATACCTCATTACACCTTACTGTAAATTGTACCTCATCCCATTTCTGCATTGTACTGTATAGTATATTGTATTGTAACTCAGTTACTTTTCTACTCTGCATTGTACATTGTATGTATATATTGAACACTTGTCTACGTACTTGACTTCTATTTTATACTTATCTATTTTTATCTAGCACAATCTCTGGAGCAAAACAGAAAGAAGCATTTTATATACAAGTATTCTGTACTTCTGTATGACAACTAATAAAGAAACTTGAACATCAAAAAATCAATATTCTGTTCTCTATGCCAGGCTAGATCTGACCTTGACTCATGTTACAGGATTAATACACACTTTATACACAAATTGCATATAGCATTCTCTTTGGTAGCATTCATTCTGTGTTTATTGTGTCATACTGGGGAATAATATTAATATTATTATGTCCTATTGGGGACATAATTTTAAATTCTGAGCAATTCAATAATTTTTTTTATAGACGTCTGACATTGATTGAAAACGGTTAACAGATTGCAGAATGGGTACAATACAGTACAGCTCAATACACACAATTGTTAAGGGGATGCAGACCAGAGAGAGACCAACAAAGTGAGGTATGTAATACATTTCGAATCAAATTGTGGTCGGTTAGATCTAACGTTAATATCACGTTATCCATCTAATGGATAGCAAGCTCACCTGACGTCGGTATGGCTTGCGAAATACAATCTTATAGTAAGAAACAAAACACAAGTTGAACATAGTTTTGAACGTTTTATTACAATAGTATTTAGGTCGGACCGTCGGATAGATAGCGTTAATATCACGTTAACCATCTAAAGCTCATCTGTGACGTCGTTATGGTTAATACAGTGCGAAATACAATCTTATATAGTAACAAAACAATACACAAATTGAACATAGTTTTGAACGTTTTATTACAATAGTATTTACTGTCTCATGTTGTGTATAATCAGCTAGCGTTCCAGTCAGATCCATTCTCCGTTGTTCTTGTTGACAATTTTGGGGTCCCGAAATCCCGTTTCTGTATCCTGATTGGTTTATCAGCTAGAGGTGTCCAAAGATATGCATGAGCAAACATTTAATTTAAATGTAAGATTACGAACACCGATGACCAACAGACGGCTGGCCAACAAACGTATTTTGACTCAACATAATAACTAGATATCACACACAAAGAATTGTGTAGTCTGCCAACATGAATCAATCAAGTTCACTTTAGACAGACTCGGCCTCCCATCTATTGCCTGACCGCAGCAGTTCAAAGAGGCAGTTGTTCGGGTGGCTGGAGTCCTTGATGATTCTCTTCGCCTTCCCCCTGCACCGCTTGTTGTAAATGTTCTGGAGGGTGGGAAGCCCCCCTCCAATTGTGCGTTCGGCTGAACGTGTCACTCTTTGTAGTCTGCTACGGTCTTGTGCAGTGCTATTCCCAAACCAGGAGGTGATGTTGCCAGTCAGGATGCTCTCTATTGTACATGAGTAGAAGTTCCTAAGGATCTTCTGACTGACTTGGAACTTCCTTAGGCGCCTGAGGAAGTAGAGGCGTTGTCGTGCCTTCTTCACAACACTGTCAATGTGTGTGGTCCATGTCAAGTCCTCGGATATGTGGGCTCCGAGGTACTTGAAACTGTTCACTCTCTCAACCGGTGCCCCGTCGATGCTGAGGGGGCTGTAGTCCTTGACCCCCGACCTCCTGAAGTCCACAATCATCTCTTTTGTTTTGCTGACGTTCAGGGAGAGGCAGTTCTCCTGACACCACTGTGACAGATTCTCTACCTCTTCCAGGTAGGCCCTCTCGTCGTTGGCAGAGATCAGGCCCACCACTACTGTGTCATCAGCAAATTTGATGATTGTGTTGTTTTTCCGCTGTGCCACGCAGTCATGTGTGTACAGGGAGTAGAGGAGGGGGCTCAGAACACAGCCCTGGGGGGCCCCTATGTTGAGCGTGATGGATGAGGAGGTGCAGTTGCCTGCTCTTACCACCTGGGGTCTGCCCGTCAGGAAGTCCAAGACCCACTGGCAGAGGGCATAGTTCAAGCCCAGGTCCCTGAGCTTGGCTATGAGTTTGGAGGGGACTATGGTATTGAATGCTGAGCTGTAGTCGATGAACAGCATTCTCACATAGTTCCCCTGCCTCTTGTCCAGGTGTGATGCTGCTGTGTGCAGCACATGGGCTATGGCGTCCTCCGTGGACCTGTTGGGGCGATATGCAAATTGCAGGGGGTCCAGGTTGATGGGGAGGGAGGAACAGATGTAGCCCTTCACTAGCGTCTCAAAGCACTTCATGGCTATGGAGGTGAGGGCTACAGGGCGGTAGTCGTTGAGGCAAGCGGGCGTCGATTTTTTGGGTACAGGGATGATGGTGTACTTCTTCAGACAGGTGGGGATGACAGCCTGTTCCAAGGACAGGTACCTTCAATTATCTGTAAATAATACATACGTACTCTATCTAAATAGATTAAATATGATTGTCCCTGAGGGCAAGTTGTGTTGTCTTGATATAGCTACAAATAGCAGACGAATAGCCGGTTGCCTCTGGATCAATGAATGTCTAATAATATTGAATAAGAGAGGCTTGTTTCAAATTGATACATGAAACTTATGTCATGGACTCTATGGACTGTCAGCTGAACTCGCACCAATGCATAGGGAAATAGTCAGACATCCCAGAATTATTTCATAATACAAGTTTTGAATGGGCGTTTGGATTAAAATCATCCCGAAGACAGCACTGGAACGTTTGTGAGTATAGGCTCTGGCCAGATCGATCAATGAAATACGTTGCACGCTCAGCGCTGTGGAATGAAGGAAATGCGCATCGGGATCGGATTTGGATGTTATTCTTTGGAGTTGTGTTACAAATGGAACGGTCTTTCCCCGCGGAACACAAGTTACTTAACGTTACACAGGTTGCGCTATGCAGATGCTTAGCTTGCTAACGTTAAGATAGCAGTGTAATGCTTATGCTTGATGAAAGCAGAGCGCTCTGTCTGTCTGCGTTCGCACCTGTCAAGTACCTGTAACACGCAGCGGGCCCCGCCTCCCTCCCTCCTTGCAACATTCCACCCAATTTCAGTCCAGTTTCTGAACGATTAACAGCGGAGCTGTTTTGTAATCTTCACTCGTCTCGTACACAGCAAGTAAATAATTTTTTCCGGTTTGCACACACACATATTATTGGGGGCAAATACGAGGGAAATGCTCGCACTGTAGAGCATAATATAATTATATATATAATTAGTAAACTGTCAGGGGCTTTTCTTGCCCCCCTTAACTGATTTTCGAGGGCATTTTGTACACTGCATAGTATTGTATATTATATGGTAACTCAGAACATTGTACATATGTCTATACCGAACACTGTGACCTCATTTTCTTCTTCTAAATTACATGCTATACTATGTTATTTGATACTATCTTGTCTAGCACAGTCTCTGGAGCGTAACAGTAAGAAGCATTTTGTATGAAAGTATTCTGTACTTCTGTATGACAACTATTAAAGAAACTTGAAACTTGAAATAATTTTGTTCTCCGCCGACGGGTTCAAAAAGCCCCTTGGGCTCTAGAGGGTTAACCGTTTCGCGGCCAACCTAGTATATATACGTGATTGGGCGCCATCCTTAAAAGGCCAACCACGTATATATATCGCCTGGAATACTTTTTGTGACGCCGAATTCAGTATGCAGTAAAGGAATATAGCATCAGCCAATGGACATATCGATCTACCAGATGGCGATCAAATAACTGGGAAATTATTTTTGGAATCCAACCGGCCACAGGTAAGAGCCATTTGACGTCAATTTCAGTCTGATCAGGCCTTGTTCTCATAGCCATCCACCCGGTCAGCGTATGATGTTGCAATAACGAAAGCTGTTATTGGTAATCAATAATCAGAAATTACTTCCCCTGCCCCCCCCCCCCCCCTTTCATGCATTCATGGTGGAACATGATACCGTTCATATGCATTTTGATTTTTAACTCTAGCTTGTGTAGAGCTGCAACGCCAATCGATTTAACGTTATTATCTTAGCGCCATATAACTAGCTTTGCAGGAATTACCCCAGACCATTGCGCTATATAGTTCATATTCAAGACTCTATAAAGCGGCAAAGTATTGATGAAAAAAATTATTTCTTTATGGCTTATTGAAGGGAAGGTTTATACTCAATTGACAATCACAATGGACACATAGCGATAATATAAAATATAGATTTAGCTCTACAAACAACCTCACGCACAGTGAAAACTTGTAATGAAAAGCTGGCCTCATAGAGTGGGATTAGACGGGCCCCAATGGCCCCGAATGTGTTGACTCATCCAGCGGCATCGCTTAATGTCTAGGGGGCGCTAGAACGCCATCGCTTTAATCAATGGGGAGACTGCGAGATTTGCGAGTGCTTAAAATATATCTTATATTATAGCTATAGGTCTAATACACCCGTCGATTGTCAGTGAGTTGCTTCCAGTCAACATGCACAAAACATTGTTTTTTCATCCTTACATTTCCGTTTTATACCGTTTTGAATATGAGTATAGTTTTGGTGATTCTTGGTAATCCCAGGAAAAGACGCGATAACAGCGTTTTAGTGGAATACACTAAACAGTAAACACTGTCATTTTTCACCTGATTATTGAATCTTCCTGAAATCAACGCTAGATTATAATTATTATCCTTCCTCGTGCATACATGAAATGGCAAGTCAAGTCAAGAGTTTTATTTGTCACGGCATACAGTGAAATGCGGGTGGTGAAATGCAGCGATTGTGCAATCCCTCGTAGCGCGGCGCTCCCCCCCCCCCCCCCCACCTCCTGCACCCAACGGTAAACAGCCACACACACACAGACAGCTTCGATCGCGGTAGAAAGAAATATCAGATCAACGCAAGATTTTATATATAGAGTCCTTACCTGGTCTGATGTAATGCAAAAGAAATAATCCAATTATCTGATCGCCATTCCAAACCCACATTGCCCGGCATTGCATATGAAGAGGGGGGGGGGGGGGGGGGGCAGCATCGCAGATGTAACATTGTAAACGCTAGTCCTGCCGGAGTATTTAAACCCCGCCGGCACGGCTCAGATCGGCCCAGAAAGGAAACGACACCGTTTCTTAATTTTTTTATCCACTTTTTCTTCTCCCTGTTTTTCTGTGTTTTTCTCCCATCCCAATTTTAGTCGTTATGCCAATTCCTCCCTCCCCTTTCTGGTCGTTGCTCGCATGTGCCCCCCACTGGTTGGTCTAGGGAGCCCTGCTTCCTCCGAGACACACTACCCTCACCATCTCCCTCCCTCGCTGTGCAGGCGCCCTGACTGACCTGTATGAGTCGCTGTTTACAACGACCAGAATACCACCCCACCGGCTTCCCTCCCGCTGACTCTGCCAATTGAGCCAGTATGACGGCCGGCCAAGCCAGAGGCAACGCTGACAGCCGGATTCGATACCAGTGTCTCTCGCGTTGGTGACTTAGTCCGCTGCGCCACCCAGCCACCTAAACTACACCATTTCTAATAGAGTGCAATACCGGCTGGAAGGCGGTATTTGCCCTTTTGTGAGCTCAGACCCATTCCCAATGATAACATCAGGCTGGATGGATGAAAAATGTATGGATATAGCTAATAAAATAAATAACGATTAAAACCGGAGTCTTCTCGTGATTGGCGCTGAACGGTTGGCGAGTTAACCCGACTTTTCTCGTGACTGGCGCTGAATGAGTTAACCGTTGGCGCCCAATAACCTATTTATATGTGGTTGGCCCTGAAATTGTTTTAACAAGGCCCTATTATCTGTGGCTGGTCACATATAAAGGCATACTTAGTGTGGTTAGTGGTTACTTAGACTCCATGTTTACTAGCTATCAGTCTTTTTCACGTGTTAGTCAGTCAGAGTGCAGCTATTAGTTATATTAGTATTGGCTGAGCGTCCCGCTCTAGCCCTAATGAGATACCCCTTATCTCCTAGTACCTACTGTACACCAATACGAACAACTTAATGCACCCATACCTGATCGGGCCCGCCCCTATGGAGGCGTAGCCTATATAACCATGGCTATGGTCACCAAACACTCTTCCTCGCCAAATCTCGTTCCAGCAAAAGATCCCTCAAAAGGGAACTCTGGGCCGCATAGAGCGGGATGCTCAGCCAATACTAATATAACTATCGTTATATATCGTATATGGCCATCGCGTCCCGCTCTAGCCCTAATGAGATATGGGGTAGAGCGGACGCGAGACCCGACAGATGTACCCCCTGAGGACCCGTAAGCCCACATCAAGGGGTGCGGGGAGCCCTGTCACCCCATCCTTCCTAATGAAGGGGGGGCGCAGTCAACTCCACCTGAATGCGAACAAGAGGGAACCAGAACCCCTTGAACACACCGCACAGGCGGAACCACGTGTGACTCAACACACTGTGTCCCATACCCACACACTCCTGCTACCCTACCAAAGGACGGGAAACGGGAAAGGCCACAGACCCCAGAACCGCCTGGGAGACAGAACCCCCGGTCATGTCCATGAGGTAAAACCTTACAAAGGGGCCCGGGGAGGACCATGAAGCTGCAGCACAGATGTCCTCCACCGAGGCCCCACCCAGGAGAGCGGCAGATGCAGCCACGCCACGAGTGGAGTGCGCCCTGACGCCCCCAGGGGGATCCTGCCCAGCCAATGTGTAGCAGAGGGCGATGCCCTCGCACAACCAATGGGACAGGCGCTGTTTCGACAGTGCCTTACCAGCACGAGACCTACTGTAACTGATCGGTAACCCTGAGGTCCTGAGTACGGCTGAGGTAAATCCCCAAAGCACGGACTGGACATGACGGGTGAAGGGCCGCATCCAACTCACTGGCGTGAGGAGGAGGACGAAACGCCTGAACCACAATATCCCGGGAGCGGAAGGAACTCTGGATATTTTTAGGCACGAAAGCAGGATTAGGTCGCAGAGTGGCACCGCAATCGGCCCGAAAAGACAGGCACTCTGGACGTACCGAGAGAGCACAGAGCTCACCTACGTGTTTAGCGGAAGTGACAGCCAGTAGGAACGCGGTCTTGAAAGACAGCCGATCCAACGGCGCCTGCTCGAGCGGCTCAAACGGGGCCAAGGACAACCGACCGAGGACCAATTGAAGATCCCAAGTCGGAGCCAAGGAGCGTTGCACCGGCTTAACGCGTCGAGCGCCAAGCAGGAAACGCTTCACAAGAGGGTGGCTGAACAAAACAGTCCCCTCAATACCCTCATGATAGGAGGATATAGCTGCCGCATATACCCTCACCGTCGGAGCCGACAGTCTATCAAGAAGAGACTGGAGATAACTCAGGACAGCATCCAGGGGGCAGGAGACTGGGTCCCAGCCCCCCCCTTACACCATTCTTGGAACGCACGCCATCTGCCCGCGTAAACCGCGACAGTGGAGGGAGCATGCGCACACCGGATGGTATCAACCACCGAGGGGTCCATCCTCTCCAGACTCACCCTCCCACCAGCCACACCAACAGGCGTTGGCCCAACACCGGAAACTGGAACAGTGACCCGTCGTGCTGTGAGAGGGCCGTCGCTGACCACGGAATGACCCAAGGAGGAGCGACCAGAAGCTGGATCAAGACCGGGAACCACACTGCCGTGCCCCGGTCCGGCGTGACCAGGATCACTGTCCTGCGCTCCCTCCGTATCCGCTCCAACAGCTGACTCAACAGCTGTACAGGAGGAAAGGCGTACAGAAGACCGGGCGGCCATGGAAAGGTCGAGAAGGCATCCACCCCCAAGGGGGGATGATCTGCTCGACTGAGCGAGAACCAAAAGGGGCACTTGTGAGAGCGTCGGCACGCAAACAGATCTACCGAGGCCTCCCCGAACCGATCCCAGATCTGTCTGACTATGTCGGGGCGGAGTTCCCACTCGAGACATCATATCCGCCGCCATATTCTCTGTACCAGGAATGTGGAGCGCCCTCAAACTGCGCAGCCTGCGGGATGCCCATAGCAACAGTTCGACCGCCGCCTGGAGCAGGTGGATGGAACGAGTCCCACCCTGCCTGTTGATATACGCCGCCGCCGTCATACTGTCCTGACCAAAACGTGTTTGCCTACCACCAGGTGGTCGAACCGTTTGAGGACCAGGAGGACCGCCTTCAACTCCAACACATTGATATGCAGGGTAGCCGGGCCAGCATGACCTGTCCAGCTGCCCCCCACTGCATGGGTCCGACACTTCCCTCCCCAACCCGTGAGAGAGGCGTCGGTGAAGACCGTGACGTGTGAGCCCCTTCTGCCTATGGGGACCCCAATGGTGAGGATACCCAGCCTCCTCCAGTGGGCGAGATCTCCCCATATCGACAAAGGAACCGTCAACCGTTTCCATTTGTCCCTCACCGGATCTATTCTCAAAGACTCTCCAACCAGGGCACCACTGGCGGGGGAAACATGGCCGCCTGTCGAGGATCTCGCCACAGTTGTTGACGAGACCGTGCTCCCACCTCTGGCTGCACAGCGTGAGGCGGTGTAGGACCCAGATCAACAACCGCCTGCGCCTCCACAGAACGCCCAAAAAGACTATCTGTGGAAAAAGGAGTCGTGAGGAGAGAAAACCTATCCTCTTCCCCAAGAGGAGATTGCTCCAACCAAACATGCCTAACAACCAAAGTTGATAGCATCCTAATCCTCCCCGCAGTTATAGCTTGCGACTGAGTCAAGATCTCCATAACACCACAAACATGAACCATGTTTACAATGTCGGCTGGACCCAAAGTCCTACTACCCGACGCCATTGTGGATAGGAAACGAGCCAGCTGAGCCATAACACTGGCCGCCGCTAAATACCATCCTGTAGCAGTATACAACTCATCCGACCATACTGCCACCCTCCGATCCGATTCGCTATCAAGCATCGGCCGGGCGGAACGTCGTTCATCCCCGCCTGGGCACAGGAAAAAAGCTACCTGGCTGCTTAGCCACGGTACCCCCGGCCTGCACCCTGTTAGCCCCTTTACTCAGCGAAACCCCCCACATCCACCACCGACTGACCTTCATCAATGAAGCTGGTAAGAGGAGGGAAAAGCGGTATCCCGCGGCGGGGATTATTAGACATTCCAGCGTCAACATCAGCATTAGCAGAAGTAGCAGTAGCAGCATTAGTGTTAACAGCATGCTCCAGGATTGCCAGGAAACCGTCCACTGCAGTGGAACGATCGCCAAGCCGCCCCGGCCCTGGCACCGAAACATACTCCACAGCATTACCAACACCGACATTGATGCCTACTGACACAGACCTCATCTTTGTACAAGCCGACTTGCTAGTCAAACCTTGCACGCTGCCCCTCGGTCTGCCGTCGTCAGCCGAGGAACCATCAGCACAGGTCTCATGTGTCGCTGAAACAAGCTCCGAAGAAGCCAGGGAAAAGCAATCCTCCGGTAAGCTTTCAACATTATGAATCTTCTCTGATCTTTTCATCCTACTAGTTACATACAGTGCACGCAGCCGATACGATGGAACGAAAATAGAGGAAGAGTGTTTGGTGACCATAGCCATGGTTATATAGGCTACGCCGCCATAGGGGCGGGGCCCGATCAGGTATGGGTGCATTAAGTTGTTCGTATTGGTGTACAGTAGGTACTAGGAGATAAGGGGTATCTCATTAGGGCTAGAGCGGGACGCGATGGCCATATACGATATATAACACCATCAGCCTGTTATTCACTTTATTTTTATAATTATTATCCTGGCTTGTTTATCAGAGGAAAGGATTTCTGTGGTGTTCGCATCGGTCTGCATCTACGAGCAATAAGATTCATCCAACGGGGCTATAAGAGACTTAGTAATTATTATTAATTATTTTCAATGCTATAAATTCGGTGTCTGAAAAAATTCAGATACATGTTTTCAAAGTAATTATTTTCAATGCTATAAATTCGGTCTCTGATAAAATTCAAATACATCTGTCACTCATTTGCTTCCATACAAAGGACCTGGAAAATAATCAATCATATTATTCGGAATAGAGGTTATAAATCTGAATTTCCAAGTTATTTGAACTACTTTGGCCAGCAAAATAGAGATAAACATCAAATGGACAATTATAGACCAGTGTCTCTACTTCCTCAATTTTCAAAAATATTAGATAAATTATTTGTGAAACAACTGGATCTTTTCATTGGCAAATACAAAATACTGAGTGAACACCAGTATGGGTTTAGGGAAAATAGAACTACTACATATGCAGTGATGGAGATGGTAGAAGAAATAACTAAAGCAGTTGACAATGACAAGTGTTCTATTAGTATTTATATTGACCTACAGAAGGCTTTTGATACAATAGATCACAGCATATTAGTGAGAAAACTGGAGAAGTATGGGATATGAGGTATAGCTAACTCTTGGCTGAAGAGCTACTTGGAAAACAGACAGCAATGTGTGCAAATTAATGACAGTGTCAGGATTTAGGAAGGTCACCTGTGGAGTACCCCAGGGATCTGTGATAGGTACAACACTTTTTATACTTTATATGAATGATATGTGCAATGTTGCTGAACTGTTAAAGTTTGTTATTTTTGCAGATGATACAAATGTATATTGCTCAGGAAGTAATTTAAATTCTCAACTTGGTTTGATGTTAATAAATTGTCTCTCAATATTAAGAAAACAAAATGTATGGTTTTTGGTCATAAAAAAGAAATAGAGGGGGATATCTAGTAAAAAATATGTGATGTAGGGGCGCCCATGTGGCGAACCATGTAACGCGCTACCTCGCGACACGGCCGACCCGGGTTCGATTCCCGGACCCGCCGTTATTTGCCGACCCCCCCGGTCTGTCTCCCATTCCTCCTCTCTCTCTCTACTGGACTGCCCAGTAGTAAAAAGCAATAAACGCTAAAAAAAAGTAATCTTAAAAAAAAAATCAAAAATATATGTGATGTAAAAATAGAAAGAGTTTCTGAGATAAAACTTCTAGGGGTAGTTATTGACCAGAAATTAACATGGAAACAACATGTTAACTATATTCAAGGAAAAATATCTAAGTCAGTAGCAATATTGTATAAATGTAAGGATATATTAAACTACAAAGCCTTGCACATCATTTACTGTTCACTTATACTTCCTTACATATATCTTACTGTGTGGAAGTATTGGGGTCGACATTTAAAAATACTGTAAATCCAATAGTCTTACTGCAAAAGCGGGCCATTCGGAACCTTTTCAAGGCTGGTTACTTTGAACACACAAATCCATTGTTTATAAAGTCTCATATTATGAAATTTAATGATTTGGTTTATTATAAAACTATGCAAATAATGTGCAGAGCTAAAGCAAAGTTACTCCCAGACGGAGTGCACAGGTTTTTTTCAATACACAAAAGAAAATATGATTTGAGAGATATTTGTAAATGTACTGTTCAAAAAGCTAAGAAAGGGATTAAAAAAAAGGAGGTGTATTTCTACTATTGGGGTTAACTTGTGGAACAATGCTGATATAGAGTTAAGAATGAGTAATACGCTTTTGGTTTTTAAGAAAATGGGTTGTAAAGTAATTTTTTAAAACTACAAGGGTGAATAATACTCTTTTTTTTGCTATTTTCTTTTAGAATACTGTTGGAGTCTTAATTTTGTTAAGAATATAGGACAGGCATATATAAGCATTATGCTTCAGTCTGTACCTTTTCAGTCACTGTAAAATAAAATATTGTTAAATGATGGTGTATATATATTGTATTGTGTGAGATGACTGAATAAAACTACTACTACTACTATCCTGTTACAGCTGCTGAGCTATAGCTAATGTCCATCAATATCTTCCTTTTTAATTAAATAGGTTCAAGAATTGAATCAGGATTGTTAGAAGAGAGATAGAGAGGGAGGGAGGGGGCTGCTAGAGTGGAGCTAACGTTAACTTGCTGAGGCTACATCAACAGTTAACATTACATAAGGTTTTAGCACGACGTGGGCATTCCAGAATGGCGAGGATGCAAAGCATGTTAGACGATTGGACTCGTCGCAGAGTTTACATTACACATAGAAACTGCTATAATATCCATTCCATTGAATATATAATTTCAGACTGAAGTATCTGTACTAGTGGTCTGTGTACTCTTAATTGCTCCCCAGAACAACACAAACTAGGAACAACAATGGTATTGTTACAAGGACTGATAAAACCACATTGTTACAAGGACTGATAAAACCACAATGTCATATTGCAGGCAACTGCCTGTTGGGTTTTATCTCAGTATTTTATTAATGTTGGCCAGTTTTCAATTACCGCCCTTGGAGTAGATTCACTTTTAAATCACATCAACAACTAAATTTGGAGCATAAAACATTTTGAGAACTTGAGAAATACAAACTGAACGAATGCAAAAGACACAAAATCTGACCTCTTCATTGGTGTACTTCTCTCTTCTCCAGGTACAATTGCTGCATTGCTCCCCAACAACAAGCAGAGATATGAATGAATCAAGGCCTCACTGCTGTGAACAGTGTGGAAAGCGCTTCATCAAAAAGGCCACTTTTCTAAAACACCTGCGCATTCATACAGGAGACAAGCCTTACCACTGTGACCAGTGTGAGAAGAGCTTCAGTAGATATGACGGCTTAAAGACACACCAGCGCATGCATACAGGAGAGAAGCCTTACTACTGTGACCAATGTGGATCACGCTTCAGTACCTCTGGAAGCTTAAAGACACACCAGCGCATGCATACAGGAGAGAAGCCTTACCACTGTGACCAGTGTGAGAAGAGCTTCAGTAGATATGGCAGCTTAAAGATACACCAGTGCATTCATACAGGAGAGAAGCCTTACTACTGTGACCAATGTGGATCACGCTTCAGTCAGTCTGGAGGCTTAAAGACACACCAGCGCATGCATACAGGAGAGAAGCCTTACTACTGTGACCAATGTGGATCACGCTTCAGTACATCTGGAAGCTTAAAGACACACCAGCGCATGCATACAGGACAGAAGTCTTACCACTGTGACCAGTGTGAGAAGAGCTTCAGTAGATATGACAGCTTAAAGATACACCAGCGCATGCATACAGGAGAGAAGCCTTACCACTGTGACCAGTGTGAGAAGAGCTTCAGTGCCTCTGGATACTTAAAGACACACCAGCGCATTCATACAGGAGAGAAGCCTTACCACTGTGACCAATGTGAGAAGGGCTTCAGAGACTCTGGACACTTAAAGAGACACCAGCGCATTCATACAGGAGAGAAGCCTCACCACTGTGACCAGTGTGAGAAGAGCTTCAGTACCTCTGAAGAATTAAAGATTCACCGGCGCATTCATACAGGAGAGAAGCCTTACCACTGTGACCAGTGTGAGAAGAGCTTCAGTAGATATGGCAGCTTAAAGATACACCAGCGCATTCATACAGGAGAGAAGCCTTACCACTGTGACCAGTGTGAGAAGAGCTTCACTAACGCTGGAAGCTTAAAGCAACACCAGCGTATTCATACAGGAGAGAAGCCTTAAAGACAGTGGGGGAAACATTTAATGTGATCATTCAATTTAAAAGACACACCAGCACATTCATACAGGAGAGAAACTTACACCAGTGAATACATACAGGAGAGAAGCCTTACCACTTAAAGAAGCACCAATATATTCCAGTATATTCATTCAGGTGTCAAACCCTAAAATCGTGTAGAAATCTGCTTAAAAACTCAACATACTTTAAAGTGACCTCAAGAATCCCAACCTTCCCAGCCAGGACAAACTGGACCTCACCAGGCGATCTGTACCTGACCAAAGCCGAAATGGGTAAGCGAGCGGGTCCTATAGGGCCGGTAAATAAGGTGGTAAGATTCCAGGAGGACCCACCAGAAGAATACGTGATGGCATGGCTGAATCCAGGACACCCCCCTCAGCCAGGGATGTTGGAGTGGTACCAGCAGTATGATAGCCCAAAGTCCCCAGACCAACAACCATCACCCAAGAGACCAAGGGTGATGGTAGAGAATAAGGTGAGTGAACCAAGGTACAAGAAGACCAGGACCAGGTGGAACTGGGCCCGCAACTCAAGAGAAGAGGGGCGGAACAACAGCTGTCTGAATCATCGGACAGTACTCTAGAGATGGATCTTCATCCCACAGATCCTAGAGTGCAGCCTGAAGCCGTAAGACGGGAGCTCTACTCACCCTTCCTACTAAACTACAGCCCACCATTGGCCCCAAGTTATAGCCCAACCGAGGGATGGCTGACAAGAAACCCAGAGAAAAGTGTGATTGGTCTAGGAGAACTGCAGACTCCTTCCTCAGACCAGAAGCAGGACCAATCCTTCCAACCCTTCCAGAGAAGAAGTGGGACCTCGTTCAAGGTTGGTGTGATGTAAGCCTGATACCATTCGAAGGACCACCAGAGGATACAGAGGGAGTGGGCGAGATGGCGTTGGAAATGCTGATACGAGAGATGGAAGAGGGGATCCTGGAGATGGAGCAGGCCCAGGGAGACCAAGCAGAAGAAAAGCAGATCAAGATGATTGATTCAGCGCCACCAATCCTGGGGATCCAGGAAGGGCCGGAGAATGACGAGATTCCAGATGAAATACTGGAAATACATGCCCCAGATTATGAGATTCCAGAAGATATAATGGAAATACACGCCCCAGACCATGACGGTCAATGGACAATTTGTTAAAGGACTGGTGCTGAATACAAAGTAGGTACCAAGAAGAATAAATGCAACAAACACAAGTAGCCTCCAGTGGGCGATGACGGGAGCGAATACTAATAATCAATGTCATGTATGACTGAAATGAAATAAATGTATTATAATCAACATACACAGAAACATGATTATAAATGTATTATAATCAGCATACACAGAAACATGATTATAATAAAGACAAAACCGTATCTACAAGGGAAGTGTGATACTGAAGGAAAAATAAATGAATAAAGTGTACCGTGTGTAACATGATTCAAGCAGGCAGGTTGTGACTGAGTAGGGCCGTAACTGCATGGAAAGAATGACTCATGCTGGAAATGGCCCACAGAAAAAGGGACTCATGCTGTGTCTGGGCAAGAACAGATGGGAGGTAATAAAGGAACGTTCTAGTAAGATTGGTCAGGACTAAAAAAGAGTTATTGGTTTAGCAGATAAAGGAGGGAGGACCAGGGGGATCGGAAGGCCTATATAAAAGGCTGTTTTACTAGTTTTAGGCAGAGCGCTGGGATCGGCTCTCAGGGTAAGTTGTCCTCTGCCTGAACCAACCAGATGCGGATCGGAGGATTGCACCACACACTATGGAGACTTTGAAGGGATCGTTAGCAGCTCCGACAAGTACCTGAGTGAGTATACGAGGCTCCATTGGTCAGGATTGAGAGCTGCGGGTCAAACTGAGTGCATTCACAGCTTACTTTCCTGTCTTGTTTCAAGTCGGGATTGCGGGCACGGGGAGACACTCTCGACCCAGGTAAACCTTCGGAGTCCCTAGCTGAGTGCGAGGCTATAATTCTCCTCTGGTCCATCGCTCTCCCTGCTCGACCGAGGGCATTGGCCCACGGTCAGACTCCCTGTACTGGGCATCGGGCTTTTTGGTGAAATACATCATCTGAGCTGGATAAGGTCGATCTGATCAGTCAGAATGGTTATATACTCAGTCACAGTTTTATGATTTTAATTTGTTTTAATTTGTTTACAAATTACATGTGCACAAATTATTAAGCTTGAATTAAGCATTACATCACGCGCAGGAGTGTGTTATACTCATTAGATCACGCCTAGGGGTGGTTGTTAGGCCCGACGCGCAGCGGAGGGTCGTTAGACCCCCCTAGGCGTGATCTAATGAGTATAACACACTCCTGCGCGTGATGTAATGCTTTTATACAATGGCCGAATTCACCCAACCTTATTGCTATACAATAAAAACACAGTAATTTAAGCATAATGGAGATTTATTCACAACCATCCACAGAGAAAGTAGATCCAATAGTAGATCCAAGTCTGAAAAAAGAAATCGATGGCCATTTAAAAAAAATATAAATAAGTTAAGTCCGCGATTTTTCTTTTGTTTCACAATGGGTCCTGACAAACCAATTACATAATCCAACATATCTGTAACGAACTAACATATACCAGTTGACTATCTTTTTTGGAGGATTTGTTCAAAATATATTCATACTTCCATTTGTCTATCTATGGCGGACTCATTCAGAAAATGTAATTCGGTTGTGGGAGGGATCTGGGGTCACGTGGAGTGTGTTATACGAAATAACAACGGCTAACTTGACTGTTTCAGCCAATCAGAATCAAGATATTTGCATGCCATTGTGTAATAAAAAATACATAATTGGATTTAAAGGGGAAATCCAACATTTTGGGAAATTAGCTTATTTAACATCTTCCCTGGAGTTAGACAAGAAGATACATACCTTTTTTGTCTCTGTGCGTGCATTTAGCTTTGGGAATAGACGCTCCGTTAGCATAGCTTAGCTTCATCACTGGAAGTGAGGCAGATCCGTAGCCATACAGTGTATTGTAAGGTCTGACATTGACCAAATTTGATATGCATGACCTTGGTGGGCTCTAGGTCAACTCCTGAAAAGGGGGTCAATGTCAGACCTTGCAATCAAAAGTTAGGGGGCGCACTGAAATTATGGCAAGGGTTATTAGCCCCCTAACTTTTGATTGCAAAGTCTGACATTGACCCCCTTTTTAGGAGTTGACCTAGAGCCCACCAAGGTCATGCATATCAAGTTTGGTCAATGTCAGACCTTGCAATACACTGTAAGGCACTGTAAGGCTACGGATCTGCCTCACTTCCAGTGATGAAGCTAAGCTATGCTAACGGAGCGTCTATTCCCAAAGCTAAATACACGCACAGAGACAAAAAAGGTATGTATCTTCTTGTCTAACTCCAGGGAAGATGTTAAATAAGCTAATTTCCCAAAATGTTGGAGTTCCCCTTTAAAGAGATTGTGTGGAAATTCTCTCTTTTACCCCGAGAAGGGGGTTTTCCAGTGGCGGCTCGCCACTAGGGGCGCTCGGGCGCCGCCCCCCCCTCAGGCCCTACCCTGGTTATATGAAAGAAGAAGAAAAATAAGTTTTTAGTTTTTTGTTTTATAGCCCTATAAATAATATAAACATGTTTAAAATTAATAATATTTACTCATTTTAAGCATGTTTGTGTTTCCAATGCACAATATAATGTTATTATATAAAAAAAAAAAAACTTGTTTTCTTGAACAGGAAGTGACTCACTTTTCTTTTTTTTTGTATTTCTCGGCCCGGGCTAGACGCGATAGCGCTCTGAGTGCGCGTCACGGTTTGATCGCTGTATCCGTCGCAGCCAATCAGTGCGTAACGCGTTGTGCGTTGAAATATGACTATTATGTTGGAATCCGGGCGCGATTTGAAGCGGTCTAGCCAGTAGCGTCAAGAATTTCTGTAGCCGCATTTCGCGGAGACGCTCTCTGATTGGCCGACGCCAGTATTTTTTTCCGTAGCAGAATTTCACAGAGACGATCTCTGATTGGCCGAATCCAATTTTGAATGTTCCAATTCTAGCTTATTCCTAGGTTGGTCCGTTGGTGGTAGAGATAGTTGTGTTGTTGTTGTGAGATGCAGCTGTTTGTCTTAGAGCGTGCCGTGACTGCAAGTTCTTTAGACTGTTAAGCTTAGGCACTCTTTCAAAGTTGGTTAATGTTAGAGTTTGTCTTAGAGCATGGCGATAGAACGCCAGGTAGTTTGCAGTCTGTTCGACGCGGAAATGGACAAAGGAATGAAGTACTTGTGTTGTGTGGTGCTAACTGCTAACAAGCTAACACTTGGCTAACAAGCTATATGGCGGATGCAGTCTGGACACAGTGGACAGTGGTCTGGAATACATCAACAGTGGATTATACACTTTATCAAGGCACGCCCTCCTGCCCTGGACGTGTCAACTAAACAGTGAGTCTCTCTCTCTCTCTCTCTCTCTCTCTCTCTCTCTCTCTCTCTCTCTCTTTCTTTTGGATTGAAAATACGTGGATTATGGCTTGTTCAATATCGTCTATGTTTGAATTAATGAATTAATGAAAACTTTATTAACAGATTGCAGAATGGGTACAATACAGTACGGCTCAATACACACAATTGTTAAGGGGATGCAGACCAGAGAAAGACGTTTGTCTTGTTTACATCAGGGTCCCAGATTTTCGATTCATATCGATAGTTTAATAGCTAGCCTTGGCTCGTTTAACAATATGCAAAATATGTGTACAGCCCTGTACTCATACTGAAGTTATTCTTGGTATATAATAGGTCTGATTGTGTAACGAATCGATTCCACGTTGCGCTGTGTGTGAGAGAGAGAAGGAGAGCGGGAGAGATCTGCGTGTGTTTGGAGACGGAGCGAGTTTTGTTTCTAACTTTTCTATTTATATATTGTGTTTCAAGTTGTGAATTAGACTATACTTTATTTGACTGGTTGTGTGTTGTAGTAACAGCTGAGCGACTCGTTCATAAGAGCCGATTCATTGCCGTGAGCGTGAGTCGAATCGCTCACGTCTTGCCATGAGTCGGTTGCGTGGTACTGTACATGTTTGCAAAATGTTTTGGTATAGAGAACCAGCAGCCGCTACTGGGGTTTTCTGGAAGGTGATCGTAAGGGTTTAGGTAAGGTGCATTTTAACAGGTTCTGACGAACATTTCCCTGACTGTGAAACTATACTCATGGTTAAAGCTTTTCCAACACGCCTTGCAGCTTAAACTAGGGTTACCAGATCCCAATAAACCAAATGTGGGACAAAGGGTATGTTTGTGAGGGACAATGTGGGACACCCCCCAGCGCAGCCCCCCCCCCCCCTTTTTTTGGTGGACTGTCCCTGTCCCCTCCTTCAAGGCTCATCCGCCACTGTCCTCATTAAAATGACCACAAGCCTAATATGTTTTGCCCTTATTCATTTTCTTTTATTTTCCTTTTGTCTCTAATGGGTGTTAAGTACTCAAAATAAACAAAATGACCACCCAGACTTACAATCACTTATGATTTATAGCTAAGTCTGGGCCCCCAGTCTTATCACACACATGCATTGCACACATAATGACCACGCAGACTATGCATAATGACCAACCTCACAACGCTTTTTCACTCTGCTGCCCTCCGGGAGGAGAATGAGGAGCCTCCGAGCTGCAGGACCAGCAGACTGTCAGGAAGCTGAACTCTCTCCCAGCTCTTCCCTCCTCTCTTACTCTGCAACCACAGAACCTGGACTAAGAACACCCCCCCCACTGACACACACACACACCCAGCTCTCCCCCCTCTCTCTTATCTGCCTCCACAGAATCTGGACTCCTCTCTTACTCAGATCCCCACAGACTCTGGACTACCCCCCCCCCCCCACTGACACACACACTGCCACTTTACTACCATTATTTTGTTTATTTATTTAGTGTACATCATATTAGTTTACTGCCATATCCATAATCTCACTGCCACTTTACTGCCATTATTGTATTATTATATTTTACTGCCATTATTTATTATGCATACTTACTACCACTGATGCTAAAAGTTTTGCACTAAGTTCTTGTTTACCTCTATATTTACATTCACTCATACATTGACTTTTTTTAGCTACTGTACATTGTATATAGTCCTGTATACTGTCCATATGTTACTTTATGTTTATAGTGTACTTTATGTTTATATTAGATCTTGTTCTTTATATACACCGTGGGAAGGGGGAAATGCAATTGCATTTCTCTGTATGTCTTGCACCAGGGTTAGAAATTAAAAAAAAAATTCAATGGCTTTTTTTGCCCCCCTTAATTGATTTTCGGGGGCTTTTTTGTGTGTTTCGGGGGCACTGAATTTGTATGATGAACGGTTATTAAACATCCTTATCATTTAAAAAATACAACTCAATTAATGACCTCAAACAGTTAACTTCATTTGATTATTTTATTCACATTAACAACACAGCTCATGTTGTGAATACATATAAAACCAACCTATACAAAAGATAAGCATACTGCAAAAAAAAGATTTGCTATAAGGGTTGTACATCATGCTTGCTGAGATCATACCAATTGTTTTAGTTAAAAGTACAAATCTGAAATTTGGTTAAATTAAATTAAACAGATGTAACAGCCTGAACAACAGAGAGGTAACAGCCTTAAATAATTAATAAATCAAATCAAGAGCATGAGGCATCTTGGGGGCCATAAGGCTTAATGTTGGGCCTCCTCGCCCTATCTCCTGCCTTGAACCACTTCGCAATGGCAGGCTCCAAGTTCATCTCCCCCTCAGGTGGGCCCTCAAGGTAAATGACATCAAATGGTCTAGTGTGGATGTCTCCACCCTGTTTCGCCAGTCATTTTTAACCCGGTTCATGAGGGAAAAAGATCTCTCCACTTTGGCTGTTGCCAGTGGAAGAACCTCGATTATTTCGAAGAGGTGAATGATATTTTTGAACTCATCTTTCCAGGTTCCAAACAACCTTGACCGCCAGTTGACCTGTGCATATTTTTTCAGCATTTTTTTTTAGCCGTGCCCACTCAGCCATTGCTGTGTTGATCTCACAGCCTTTCAGGGTTACGATATCTTTGAAATGCTGGAGTAAAAGCCATACTTCATCATCTCCATAGCCAGCTAGGTCCTGGTCCTCTGGCCAGTTGCTGGGATCCACTGTGCACATGGCACTCAGTACCTTGCCTGAGAATGTGGCAAACCTTTCCTCCAGACGACATAGGACTGGCTTGATCAGCGCCTCAAGGGAGTTATCAAATGCAACTTTTTGTTCTGGGTTAGTTAATTTAACTCCCCTGTATGCTCCCATTCTGCACTCCCCTCTCACTGATCTCAGCCTGTGGCCATTGGACTTTGGCATGTCTTTCAATATTTCAGAAGATGCCATGACTGCATTGACTACTTCTGTCAGTGTCACATTGTCTCTCTGGAACAAGAGGGAAAGGCGTGATAGCTCTTCTAGTATGTCCAAGTAAAGGCCCACGTGAAGGATGAACTTGAAAGAAGTGATCTTCTTCAGCCAACCTCTGGCTTTTGCTGCATCAGGTTTCTTGATGTCTTGACGGTGTTTGCTTCCAATTTCACTGAGATGTGCCACCACTGTTGGATAGTTTCTTTCGAGTGCCACAAGCGCTCTGCGTCGGTGGTCCACCCATCGAGTGCCCTCTACTTTGGCTGGCATTAGAATGGACTCTTCCAGTATGGCAGCCATTTCACCAAGTTCACGAACACGTTTTGGAGACGTTCGATAGAATGTGGCATATGATGACAAAAAGCCATCAATCTGAAAAACAAGAAAATCATTCATTTTATTTTTGTCCGAGTCTCCAGAAAGATTTTTTATTTACTCTGGTTGCAGTTACAGTCATAAAGAAACCATTACATTTGTTGAACAAAATTAAATGAAATTGATGCCAAAAATATACTAAATGAATGTAATGCCAAATTCCATATACTAAATTAATAATGATTTAAATTTAAATTATTATATTGTTATATTATTATTAAAATAACGTTTATAACTACTACAAACCTCGTTGAAGTAACTGTCTTTAAATGCATCCTTGCAGGCCAATTCTAGACGATGTGCAACGCAATGGATTCCCATCAGCCAAGGCATGTCACAGGAAAGTTGAGCAAAGACACCATGATGTTTTCCAAAGTTTGTCGCAGCTCCATCAGCACCAAATCCAATTAGATTTTCCTTCCATCTTGGAATGCCTTTCGACACCATGACAGAGTTTATGCAATCAAGGATTCCGCTTGCTGTTGTGTTCGCTGCTTCTGCAATTCTATAAAAAAGGGACAAGACATATGACCCACACTGTAAAAACTGAGCGTCATCTGGTCACTTTTAAACTATCAGCTAATTGTATTAAACTAAAACTGTGTAAAATGCAATTAATAAATGGTTCAAATTCATTGAATTCAGCTCGATTTGATTTCAAAACGGTCGTTTTTATTATGTATATGTTAATACTTATTTAATAAATATGAATGAACCCCAATCCCAGTGTTCTTACTTATTATTGAATGTATTATTTTCCCAAATACCGCGCAACCAATGAATGAGTCTATCGAGAGGAGCGAGAGAGAGAGAGAGTAACCTCGTTCCCAGCTTTATCTCGAGAGAGAGAGAGAGACGTAAAAAGGAATATAACTAGCGGAGCATGACTGAAATACATCAAGCACAATATGAACTCATTGACATAAGTAGCATGGTAATAATACGTAGGTTATTATTGATCAATGAATGTATTGGTAAATTAATTTATATTATAACTGATACACCAGTAGAAGTCATGTTATTTCATCATTGTCCTTGCTGCACTGTAAAAACTGGGATTGGGGTTCATTCATATTTATTAAATAATTATTAGTAACCTATAGGCTACATAATAAAAAAGACTGCTATTTGAAATCGAATTGAGCTGAATTCAATTAATTTGAACCTGAATTGCATTTTATACAGTTTTGGTTGAATAAAATTAGCTGACAGCCTGATATAAAATGACCAGATGACGCTCGCTCAGTTTTTACAGTGTGTTGCCTGCCGTCGCTCGCTTAAAAATACCTAATATACAGTAACTTAGTATCCGAGTTTAGACATTTGTCTTGAATATTTTTCTTACCCGAGAAATTTCATTGATGGAATTCCTTTATCCATGAACTTGGCATACACCACCTCCTTTTCACAGGCTCGTCTGTCTGTGCTGCCATCCACCAGAATGCTGACATATCTGGCTGATGTGATCTCCTCGGTCATCTGACTTTGTATGTCCTCAGCCAGGAATTGCGTGAAGACTCGTGCCTGTTTGTCGTTTGCATATGTTCCCCCCAAATCTACTCCATGCCTTTTCTCAAGGGTGATCAGGGATGGGAAGTATGTGAACGGCAGCTCTTGTTTTGCTAGGTGGTACGTTATGTCAAATAACTTGACCATTCTGCTTAACAGGTCAGCATTCATTTTCATAACTGACTGGACGATGGGCTCGTTGCGTTTCAGTTTGTTCGTCCACGCTTCTGTGAACAACATAAACACGGAAAACAATCATCAAAAACTGTATAAAGCACAATTACGCCTGCGGCCTGTCAAACGTGGTACTAAACGTGGCCTATTGCAATGACGTTACCTAAGTTAGCAAAGAAACCCGCTAACGTTAACGTTCAAGCAAATTAACATACAAATTATAAAACATTGTCGACACTTACCATATGCCATGTTGTGACCGCGGCTGTCTTGGTGGCGCAAAGCGCTGTATTTCTTGACTGTCGTAGTCCCGCGGACAAAAATATCAACACACGCTCCTCGGACATTAGCCGTGTTTGCTGCTGGAGTCTCACGACACGCTTTACATAAATAATATGTTGGCCTGTAGCATCCTCCTCAACCCCTAACCAGTCTAATCCCCACGACTCCACCGTACTCCGCTTTACATTTTTTTATTTGAGGACCTGGGCCCGGGGAATCTGCTTCTCAGACTCTGTTTCCTTGTTTTTATAGTTTAATAAAAAACGCTCCATCTTGTCTGTCTCTTCAAAATGCCAGCTTCTCACCTGCCAAAGATGAGAGGGGGAGGAGTGACGTCGACATCGGCCTCGGATCAAAAGCTAGTGTGCGCACAGGGGTGAACTTGGGTGTCACAGCTGGGACTCGGAGCGTTGCGTCAACTTGCGTGTTTGCAATGGAGGAGAAGTTTGGTTCACTTGTAAATAAAAAGAAACTGTTCATGCAAATGAAACAAAACGTAATGTTAATGTCTCCATATAATGTATAATAATATAATATATATATAATTAGTAAACTGTCTGGGGCATTTGGTGCCCCCCTTAAATGATTTTCAAGGGCATTTTGTCCATTTTCAAGGGCATTTTGCCCCGAGCCCCCGTTAATTTCAAACCCTGTCTTGCACATTACGAGAGGTGACAATAAAGCTGATGTTGACTTTTGACTAACAAAAGTAACTCACCAAAACAACTCACAAGTCCAGGGATTCACACTGGCACTGGCCATTAGCGTGGATGACGACCAATCATGCGGGACATGGTCTCAATTTGCGTGATGCATGAAAAGAGACAGAAATGCTGTACAATCACACGCAATGCGTGACGTCTGGCCACTGAAGGATGTCTATGTTTTTCAATGTGTATATAATGTAAAATATCGGTGGGTATATAATGTAGTCAAGTTAGACCGCGCTCTCAAGTTCTGACACTGGGTGCTGTAATCCCATAAAGTTGAGTATATCAAAAGCAGGGTAGCCGGACCAGCACTCTCAGGTTCAATGTTTTTAATGGCAGCCTGAATAGGAAACAGACATGTTTCGGAACTATGTCCTTCTTCAGTGATATGGCTAGCAATGGAAATACATTCAAGATGGTAGTTATAAACACCTGGCAGGTAATTACATGACACAGCAGGAAATGACATCACGACGCAGGTGTGCCTGTGCATTGTGACCAAAGGAATGACCTATCAAAGTAGAGTCCAATCATAAATCCACAAATTATACATATATATAAATATATCTATATCAAAAACATATCTATCATAAACAAAATCTATATCATAAACAAAACAAAATTACCAGAAACGTGATAACATGCCCTTAGTTTCTAGGGCTAATTGAGCCCCTTTACATATTTAATTAAATGGTTTCAAATTATACATTGAGCATCCTTGAGAAACATACCTCTTGTTTAGAAACAACAAACAACAACTTTATTAAACCAGAAATAATAATGTAGGTATAAGGAGGTTAGAGGAAACAGGTTAAAACGTTCTCTTCATTCATTCCTCTAGGTTTGATGCAATTGAACAGGTGGATATAATAACATTCACGTTGCAACAGCAACTTGTGTCTGTCTCCACCTCTCGCGGGCCTGAGTACTAACTCTAGTCCCATATATTTGAGATCGTTGACGGTATGTTTACACTTGGAGAAATGTCGAGCTACCGACGACTTGACATCTGAATTTCTCACAGCACATTTGTGTTCACTGATTCTTGATTTAAAGGCTCTGGTTGTTTTGCCCACATAAGAAAAATTACAAGGACATTTTAGAAAATACACCAGATTAGACGAATTACACGTAATTCGTCCTTTAACGGGTATATTTTCCCCCGTTTTAGGGTGTGTAATTAGGCGAATGTTGAAACGCTGCCCCTATAAGAGGGTCGGACTGCAGAATATGCCAATATTTATTGACAATACTCTGTGTGTCTCTCGTGATAGGACTGTAAGTAGACACATAAGATACTTTGTCTGTTTTATATTCTTTCTTTCTGGGGGTGAACAACGTGGCCCTATCGATATGTTTGGTTTTGTTCAGGGCTTTGAGTGTCAAATCGGCACTGTAGCCTCTTTCGTGGAAACTGCCACGGAGAACCTCTGCTTGTGCATTAAATCTGTCATCCGTGTCACATATTCTCTTATAACGAAGGATTTGGCTATAAGGTAGACTATTCTTCAAGGCTGGGGTGTGATAACTGGACTAATGCAAGAACGAGTTATGGTCTGTCTTTTTTAAAAACCTTGTGTGTAATGAGATGCCATTAGGGGCTTTCTTGATCAGAACATCGAGGAAAGGTAAATTATGCATATCAAACTTCAATGTAAACTTTATCGTTTCTCTACAGGTGTTCAGGTACTCAAGGAAGGCAAAAAGATCTGATGATGAACCAGACCAAATAAAAAACAAATCGTCAATATAGCGCATATAGGATTTGACAAATTTCTCAAACGGGTTATTATAAAAAATATGATCTACTTCATATTTGGACATATAAAGGTTGGCTAGGTTCACAGCGGCTGGGGAGCCCATGCTGAGGCCTCTGTTTTGCAAGTAGTATTTATCTTGGAATCTAAAATAATTCCTAGTTAGAACTAGGTCGGCTAAATTAACTAGCCCTTCTGTTGGGGGGAGTAATACTTCCCTCGAGTTCCCCCATAGTGATTTGGGTCAAAAGACAGCGTGTCACATAGCAACGAGAAGAGGGGCCGGGCCTGTCGTTGCTATGGCGAGAATGTTATAATGTGAGTTTCCTTCCGGGGAAGTTAGACTGAGCTACGACTCTCCGGGAGGAGCTGGGTTGGGTAAGAATCTCTACGGCTCGCAGCTTAAACACTACGGGAGGAGCTGGGTTGGGTAAGAATCTCTACGCCTCGCAGCTTAAACACTCCGGGAGGAGCTGGGTTGGGTAAAAATCTCTACGCCTCACAGCTTAAACACTCCGGGAGGAGCTGGGTTGGGTAAGAATCTCTACGCCTCACAGCTTAACCCTTGTGCGCTGCTTATTTATTTATCTTATTTTGGTGTTAACAAAAACTCTGGGTCCGAATGGATCCGGTGTGTAACTCTGTACCAACCACTCCAAAAAATAAGGATTATTATCCAGTTTTGTTTTGTACTTCATTACTAATTTATTAGCTCATCATAACCAGTACCCATATCAAACATTATTTTATATGGCCCAAAGACACAATATACATATTTTTTCAATCGAAAATAGGATTATATTCACTCATGCTGTTCCCCATATTGAAGAAAATGGGTAAATATTTATGCAATCTGACTATAACAGGCTAATATATATGAAGACACTTTATTGAGTAAACTGCTTTGTGGGTTTTAGAACTGTATTATGGAAATAAATCAAGGAACAAAACAACTCCACCTCCCTATCACTATCTTCCTTCTCTCCCTCTCCACCTCCCTATCACTCTGTTCCTCTCCCTCTCCACCTCCCTATCGATCTCTTCCTCCTCTCCCTCTCCACCTCCCTATCGCTCTCTTCCTCCTCTCCCTCTCCACCTCCCTATCACTCTGTTCCTCTCCACCTCCCTATCACTGTTCCTCCTCTCCCTCTCCACCTCCCTATCACTCTGTTCCTCCTCTCCCTCTCCACCTCCATATCACTCTGTTCCTCCTCTCCCTCTCCACCTCCCTATCACTCTGTTCCTCCTCCCTCTCCACCTCCATATCTCTCTGTTCCTCCTCTCCCTCTCCACCTCCCTATCACTCTGTTCCTCTTCCTCTCCACCTCCCTATCACTGTTCCTCCTCTCCCTCTCCACCTCCCTATCACTCTGTTCCTCCTCTCCCTCTCCACCTCCCTATCACTCTGTTCCTCCTCTCCCTCTCCACCTCCCTATCACTCTGTTCCTCCTCTCCCTCTCCACCTCCCTATCACTCTGTTCCTCCTCTCCACCTCCCTATCACTCTGTTCCTCCTCTCCACCTCCCTATCGCTCTGTTCCTCCTCTCCCTCTCCACCTCCCTATCACTCTGTTCCTCCTCTCCACCTCCCTCTCTCGCTCCTGCTCTTGTTCCCATGAAGGGGGGTGAAGTGTCTAGTCAAATATGAACCTTACATTACATTTACATTTAGTCATTTAGCTGACGCTTTTATCCAAATCGACTGTACGACAAATCATCAGGAAGGGTACAACTCTATCAGCTGAGTAACAATGTTCATCAAAGTGTTGCGTGTTACAGTGTAGGTTAGTTTATTAGGACAAGTGCATGACAGTAAGGTTAGTTAGGGTTAGAGGTTTTTTTTTATTTGATTTTTTTTATATTATTATTTCAGATAATGGTTGAAGAAGTGCGTCTTAAGTCGACGGCGGAAGATTGGACGGGTTTCGGCTGTCCTAACTGGGGTGGGTAGTTCATTCCACCATTGTGGGGCAATGACTGAGAATAGGCGGCATCTCTTTGATGACCCTCCCGGGGCTTGGATAGGAGTAGGTCTGAGGCGGCCAGAAGATGCAGAGCGTAGGGGTCTTGAGGGTGTGTAGTTAAGAGACCATTGACCGGAGGTATGCGGGAGCGGTTCCCTTTGCCGCACGTATGCTAGGTCGAGGGCCTTGAAGCGGATACGTGCAGCAATGGGGAGCCAGTGCAGGTCCCAAAGAAGTGGGGTGACATGGGCCGACTTCGGTAGGTTTGAGATCAGGCGGGCCGCTGCATTCTGAATGAGTTGAAGAGGCTTGGTGGCCGGGAGGCCAGCGAGCAGTGCGTTGCAGTAGTGGAGGCGGGAGATGACTGTTGATTGGACGAGGAGTTGGGTGGCTTCTTTTGTCAGGAAGGGGCGGATCCTTCTGACGTTGCTCAGGAGGAATCTGCAGGTTCTGGTTGTCGCTGCGATGTGAGGAGAGAAGTTCAACTGGTCGTCGAGGACAACACCAAGGTTCTTGGCGGTCGGGGACGCGGTCACAGCTGCATTCTCGACTGTGATGGAAAGGTCGGTCAGGGGGGAGGATTTGGCCGGCAGGTGGAGCAATTCTGTTTTGCTTAGGTTCAGTTTGAGGTGGTTGGTCGTCATCCAGGCGGAGATGTCGGACAGACAGGCCGAGATCCGCTCAGAGACGTGGATATCTGAGGGAGGGAAGGAGAGGAAGAGTTGAGTATCATCGGCATAACAATGGTAGGAGAAGCCATGAGACGTGATAATGTTACCCAGTGATTTAGTGTAGAGGGAGAAGAGAAGGGGTCCTAAAACCGAGCCCTGGGGGACACCCGTCCGCAGGGGGCGGGTGGCCGACAGGGTCCCTCTCCATGACACTTGGTAGGAGCGGTCATTGAGGTATGATGACAGCCATGTCAGCGCACAGTCAGCCACTCCCATTCCTTGCAGGGCCGCGAGGAGGATCTGGTGGTTGACTGTGTTGAAGGCTGCAGATAGATCTAGGAGAATCAGGACAGAGGAGAGGCCTTTCGCTTTTGCTAAGTGAAGTGCCTCTGTGACCGCAATGAGGGCTGTCTCTGTGGAGTGACCAGTCCTGAAGCCTGACTGATTAGGGTCTAGGAGGTCATTCTGTAAGAGATAAGCAGTAAGTTGGTTGGATACAGCACGTTCAAGTGTTTTAGAAAGGAAGGAGATAAGAGAGACAGGACGGTAGTTGCCTATGACGGTAGTAGTTACAAACAGTAGAGGTTGAGCACTTTCTGGTGATGTATCATAGTTAAAATAATAGAGGTTGAGTACTTTCATCACCAGAAAGGATTAAATTCTACTGTCTTTAACTATGATACATCACCAGAAAGTACTCAACCTCTACTGTCTTTAACTATGATACATCACCAGAAAGTACTCAATCACCCCCGACAAGAAATAGTATAGGCATATTATACTATATATTATTTCCTGAATCCTTATGGTCCTGAGTGTTGTAGATTTAGTATTTTGTGTCCATGTTGCTCCTAGATGACACAAGGCTAAAATATAGTATATCATTTAGGCGAAAATCGTGTAAAATGTGTGTTGTTGAAAGAGCTTCCCCACTGCCATACGGACACTGAACTCCCTGTAGCAACCCCCCCCCCCCTACCTCTGTTGCTATGGACATGGACATAAACTTGAACTCTGATATTGTGGTCTTGTAATTATGTAGTATGTACGTATTGTAAGTGATGTTATATGTTCTATGTTGGAACAAAAGCTGTAACAATGCTGCACTGAAATCAAATTCCACCAGCCTGGCTGGGTGGTCATTAAAGATAATTGAATTGGATTGAATTGAGCTCCAGTGACCTCTATATTGGTCAGAAAGATTCACATCTTAGCTTGAATGAAAGATGACATAGTCCCCTTTAAAATGATACCAAAGACAATATTGTGAAACATTGACAGACATGACATGAGTCTAAAGCAGGATATGCACCAGCATCTGAAATGTAATTTCCTGAGGGGGTGGGTATACTTCATGATTTGATAATTATGATACAGCTACCACTCAGGAAGGGCTATCATACCAAAATATCAACTACAGACATAGATATTTAAAAAAAATGATATGTAAGTTTCGTCACCTAGAGTGGTACCGACAAGTGACATTTTGGGCTCTGGCCCATGGACTATTAGTGTCGTGGGTCCAGTGTGACAACTGTGTACAGTGGGAGGAGGAGGACGAAGACTTTTGGTGCTATTGGTGTTTAGATTAATGAGTATGAATGAATAAATGTATGTATGGTAGGGGTGTAACGGTACACAGAAGCCACGGTTCGGTACGACAGAACATTTTTTTAAATAATTATTATATATTTATGATAATTATGATAATTATTATTATTAAATAGAATAATTTTCTATAGACTTGCCGTGGTAGTCAGTGATACTGGTGGCATTCTGTGTTCAGGCATCCACTGAGTAAATTAATTGCCTACCGCCCCTTTAACAACTTATCCTTGTTAAGGATTTACAGTTTCACTTGTAGAGAGGATTTAACTTCACGAGACTGAATACTAGAGAACAGATGACATGTTACAACAATGGCAGAGGATTATTTGGATTTAAACACAGTAGCAGTTCAACTGGAGAGCTCAGATGAAAGGACCCCCTCGAAAACGAGATAGCATATCTCAAGGGGTTTATCCTTCAAATACATTTCAAAATCAGTCCGGAAAAGTATGTTTTTTTTTTTTTTCTGTGAGAGTCCGGCGGGGGAGAATGTTGGTGTGTGTGTTGGCGACGCGTGTGTGTGTGTCTTTCCATTGGTTTCATTTGGTTAACATTATTGGGCGAACAAGAAAACGAAAGAAAACTGTAAAATTGTAATGACCCTGCAGCTGTTCCAATGTAAATGTGCCTTCCTCCGTGCACTTTCGCCCGCTCTGAAGTCGGACTCGGTGTGCCCGGCCATGCGCGCTGTTCTCACACGGAACCCGCGAGTGCCTGCATGCGCGACTGGTGTGTTTGTGCTGTGAGGCGTATTCTCCGTATGGCTGCACATACCGCACGGTGACGGCCGTACCGTAAATTCACGGGACGAATACACGTACCGTTACACCCCTAATGTATGGTGTATTGTGTTGTAAATAGTTTATATCGTTTTCAATTGTTTATATGTTTATGTTTATAAAATGTTATAAAGTGCTGGCTGTTGTGTCAAGTTTGTCATATTTTTCAAAACACATACTCACTAATGTTAATGTGACAAGTATTAGTTATTGTGATTAGTGATTAGTATTTGTTTGTTAGAAAATATAAATGACAGTGGAAATTACTCAACAACCAACTAGGCTGCAGCAAAAAACTAAAAACCAGATTTACAAACATAAACATAAAGACAGAAAACACTCTCATCACAGACAAACTGGATGTGGCCAAATACCTAAACATATTCTTTACAAACATAGCCACAACACTGGTTAATAAACTACCCTCCCACTCAGGGCATTATGGGGTAGAACACATAGTAGCATACTACAAAAACCTAGGGGTCTGCAAAGACGACTTCAAACTGGAAATGGCAACAACAGATGAGGTACTCAAAAAACTGAGCGCCCTCCAACCTAACAAGGCCACTGGCCATGACAACATCCTAGGGGTGGAACGGTTCACAAAATCAACGGTTCGGTTCGTATCACGGTTTTGGGCTAACGGTTTTCGGTTCAGTTCGATATACGTTGCTTTTTATTTAAAACAAAATGTAACACTCAAAAATCTAAACATGCTTCTCATTTATTAAAAAAAAGAAAAGAAAAAAGGTTTACAGTGTTTACAGCCTTAAATAATGTTTGGCACACAAAGACAGAACTGACTGAAAAATATAGGCTACATTTGTCAAAGTATTAACTTCAAGTCAAGAGTTTTATTTGTCACGGCATACAAGTATACAATGAAATGCAGGTGGTCTTGCCCGCAATGATGTACAATACAGTGGTACAACATATAATAGAATCCAATAAAAAAAAAAAACATTGTGCAATAAACAGGTAACATGGTGGGACATCTCGGTATCTGTACATAGTTATTTACAGAGCATATAGGACATGCTAGGTAGCTTTGGTAGTGCAATACCCTGTTACTGTTGTTATACTATTTTTAAAGTGACCTTTCCTTTTTGGCCATAAGTGTGGGGGCGTGTGCGGCATGAGTGTGTGCCTGCTCATGTTAATGTGGCTGCTAGGGCGTGAGCGTGCACAGCGTGCGTGTCGTGTGTGTGCTCATGTGTGCTTGTGTGTGGATAGTTCAGTGTTCTGTGGCACTCAGTGTTCATTGTTCAAGGCTCTGATGGCCTGGGGGAAGAAGCTGAGCCGAAGCCTCTCTGTCCTAGTAGCTGGGGTTCGCAGGCGTCTGCCTGACCTCAGCAGCTGGAACAGGCTGTTATTGGGGTGGTGGGGGTCTTTCATTATTCTGCAGGCTCTGGATTTGCACCTCTTGTTGTATAGAACCTGCAGGGGAGGTAGTGCAATACCCGTGGTACGCTCGGCTGAGCGCACCACTCTCTGTAGGGCCTTCTTGTCCTGTGCCGTGCTGTTTCCATACCAGGCAGTGATGTTTCTGGTCAAGATGCTCTCTACAGCTCCTGAGTAGAAGGACTGGAGTATCTTCCCCGATACTCTGAACTTCCTTAACTGTCTCAGGTGGTAGAGGCGCTGCTTCGCCTTTTTTACGACTGTGTCTATGTATGTTGACCATGTCAGATCCTCTGAGATGTGGACCCCCAGGTACTTAAAGCTGCTCACCCTGTCCACGGTAGCCTCGTTTATCATCAGTGGTGTGTGTGTCTCCTGCTGTCCTCTCCTATAATCCACGATCAGCTCCTTGGTTTTACCAATGTTCAGGAGCAGGCTGTTGTCCTGGCACCAGCGTTCCAGTACCTCAACCTCCTCCCGGTAGGCCTTCTTGTCGTTGTCCGAGATCAGCCCCACCACCACTGTGTCGTCTGCAAACTTCACTATGGAGTTGGAGCTGAACTTGGCCACACAATCGTGTGTGTAGAGTGAGTACAGCAGGTGGCTCAGAACACAGCCCTGGGGGGACCCGATGCTCAGGGTGATGGTGTTTGAGGTCTGACCCCCCACCCTGACCGCCTGGGGTCTTTCACTCAGAAAGTCCAGTACCCAGGCGCTCAGGGCGGAGCTCAGACCCAGCTCGATCAGCTTGTCCACCAGTCTGGTGGGGACTATGGTGTTGAACGCTGAGCTGTAGTCAATGAACAACAGTCTCACATAGCCCCCCTTCTGACTTCTAACTTAGTGCAAACAAACAATATGCTCAGCCAGCACTAGACTTTCCTTTCTTTAATATAAACACAAAAAAACAATGTCAACAATGTTTAAATTCCCTGATTGTCAGTTTTTAATGGAAAGATTAGTTTAGATTATGAAAGGAATATGGCTGGATTTCTTATCAAATGGAAAAGTCTCACTGTTATTTAAAATAAATAAATAAACAAATTAGAAGGCCATCAATATAAATTGCAGCATACATCAAACTAACACACACACACTGTACTGTTTCAAAACAACACTGCTCTGTTCATTCTATTTTTTAAAATACGTACATTATCTGTCTACATTTATTTATAATAACATTATTTAAATATTGAGTGCAACTGTGGTGGATTACGTAATTCGGTGAGTTGGAACTATCTATGGGTTGGCGGGTCCACAGGGACATTTTAGCGTCACAGACCTTCAGCTCAGCCAACGTTATCAGCTCCGGTAACGTTAGGAGCTCATAACATGCAGTGGAAAAGCGGCAATTATCCCGGTTTGTAGTTAGTAAACACAGTTGTATGTTAGCCTTCTTGGATGTTGAATAAACGCCTATCATTGTCTTTAAACACCCCGCCTCTCAGACTCCCATTTTCTCCTCTGCTAGCTAGTAGCTACGATAACATTTCATTGACAGCTGGCGGGCTACCATGGTTAAAACATGCGTTGTGTTGTACAAACTGCTAATGTTATGGCAAGATGTGTGTAGGCCTATGGAATGTTAATGGCTATGTTTTTAAAGTCGTAATGAAGATTGATTTATATTGCGCTTGCCATTTACACAAACTGACTAGCACCTCCGGTGCTGCTGCTGCTGCAGCCAGCGCTCACCTCTCCCGGCCAAATGAAGTTTTCTTTTTTTATTTGCGCATCCCCTGAACCGTACGATACACAGACGCCCGAACCGTGGAGGTCGTATCGAACAGTGTACGGTTCGAATGCGTATCGTTCCACCCCTACAACATCCCCTCCAAATTCATCAGAGACTCAGCAGCCGCCATTACCCCAGTCATCACACATATAATAAACCTCTCCATAAAACAGGGACACGTACCCAAAGACTTCAAAATTGCGAGAGTAACCAAAAAGGGGAGCAAATTAGACCCAGGCAACTACCGCCCTGTTTCTATTCTTACCTCCATCTCGAAAGTCATGGAAAAAATAGTATACGAACAGGTCGAAAAGTACCTAGCGGGAATAAATCTAATCTACGAATTCCAATCTGGCTTCAGAACATCCCACTCCACTGACGCATGCCTTCTCTATTTGAATGACCACATCAAACAAGAGGTGGATGCGGGCAAATACTGCGGCATGGTCATGCTGGACCTACTCCATTCTGATTGAAAAGCTAAAAGCAATTGGTTTTGATAGTCTATCAGTGAGCTGGATGCAATCCTACCTTGAGGGGAGAGAACAGATGGTGGAGGTAAACGGTACCCTATCCCCCCCCCCCCATCACCGTGAGCTGTGGTGTTCCACAAGGAAGCATACTAGGACCGCTACTGTTCCTAATTTATGCAAATGACATGTCGTCAGCTTGTGACTGCAACTTGTTCTTGTTCACGGACGACTCAGCGCTGCTGGTCTCTGACAAGAACAAGTTACAGGTTGAAAAAAACCTCAGCTCAGAACTCAGCAGAATCTGCACCTGGCTCGCTGATAACAAACTATCATTACACCTGGGTAAAACAGAGTCCATTCTCTTCGGATCAAATAACAAACTCAGCAAGACCGACGGCTTCTCAGTTACAGTGGGTGACAATATTGTCACAAGGAAAGATGAAATTACATACCTAGGTTCCATCCTAGAGGCAAATCTTTCCAGTGACAAAATGGCATCCAATGTAATAAAAAAAAGTCAACCAACAAACTAGATTCTTGTACCGGAACTCCTCTCTGGTAAACAAGAATACCCTGAAGACTCTGGCAGGAGCACTCATTCAAGGGTACTACGACTATGCTTGCACCTCATGGTACCAAAGCACCTCAAAGGCGCTAAAAACAAGATTACAAATATCACAAAACAAACTGGTCAGACTAAAACTTGACTTTACTCCTAGAACCCACCTCACCCCTGCCCACTTTGACTACCTAGGATGGCTTAGAGTAGACGACAGAGTACAGCAACTTGCAATGGGCCTGGTCTACAAGATACACTACACGACGAAGGTACCCATGTACATGTCAAAATACTTTCCAAAGGTCAGTGAATACCACGACGACAACACCAGAGGGAGCTCCACAAATCATGTTAAACCCAGATTCGGCTCAAACAAGGGACTAAACACGTTTTGCAATTATGCCACATCAATGTGGAACGCCCTACCCAAAGCTGTAAAGGAATGTGCATCTCTCTAATATAATTATTATAAATCTCTTTCTCTCTCTCTCTTTCTCTCTCTCCCTCTTATATTACTATACTATTATCTAAATCTCGATCTATCTAGTGTGTGTATTAGGGCTGTCCCCGACTAACGCAAGATTGATATCATATAGCCCTTACCTTGACTAGGATGTGCCCCAAAAAGAATATTCCAATTATCTGATCGTGATTCCAAGTAGTGATGTCCATCGTGTCGCCAACATAATCCACCACACATCATGCATCAGGAGCATTTGATTCTTCTCAATCCGACCGAGCTTGAGCAAAACAAATAAATGAGCCGGACCCATTAGATCGACACACAGGCCAAGATACAAGATTTTGGCCTGTGCTACAAAACTACCCAAAGCTGTAAAGGAATGTGAATCACTACCCACTTTCAAAACCACTCTCAAAGAGCAAACGGGAGACTGCAATTCGAAACTGGCCCCTGTAAATGTACAGTAAATGTCCTGACCCAATATTACACGAGACCCTTGTGGTATATTCTTAATGAATATCTAAGGTTATTTTACAGTACAATGAGATTGCTATCTGGAAGGTGGTATCGAAATAGGAGATAGGGGTTTACCTTAAACCATATAGCGTTGTGTTCTGTATTGACCCTAAAACCTATTACTAGATAAGACCCACGGTCTGTAGGACGGCAGCGGAGCAGGAAATCAATGAGAAGAGGAGAGGTTTCTATTTCCCAGATCTGTTTTATTTCAAAGTCCAAAAGTGAACATGAATCGTCTGGTTCAATTAAAAGGAAATATGCAATAGTATTAATGAATCAAAGCACTATGCCGCTTGTCATTAATATTAGTCTAATCAAAAGTAATATCTTCAATGGAGCCTTGGTGGTGGAGCGTCGTTGATTGTTGATTTCTTTGTTGCCAGGAGACAGAAAGATGGTATTCTCGTGCAGCGCCTCCGTCCAGCTTTGTGCATAGAATGTTTTTCAGAAGCTTCTCCCCGTCTCTCTGTGCATGGAATGTTTCCAGAAGCTCCTCCCGTCTCTCTTTGTGCATGGAATGGTTCCAAGCGGCGTGTGTCCTCTGTCTATCCTGCATGCTATTTTTAAAGATTAAACTCCTCCTCTAGAATACGCTAGATCAATACATGGGAGGGGAGTGTCTCTACACCCTGATTGGCTAAAACATATCGCGGCCATTTTGTTTTAAGGCCGGCGGATTCTCTGACTCCCCTTAAAGGGCCGTCCTTAATATCTTTAAGAGAATGAGTTATATTTCTCTTGTTTAACGTTTAATAGTACAGTATCTAATTTTACTGACTAACAGATTAAAATTTAGTTATGCCTATACTTTAATCATGAGTGGTATCTTTTTCCTAATTTTAATTGGAGTTTGGAAACTATGTTTAGCCCTATTTGTGGTTTTTGACAAGCACAAAGGAATTCTTATCTTGCTATTTTTTAGTAGAAGGGTATTTTACTATTTTCTTATGTTTTTTAGTTTTATTCTCCTTAAGTTATTTCTACTTCTATTAGGTTATGTTTATTTAACAAGTACTTTATCATTAGGTTATTGTATTATTCTCCAAGTATCTAAGTCTACTTGCAACAGTTTTCTTTAATCCAAGTGTTGAGAGTCACACTAGTGACACTAGATAATAATGACATCCTGTTCTCTGTCAATTGTGGGATGTAAAAGGTTTAAGCATATGTTTATGGTATATATCTGTTTTAGATCTGGGCATATGTTACTGTATGTGTCTATATGTGAAGTGTATGGGCTGCTCTGCACAAGCCAGAATGAAAAGAGCAGGTTGGCACATTTTAACCCTTGCCTGTCCTGCCTGCATAGAGTAAACATATAACCAATGATTAGTACGGGTATATGTATATATATGTATATACTATATGTACTATATATATGTGTACTGTATTGTACATGTATATATGTGTATCTGTATATATCTGTATATGTATGTGTTGGGCTATGTACTGTATATTACGGCAGTCTGCCTCGTCTTCTTATCTTACTGTTAGTGGAGCTAAGAATGTGGCCTTGGAGACAGCTCCGACCAGACCCTTGCAGTGAGGAAGCAGAGCATACATGTTTAAATGACGTAATGGGGTTTTTCCCAGAAGAAAGTAATCTGTTACTTCTCCAGTAGATGTAACGACTAGAAGGGGAGGAGTCCATCCTTACTGTGTGTGTTGTACGTTGATTGGCTAGTGAAATTACATCACTGTATTTAAACCAATGGCAAAGAGATCTTGAGTTCCTTTATAAGGGCCAACTCGCCAGAACACAGGGAGATTTTTTGATTTTCAGATTTTGCTTGCAGGCAACAGCCGTGTTAGGCTTTTGCTATCCTAGAGAGGAGATGTTTTGTTTTATATAATCTTTTAAACTGTAATAGACATTTCTAATACAGTCCTTTTTTGTAACTTCCTAAAATAAAGATGACTTCCTATAATTATCCATTGACTTCGTGGACTGATTCCGGCCAGCAATGTGCCACGATGCCGGCCGCGCCCTGATTTCCTATTGAAGGTGACTATGGCTATGAAGGTGACTGGCAGCATGTAATACAGATTGAATCAATTGCTGGTTAATGCTTTTCAGCTAAAAGTTATATATTATATATATATGCTATTGACGGTAGTAATACTATATATGGCAATGTTTGTTGTTTGCGGGTTCCGGTATCTCTGTGTCCGACGGACTCTGTCAAGTTTTGTGGGAAGTCGGTGTTCGAGTCACTGCAGGACTTGAGGACCGGTACCACGGATCGATGGATCTGTCGGATTGATAAGGGGTACTGGGGCTTGCAAATAATGATTGTTAGTACGCTAATGTTACATTATTAACAGTGGTAATACTTATTAAAAAAGTAGTAATACAACCAAGCTTTCAAATGAGCAGTATTACAAGCCCTTTTCGTAAAATGATGATAATGATGATGATGGTAATAATAATAATAATTGTTATTATAGTCAAGAGTTCTCCTAGACATACATTCGGTTTATTACAAACAAGAAGAGGTTAACAACTCTTCTATGCTTACATTTCATATCAACTGGATATAACTAGACCAGTGACTATGAAGTAAACTTGACAGAAATAGTAATTGACTCGAGAACTTGGCGAGTTTAGCACCTCGCTGGGGGATATCGAGGGGCCACAGGCTTCTATCTCGAGTAGGTGATTGAGATAGATAGAGACTGCCTGTAGCTCTTAACATGGTGTCCCTAGCGTGGGCTTTTATAACTAATTGAAAAGGTAATAACAGCCAAAATAAAATAAAATAGAAATATTGAAAACGGAGAACCGGGAAATGAACAGACTACAAAAGCGAGTTTAAACCTTAAAATTGAAGGTGCTCTTATGAGCACCTAGGGAGCTAAAACCTTCCGCTTTAGAATACACCAGACAAAGGATATTGATCTGTATGGCCCTCGGTGGAAAGCAGTGGCAAATTAAAAGGCAAATTCTGCGTGGTGGGGGCATTGCTGGTGGAGCGGTTGAGGCCGCAAAATTGGATTAAAGAAAAAGAAAGTAAAGAAAACCCTCTCTCTAAAATGTCTGGCAGTTTAGAGAGACATCAGCGCAGCCATACAGGCTGGCAGCGCCGGCTAATAAGCTGGTGCTAACTGGAGGCTACCTAGCCCGAGACTACAGGAGGCTACCTAGCCATTGCTACCATTGCTAACTGGAGGGTACCTAGCCCGAGACTACAGGAGGCTACATAGCCCTAGTCTACAGGAGCACAGGCTAACTAGCCACAAGCGAATTGAATGCTAACTGGAAGGCGACCAAAACGGAGCCCACTTGGAATGCAGGCTAACTAGCCACAAGCGAATTGAATGCTAACTGGAAGGCGACCAAAACGGAGCCCACTTGGAATGCAGGTTAACTAGCCACAAGCTAATTGAATGCTAACTGGAAGGCGACCAAAACGGAGCCCACTTGGAATGCAGGCTAACTAGCCACAAGCGAATTGAATGCTAACTGGAAGGCGACCAAAACGGAGCCCACTTGGAATGCAGGCTAACTAGCCACAAGCGAATTGAATGCTAACTGAAAGGCGACCAAAACAGAGCCCACTTGGAATGCAGGCTAACTAGCCACAAGCGAATTGAATGCTAACTGGAAGGCGACCAAAACGGAGCCCACTTGGAATGCAGGCTAACTAGCCACAAGCGAATTGAATGCTAACTGGAAGGCGACCAAAACGGAGCCCACTTGGAATGCAGGCTAACTAGCCACAAGCGAATTGAATGCTAACTGGAAGGCGACCAAAACGGAGCCCACTTGGAATGCAGGCTAACAAGCCAGTGCTAACAGAAAGTGAACTGGCCTTAGCCAGACAGGAGCTAACAGCCGGCTACCAAGCCAGAGCTAACAGAAGCTAACAGCCGGCTACCAAGCCAGAGCTAACAGAAGCTAACTAGCTCACCATCGGCTAACGAGCCAGTGTTAACACAAATGAACTGGCCCTAGCCAGACGAGAGCTAACTAGCTCACCATCGGCTAACGAGCCAGTGTTAACACAAATGAGCTGGCCCTAGCCAGACGAGAGCTAACTAGCTCACCATTGGCTAACGAGCCAGTGTTAACACAAATGAGCTGGCCCTAGCCAGACGAGAGCTAACTAGCTCACCATCGGCTAACGAGCCAGTGTTAACACAAATGAGCTGGCCCTAGCCAGAAGAGAGCTAACTAGCTCACCATCGGCTAACGAGCCAGTGCTAACACAAATGAACTGGCCCTAGCCAGACGAGAGCTAACTAGCTCACCATCGGCTAACGAGCCAGTGTTAACACAAATTAACTGGCCCTAGCCAGACGAGAGCTAACTAGCTCACCATCGGCTAACGAGCCAGTGCTAACACAAATGAACTGACCCTAGCCAGGCGGGAGCTAACTAGCTCACCATAGGCTAACGAGCCAGTGTTAACACAAATGAGCTGGCCCTAGCCAGACGAGAGCTAACTAGCTCACCATCGGCTAACGAGCCAGTGTTAACACAAATGAGCTGGCCCTAGCCAGACGAGAGCTAACTAGCTCACCATCGGCTAACGAGCCAGTGTTAACACAAATGAGCTGGCCCTAGCCAGACGAGAGCTAACTAGCTCACCATTGGCTAACGAGCCAGTGCTAACACAAATGAACTGGCCCTAGCCAGACGAGAGCTAACTAGCTCACCATCGGCTAACGAGCCAGTGTTAACACAAATGAACTGGCCCTAGCCAGACGAGAGCTAACTAGCTCACCATCGGCTAACGAGCCAGTGCTAACACAAATGAACTGGCCCTAGCCAGGCGGGAGCTAACTAGCTCACCATCGGCTAACGAGCCAGTGCTAACACAAATGAGCTGGCCCTAGCCAGACGAGAGCTAACTAGCTCACCATAGGCTAACAAGCCAGTGTTAACACAAATGAGCTGGCCCTAGCCAGACGAGAGCTAACTAGCTCACCATCGGCTAACGAGCCAGTGCTAACACAAATGAACTGGCCCTAGCCAGACGAGAGCTAACTAGCTCACCATCGGCTAACGAGCCAGTGCTAACACAAATGAACTGGCCCTAGCCAGGCGGGAGCTAACTAGCTCACCATCGGCTAACGAGCCAGTGCTAACACAAATGAGCTGGCCCTAGCCAGACGAGAGCTAACTAGCTCACCATAGGCTAACAAGCCAGTGTTAACACAAATGAGCTGGCCCTAGCCAGACGAGAGCTAACTAGCTCACCATCGGCTAACGAGCCAGTGCTAACACAAATGAACTGGCCCTAGCCAGACGAGAGCTAACTAGCTGTCCCCAATCGATCTCCTGGGTGGGTGTCGGTCTTCAGTAAACCGAGGGGGGGCCCATGGGCCCCCGTCGGTGTCTTCTTCCAGTATACAGAGGGGGGGCTCATGGCCCCCGTCGGTGTGGCCTCTTGATGAGCACAGAGGCATGTTCCAATAAACATTTTACCAGATGTATCTCCCGTGTATATGAATTTACACACTTCTCATTTTATCACAGTTTTACTCTTGGCTTACATTTTGATACTAAACAGTTGATTAATAGATACTTGTTTGTGAATTAGTTTCCATGAACTCTTAGCAAAAGCAAGTTTGGTCTGTGTTTCTCTGCCTGTATCCTGTTAGACGCTGGGTGTGACTTATATTTACATACCGTCTTTGTTCTCCACTGATTACATCTGTTAGCGTGGGGGTTGAGAATGGCTTATCTAAATACAGTTTCAACAACCACTGGGGTTTCATCTGGGTTCAAAACAGTTCCTTAGAGCACCCCAGTGTATTGCATATGGTTTTCTCTAATTATTCACACATATGGATTATGAAATCCAGTCAAGGTTACCACACCCTCTTCTTGGGACCAAGTAAGGTTGTCGATATTCCAATGTACAGTTTTGCTTGTACAGTTGTAGTTTTCCCCACCCTGTCTACCCAACACCCCCCCCCCCTCCAATGTACAGTCCCCCCCACCTACCCAACCTCCTCCAATGTACAGTTTCTACGTCAAATGTATATGCTCTCTTTTTTACTCTTTTTGTATCACAAACAGTACTGTATTTGTAAATCTGGTATGTCATGAATGTATAGATGTAGCAGTACTGTCTATCTGTATGTCGTGTATGTCTATATGTTATGATGAATTGAAAATGGGGGACCCTGATGTAAACAAGACGAAAGTCTTTCTCTGGTTCAGATTCAGATTACTTTATTCGCCATTTTATACAGGTACAAAATGGAACGTGATTTGACATTACAATGCATCCTTTTTTCACAATTAAGAACAATACAACAGTAAATAAATAATTTTAAGTAAAGTGCAAGACAGGACAGAACAGTGAGACAACAATAAGACTGTAAGACTGTGAAAGTCTGCATCCCCTTAACACTTTGGATGCCAACGACGCGTTTTGTCATTAGTTCATGCCGCCAGTTGAGTGCCGGCAACGCTATATAGCATTTGTTTGTCGTATTTTTTTTTATTGGCGATTTGAATTCATATTTCATCAATCGAGCCTCACGCTAGTGTTACAGTCTCTCTAAGCTCAATTGGGAAGATACCGCGCCCTATTGTCTCTCCCTGTGTAACTGCACCCCATTCGTTTTTAGACTGATGAAGGGGGGGGGCAGTTTCCTCATTTTACTTTTCCGTCAAGCCAACTGAAGAGACGCAAGTTGATCGCCGGCCCTCAGAACAGCGTGAATTATGTATTTCCAGCACCCAACGCTGAATCAATAAACGCGATCGATATTTGGAATGGCGATCAGGAATTGGAATAATCTTTTTGGATAACATCTGATCTGAGGTAAGGAATCTATTTTACCAGTCTTGGGGTAATCAGAGCTTTTTTCACAAATATATCAACGTGTCCCATATGTGTGTGTGTGTGTGTGTCTGTGCTCGCTGATCAGGAAATGAGAATATACTTTTCAGATCGCTTCTATAGCGTGCATAAGTACACATATACTATGGATAATCTAGCGCTTATTTGAAAACGATTCATAAATAGGCTGAAAAATTACAACGTTTTTGTGTATGCCAGAATATTCCAGTAAATGCCGTTTATCACGGAATCTATATATATTGGCTAACAAACAAAGGTGCAATGCTAGCGTTGGGTCTGTTGTCTAAAGGGGGACATATGGTACAATTTAAGATTTGAATGATATGAGTATGAGTACATGGGGATTCTATGGAGTATACTGCTTAAAATAAGTACATGGGGATCCTATTAAGTATACTGCTTAGAATAGGTACATGGGGATCCTATTGAGTATACTGTTTGGTATAAGTATATGGGGATCCTATTGAGTATACTGCTTAGAATAGGTACATGGGGTTACTATTATGTAAATTGAAAACTGTGTTTTGGGACCTGTTCTCTTCTTTTCAAGTCTACTCCCAGCTTAAACTTAACAAAATGTTTTTTCTTTCAGTATGAGTTATCATGTGTGTCTTCAGATCTCCCTTCATACTGAACCCTTTTCCACAAACTGAACAACTAAATGGTTTCTCTCCTGTATGAGTCATCATGTGTGTCTTCAGATCTCGCTTCATACTGAACCCTTTCCCACAAACCGAACAACTAAATGGTTTCTCTCCAGTATGAGTTATTGCGTGTATCTTCAGATATCCTTTCTGACTGAACCCTTTCCCACAAATTGAACAACTAAATGGGTTCTCTCCAGTATGAGTTATTGCGTGTATCTTCAGATATCCTTTTGAACTGAACCCTTTCCCACAAACTGAACAACTAAATGGTTTCTCTCCTGTATGAGTTATCATGTGGATCTTCAGAGCTTGCTTCATAATGAACCCTTTCCCACAAACTGAACAACTAAATGGTTTCTCTCCTGTATGAGTCATCATGTGTCTCCTCAGAGCTTGCTTCATACTGAACCCTTTCCCACAAACTGAACAACTAAATGGTTTCTCTCCTGTATGAATCATCATGTGTGTCTTCAGAGCTTGCTTCATACTGAACCATTTCCCACAAACTGAACAACTAAATGGTTTCTCTCCTGTATGAGTTTTCATGTGTGCCTTCAGACTTTCTTTTCTATGGAACCCTTTCCCACAAACTGAACAACTAAATGGTTTCTCTCCTGTATGAGTCATCATGTGTCTCCTCAGAGCTTGCTTCATACTGAACCCTTTTCCACAAACTGAACAACTAAATTGTTTCTCTCCAATATGCTTATTTATGTGTATCTTCAGATGTCCCTTCTTTCTGAACCCAGGACTGCTGTTAGACAAACTTTGTATTTTCTGTGTCTTCTTTGGTTTCAGAGTCATCAAACCTGGCCCTGCACTCTCCTTCCATTCATCACCGTCATTGGTCTCAGTTTCAGGACTGTCATCATCACCGTCATCAGTCTCATTTCCAGAACTGTCATCATCACTGTCATCAGTCTCATTTCCCGAACAGTCTGAAGAGCGGAGCTGGCCATCTCTAGTTGGTTCTAAATCACCAGCTGGATCTAGGTTACTGGCTGGTTCTGATACTCCACAGTCCTCAGCATCAGGTTCTGTTTTCATGTGTTCAGTTGAAGTGCTGGGTAAAGAGTATGTTTCTATGTTTCTCTCCCTTTGGGCTTGAAGAGGCTGATCATTCTTTTCACCATCTTCACATTTCACTGGGTCTACTGTGATCTTGGAGCGATCAGCTTCTTCCAGCCCTGGATGTAGTTCAACTTTAATCTGTAGGAGCTCTGGGTCCTGGGTTTGGCTGAGTTGTGATGACAGAGTATTCTCACTATAGTTTTCATATTTCACAGGATGTAAGATCATCTTGCAACGATCAGACTCCTCTAGATCTTCACATAGTTCCTCCTGTTCCTCTTTAATCTGTAGGGGATCTGGGTCCTTGATTTGGTTAAACCATGGGGACTGAGGCTTCTCTTCATCATGTTCACTCTTCACAGAGACAGGATTGAATGTGACCTTCATGATATCAGCCTCCTGCAGACCTTTGAGCTGCTCTCCCTCCTGACTGCTCCAGAGTTCCTCCTGTTCCTCTTTCATCTGTAGGGGCTCTGGCTCCTCCTGGTCCAGACTGGGGCTCCTCTCCTGCTGCTCAGGGGGAACCTCCTCTTCACAGATAAACAGTTGTAAGGCAAGGGAGTCTAGAAAGAAGAAGAATTGAAATGTAATTTGTTGTAACCATTACTTTTGAAAGTAACAAACACTACACTCTTGACAGGAAAGTAACATGTTGAACGAATAGGCCTATATAGGGATGCACAGATCATATACCCAATATCGCTATCAGGGTGATACTAGCTACATTTGATTGATCTGTATCGACTACAGTTGGTCAGATCTATTACCAAGTTGTCATAAAGCTTCCTCCTCCAGTAACATCAGAGGAGAAGGAAAAGGTTTCCAGCTTTCCTCCAGAATGGATCTGATTCCACTTGATGAGATATTGGCCAAAGGTTTGGCATTTCTATTACATAAGGCTATAAAGTAAGACATGTACATGAGTATCTCATCTTTTACAGTCTATGCTCGTTATGTTTACAGTCTATCCTAGCTCGCCAGCAGTCTGAGCTGACCAAATATTCTTCTTCTTAACTTTTTAAGTTAACGTGGAAAGTATGTTTTTATCTCTGGTCCCATTCCCACACTGGCCTGTTGAGTAGAATCCTCAGTCTTCACACCTGGCTCCAGTGCTCAGAACATGGCTTTCATTGACAATTTGAATCTGTTTTGGGAATGTTCCTCGCTTTTTAGAACTGACAGAGTCCATCCAAACAGACTGGGTAGTGCGAGACTATTTTTGCTAACACAAGGCAATTCTATTTGTGCTCACACAGGGAATGTCATCGAATTCATATGGACTCACAACAGCCACCTGTTGTGGCAGGAGATGAGAGTCTGTCTTCTAAAACGAAGAACTGTTGAAATTCTAGACCCTCTTTTAAGTCTGATATATATAAATAAAAAAAATAAAAAGCCTGTCCTTGTTTGGTCCGATACTATTTTCTGAAAAGCCATTTCATTGGCTTAGTGACGATAAGACGCTTTTTTTCTCTGTTCTGGGCAGAATGTCTTGGCGTTTCACATTGCAACGTATTATTTTCCTGTTTGTTGTTCACTTTTGAATAAACCTCTGAAAGATGAATTATACCTTTTATTATTGAAGATGATCAGATAAACGCAGAAACAGCAGCCGTATGCTAGTGGCTAACTTACAGCATGCTGTCCAGTCACGTGATTTACTGTTTACATCCCACACCCTACTCACGGACCCCTCCCCCTCCTTCATGCCACTGTGTTATCACCTGAATCAACCTTATTAATCCACACTCTTTTAAACATAGTACAGGCCTGGGACTAATTAATTTAAATGTAAGGAGTCTGGTAAAACAACAAAATATGGATCATCTGAACATTCTGGTCCCTCAGATTGATTCTGATATTTTAGTGTTAACTGAATCACGTGACATCAGCTCCATTGATAAACTAGCAGTTACTCTCCATTATTCAGATGTTGAGATGATTGTCTTTGGTGATTTTAATGTTAATTGGTTAAGTAATGCCTCTAACTACTTTAAGGAGGTTATTGGTAATTTATATCTTCCCCAGCTGGTGGCTAAATCCACCTCAATTGATTTGATTTTCTCAAATAGATGTAATAATAATTCAGCTTGCAGAGTATTTGAGTTGGGAATCAGAGATCACTGCCCCACAGCATGTATCAAAAACTCCAGAAAACAAAATCTCACACTATTTCCAATAAACATGCTCCTTTTAAATAAATGAGGATAAAAGATAGATTAACCCTGTGGTTCTCACCTGATCTATGTGACTTATTTAGAGAAAGGAACACACACAGACACTCTTGAGACCCTTCCCATCTGTCATTATTTAGGCAATTTAGAAATAAATGTGCATCTGAGGTAGTGAATGCCAAATCAAACTACTATTTGAATTTCATCACCAGCTCATATTTACATCCCTAAAAACGTTTGAAGGCGGTGAATTAAAACAAGAGCAAGATTACTACTTTACCTAGGCATGTAGAATTTAATTGTCTAATATCTGAGCAGAAAGAGATTTGTCTGGCCTTTAATAGGCACATTTTCTGAAGCCGGTCATTTGTTTGATAATAATTTTATGGAGCCACCTCTTGGTGATCATGAGCTGGTGCACGCTATGAGGCATGCCTCACAGTTGACCTTGCAGCCCTTCTCTCCCTGTGTTGTTTTTGAAGTATTAGACCATTGATACCAGGAAATCAACTGGAGAGGTTAAGCTAGACTATTTTTTTTCTCCTCAGGTTAGTTGCTCCAGTAATTACAGAACTAACATATATCAAATGTTTCATTGCCATCATGTATAGTTCCTAGTATCTGAAAAATAGCTCATGTTGTTCCATTACATACATGTGGAGATAGAAGTAATCTGAATAGCTATCGACCAATATCCAAGCTATCCTGTCTTGCAAAGATCTGTTTCTCTCAGATCACTCTATATTAAGCCCACATCAATGTGACTTTAGAGCAACAGCCACTACTAGTTGTAAACGGTATAGTATCTGACCTTGACAGAAGAAAACACTGTGCTGCCTTTTTTGTAGATCTGTCAAAAGCATTTGACACAGTTCATCACTCTCTTCTATTGCAAAGGTTAATGAATGTTGGCTTTGACACATCTGCTTACAAATGGTTTCAGAGCTATTTATCCAAAAGGCATACTTTTACATTTACTAGTTTAGTTTCAAGTGTTGTTTTATTTGTCACATATAAAGTACATGTACAGTACATTACAGTAAAATGCTTGCTTCTGTATGAGCCCCCTGATAATATGCTTCATACAGTAAAAAAGTTAAAAGAATAGGAAAGTACAAAATTTTAACAATGAGGTACAAAATGCTAACTTTTTAAAATGCACGAATGAGGTATGAAAATGCAAATATTTTCATAATAAATAGATAAAAAATATGGTGTTAAAATGTGTTTAAACTTTAAAGTGAGTGTTTGTTTTAAAGTGAGTGTGTGCATGTGGATGTGTGTGCAATGAATGAAGATGGATGGATTAGTGTTGCATAGAGTCATTGAGCATCCTGATGGCCTGGGGATAGAAGCTCCTTTTGAGTCTCTCTATACTGGCCATGAGACTCCGATAGCGCTTGCCTGACCGCAGCAGTGCAAAGAGGCAGTTGTTTGGGTGGCTAGAGTCTTTGACTATTCTCTTAGCCTTGGCGCTGCAACGCCTGGTGTAAATGTCCTGGAGAGTGGGAAGCCCACATCCAGTTGTGCGTTTGGCTGATCGAGCCACTCTCTGCAGTCTGCTGCGGTCGTGTGCGGTGCTATTCCCAAACCAGGAGGTGATGTTACCAGTCAGGATGCTCTCTATTGTGCATGAGTACAAGTTCTTTAAGATCTTCTAAAATGATTCAGTTTAAAAATAGTCTAAATTATAAAATAGAACGGACATACAACAGGGTATTTAACATACAACAGAGCATCAGTAAGAAGTAAAATGTGTGATAAAACAGTTCAATTTTGAATTACAACAGAGCAGTGCTCTTAAAATTACAGTGCATCATTATAGTAATATTCCACAATTATTACATTTGATAGTAATAATGGGACAGTCATAAATTCACCAACATGCGCATTTGTTGATACATGCAGGACTTTGAGACAGTAGGAGGTAGTGAGATCAAATTTGCATAGAACCGAAACATGAATTTGATAGGAATTGTCATTTAAATGCCTGAGAAAAGAAATTGGTTTTAAGCGGTCTTTTGAAGATGTCAAGTGAGTTGGCTTCCCTGATGTTTTGGGGTAGTTTGTTCCATAGTTTTGGGGCATAGTTGATAAAGGCTGCATTACCGATCCTCTTTTGACTGTTTTTGGGAGCCTCTAGTAGTCCAGCAGCTGATGACCGCAGTGTTCTTGCTGGCCAAGTCAAGTCAAGAGTTTTATTTGTCACGGCATACAAGTATACAATGAAATGCGGGTGGTCTTGCCCGCGACGATGTGCATTACAGTGGTACAACATATATAGAATCCAATAAAAAACAACATTGTGCAATAAACAGGTAACAGGTAACCTGGTGCGACATCTCGGTATCTGTACATAGTTATTTACAGAGCATATTGGACATGCTAGGTAGCTTTAGTAGTGCAATACACTGTTCCTGTTGTTATACTAATTTATTAGAGTGTTGGCAATTATGGACACATGGAATCTTTTGCAAAGCACTTTAAACTCAATACTTGAGTATCCATTGGTCAGTTTAAATCTATAATAGCTAGGGATGACCCCCGGACCCCGGTTCTAAACGGGAGCCGGTACTATATTAGAAAAGACCGGAGTATTTATAAGCTCCGACGTCATCAGTACTGCTATCGGTACTCGAGAAATTATGGAGTTTTTTTTGTGAGGAATTTAAACGTCGCAAACTAATCTTGTTGGCCGTTTTCTATATCTCTCCTGCCTCGGTCTCTCTGCCTGCGCAATGAGCGGGCTGTGCACACACACACACACACACACACACACACACACACACACACACACTCACACACACACACAGGTGCTGTTGTAGGCTACAGTACAGACAGATCTGCTCTCATCATGGCGGACAGAACGAAACGTTCAAAAGTCTGGGTCTATTTTACTAAAGTCGATGCTGACAACGCTCGTTGCCACAAGTGCAACAAGACATTTGCCAGTAATGTATAAGTGCTGGTACTTGTCAATGTGGCTGGCGTGAAGCTAACGTTATTAGCCTGAGCTCCGAGTACATTTACATTTAGTCATTTAGCTGACGCTTTTATCCAAAGCGACTTACAAGTTCTGTACGACAAGACAGCAAGAAGGGTACAACTCTATCAGCTGAGTAACAATGTTTATCAAAGTGTTGCGTGTTACAGTGTAGGTTAGTTTATTAGGACAAGTGCATGACAGTAAGGTTAGTCAGGGTTCGATTTTTTTTTTTAGTAGAGTAATGGCTGACAATCCGGAAGTAAAAAAACGAATGAGAGCTTCCGATTGGTGGTAAGAAGAAGAGGTGGGTGCAAGCGGTGTGACGTAATTGGCAGAATCGACTGTCAATCAAAATAGTATTGTATGACTCCCAATCCAATCCAACTTTATTTATAAAGCGCTTTAACAGCCACAGGGGCACAAAGTGCTGTACAGAGGGAGCATATTAAAAACTATAAGCAGCACTAAAAATAGATAAAAAAAAACAAGAGTACCAAAACAGAGAAAAAAAAAGGTAAACATAGGCAGCAATAGACATTTAAATACAGTAGCAACAGCTCAGAGAGGTAGGGTGGGGCAAGGTCATGAAGACTCCAACTTTTTTTATCTTACATTTGTTGTTAATTATAAAAAGTCTATAATTCAGACACATTTAAAACATTGCTGCTGCTGTTGCTGCTGAAGAAATAATATTTATTTATATTTATATAGTTATATAAAAGAATAATAAAGCAATGTCGATTCTGTTCTTAATTAATTGTTTTTTTTTCTTGCAAAATAATTAAAAAGAACCGATAAGAATATCGATAAAGTACCGAACCGTTAAGCAGTATCGATAAGAGTAGTAGTATCGATAAAATCCTAACGATACCCATCCCTAATAATAGCCAACCATTTGTTTTAATTAATTGAAATTGTTTAAATGATTTACTTTTCTGTTTTTATATTATTTTTGTATAATGTACTGTACCTAATTCTGCCAGACCACGCTGTACGACGTTATTGAGATCATATTTCATTTTTTCGTCATGGCATTCATAATTCCGCCAACCAGCCTCTGCTGATACAGTGGGACTCTGCACAACAGTGCAACGCCTCAATACCGCCGCCTGGTGGATGATCGGGCGAGTTACAACTGGAAGTGGATCTGGAGATCTCGGTGCATCTGGGAAATCCGTCCAGCAGTCACATATCATTGCGGGACTATAGACACACACTGGCGTGCAATGGATAGCTGCCATAACTCAATAATCGATATGATTTGGGCATTTATTGCGCCATACAAACCGGAAATGGATCTAGTCGATCAACGTCAAATAAGTGTGATCTTTTTCCTCCAGTCTCATCGGCGAACGGTAAGAGGACAGTAACGTTACTTTCATCTTGATTGTTTATTCTTTTCAATGCAAACCGCTCTGATCAATATATCACCCATACTACATAAAGCATTTACTGACAATCACGGAATTATAAACGACCCCCCCCCCCCTTTCATCCGCGCATGATGAATCATAACGTATACAATCATGTACCGTTGTTGAGTGTATCGGCAATAAACGGCAGTTGATAATCTATATATTAAAATTGTTGTCAAATTTCCCACGGGATAATAAAAGTATTTATATTCTTTAAAAAGGTATGGGAAGTTATTGTATTTGCTCCCAGGACTTATTCCTACTATCTGTCCCTAAAGCCTGTACTGGATTGGGAAAAAGGGGGTTTAAGTATGTTGCTCCCTCTACTTGGAAACAGTTGCAAAATTATCAGAATCTTTGGTAGGTGGTCTCATTGGATGCAAGTTATTCTTAATTACTTTGAGGCAGGGACATCTGGCTGCAGATGTTTTGACTGATTTATATTGCCCCTGTATGAACCCTGATCTCGATGACTTGTGATTCTGTAATTTGTTCTTTATTTTATTGTAAATTGTTATATGTTTTATATCTGGTTTTAGAGCAAAACACAGTACTACACCAGCCATCACTCTGGTTATAAATATCTTGGCCTGTGGCTCGACGGAAAATGTACATTTAAGTTCCATGTGTAGGGATGGGAATCGAGAATCGGAATCGATTGGGAACCGGTTCCTAATTGTCCGATTCCTGGACTCCGTGACTATCGATTCCTCTTATTGATGCCATGTTTTTTCGACAGTTGCGCATTTAAAAACAATAACGCTCACGCATGCAGTCATAGCAGACTATTTGATTCCTTGACTAGGAAAACCTAAAGGGCTCGATATTGCGACCGTTTTGTGTGTGCAGTGAAAACTGAAAGTGCTTTGCATCCTAGTCATTCATTCACATGGTAAAGTAACATTAGCCGCTAGCTAGCTAAATAGCCATGCTCATTGCAGAGAGAGACAGAGAGAGAACACCGAGCTGGCACGGGTGGGGGCTCGGGAGCCGTGTGTGTGTGTGCGTGTGTGCACGCACGTGACATCAGAGGAGGTAGAAGCCTCGGAATTTCGGTAGGTGAATTGCTTTCCTAGATGTTACTTATGTGTCAGTTATGTTTTAACTTTTAACTTTTATTTATACAGGTAGGTTATTGCTAACGAATTCTCTTTTGCAATAACGACCTGTTGAATGCAACTACAGTTCAATAGATTAAATTAGTTCTCAAATACATTATTTTATTTAACCTCTTCCACCCGGAGCCTATTTTCTGAAAATCTGCCTACAATATATACCTAGGTAAATGGAATATTGCTCCACTTCTACAAGGTCCATTTGCATATTCTTGGTATCTAGGGACATCTATGGACCTCAGTGAATGTATTCACAGTGTCAGAAATATTGTGTCTATTACTAGGCTTGCTTAAATTGTGATGAAATAAAGGAGAATATGAATTATGATTTTTCTTTGCATCTTTGACAGTGAATAACACCATGCTAATAATGACCAAACATGACCTCGTTCAGTACCTTCTTGAGATCATGTGTACAAACAATCTAAGGAAATGGATAAAGGGAAATTGATTAAACAGAAGGTTCTATAGATACTGTACTGAATTCTCCCATCCGGACCAATGCTATTTGAAATATTATTATAGAATATACAGCAGGCTTATAAATTACCTTATTATAGCCAATTCGCACATTTATATATACATATATTATCTTTCAAATGCCCAAGTTCAATTTGGATTTAGTATCACCAGGCGTGCATGAGAACAGATAATGAAATCTACTGTAATGTACAGTAGCTTTTTTTTTTATCAGGGTGGCACCATTTTGAAACTATTTTCAAATCGAATTGTTGCTGAATGCTAACAATAGGGAAGAGAAACTAAGTGCGTTTTCAAATTTGTCAAAAACATTACCTTTTGTGGTAGAATTATCCCGAATAATAACAGTTATTGAAATAATTCATAGAGAACTCTGAACCCCATAGAACTTTAAGGGAAGTGTAGTTTTCCAAAATTCCAACGCAGAACCAGACCTATGGATCTCTGTTACAAAATGGCCGCAAAAAGTTCCCATGGTTCAAGGTTTTACAAAATGGTTGCTGTAGCTGAGGGGTACAATTCCCTGACTGTATTGTTAGATATGATATTTAATACCACTACCTCATGTACTTTAACTTCTGGCCACCCAGTACAAGATATAAGTATGATGAACACTTTCCCACCTGATGAAACGAACCAACACAAATGTACCAAATCGAATATTTAATACAGCAAAAGGTGTATACAACATTCACTTAATTACATTTATGATTTGAAATATTGAATCTGCACTTTTATGGCAAATGAGTATTCGTAGGTAAATCAACATTGAATGTCCAATCTCTGGTTGCGCAGGGAGTAAGTATACAACCTGGAATATTTAGGAAACGATAGCGATGGTACTTAAATGATTATAGCTGGATACACTAAGGGGGGGGGGGGTCCCGCTGGTTGTAAGACAGTAGGAGGGGGGGGTTAGAGAAGCCGCTGGCGGTATCCCATCTGGCCGACGGTGTCTTGGGAGAATCCAAAGTCTTGGACACAGTGCCCACAGAACCTCGGGCCGCAGACGAATACAGCTGGACCCTCTGTGGAACGGTATCTGCCGGTCCACAACGGAGAGACGTGATGCGACCTCACGTGTAGAGCGCCGCCTCACCTGGAGTCCTCTCCGGGGGGTAATTCCAACACTCGACAGTGTTGGCCTTTATCCATGGAATAATCAAAGCAAACAAAGCATAATCCAAGAGCCGTGGAAGGCTCGCCGTCGTCGGGTAGAGTAATCCAATATACAGGTCCAGTCGCTCTTGACCCGGAGCTCCTCGGATGCAATCACCACTAGGGGTCTGACCAGCCTGGATAAGCGTCCAGATAACGTCAGGAACGATGGGGGTACTGATAACTGTAGAACTCGAACCGAACGATGCACCATACATAAATAGACTATTATTAGCTTAATAGAATACGTCCAACTCGACGGTATGGTGCCAAACTATGACCATTCAACTATTAATCTACACGATATCTCAATGCCTATTCTGGGCCAAGTAGGCCCTACTACACCGCACGTGCGTCGTGGGGAGGCTTTTGCGTCTGTCACTCTGTTGGAGGGTAAAGAACTGGACTAAAAGGAAGTTCTACTTTACGAGCGCCATATATATATGCGCTATGAACAAATAGTACCATTCGTATTTCGCCCGGCATATTACTGCGCGGAACCGGGGGTTGCCTCGACATGTTAGGCGGCACGATTGAACTTGGACCTAGGGGTATGGCAACCTGGCGCCAGGTTCTCGTCCAATGGTAGAATGAAACTATTATGGGCTGTTTAGTAGAAACGGGGATATTCAATGCATATTGTACAAGGAATATACAGGGGATATCAAACGATATACAAATACAATTAAATATATATATATAAATAAATATACATATTCGGTTTAATCTGATCCTTCACAACAGCCGCCCCCTAATTAGTCCCACCTAATTAGCTAAGCAGAGACAGATTAACCGCACTGTCTTCCACTCAAGGTCCGCTGTAAGGGTCAGTCAACTCACAAAGTCATAGGGTCATGGTCATCATCGATAGTATCTGGGAGTCGGGGCAGTTCTATGAGCCTCGCCACGGGCCGTGTGTAGGTGCGCCCTTGGACGAGTACTTCAGCTGCTCGGACCTTGCCATCGGCACCGGTGATCACTTTGCTTACGCGGCCAGCCGGCCACATAGCTCTGGGGAGTGACTGGTCAACTATCATGACGACTGTTCCTTCTGTCAAATTGTCTCTCTCTTTTACCCACTTCTGGCGGGTCTGTAGAGACGGTAGGTAGTGAAGTAGGAAGCTGCTCCAAAACTTGTCAGCTAGTACTTGGCTGTACCTCCACATTCTTCGGCCGTTCGCTTCTTCGGGCCTGTACATTGTCTGGGGTAGCGCGGGGTCCAGCCGCCCCATTAGGAGTGTGTTGGGGGTGACTAGGTCGACATCTGCTACATCACTGGAGACGTAACCGAGGGGCTTTGAGTTCAGTACTCCCTCGATCTCCGTGAGGACTGTCATTAGGACTTCCTCTGCCACAGTCTGGGCTCCGAGTACGGCATACAGGGCTGTCTTTATAGAACGTACTTCTCGTTCCCAGGTTCCACCGAAGTGGGGTGCGTTCGGGGGATTAAACTGGAAGTCAACCTGGGCTGGAGCGAGGTGGGTCTTAAGTTCTGGGCCCATAGCTTGGAAGCTCTCTCTCAGCTCTCTTTCTCCGCCTTTGAAGTTGGTCCCGTGATCAGACAACAATGTAGACGGTTGCCCTTTCCGTGATATGAATCTCCGGAAGGCCATAAGGAATGAGTCTGTGCTCATGGTCGGAAGGAGCTCGATATGTATCGCTCTGGTGGTCATGCATTTGAATACAATACCCCACCGCTTCTCGGTGCCTCTTCCTCTCTTTATATACAACGGGCCAAAACAGTCCATGCCTGTGGAGTGGAATGGCTTGTCGCCGATTCGGAGGCAACAGGGGGGTAGGTCAGCCATCTGTGGTATGCTGGGCTGCGCGCGCCACTTACGGCAGTCTAGACAGGTTCGCTGGAAGCGCCGTACTGCTTCTCTCCCTTGCAATACCCAATAACGACGTCTGATCTCTGCGAAGACTCTCTCTGCTCCTGCGTGGTGCACATCCTCGTCGTATTTCTTTATGATCAGCTCTGTGACCTTGTGTCGGCTGTTCAAGACGATCGGGTGCTTAACACTTTGGTTGCCTAAGGTTAAATTAATGATATACCATAGATTGCCAGCGCTATTTGTCTATGGAGAAAGTCCCCTTCTTTGCAGGGCTATAACTTTTTAAATTCTATTGCTACATTGCCATTATTAGGGCCCATTCAAAGTCCTATATGTATTGTTCATTGTGTAGCAACGTTAAACTTTTTCATTCACATATTCATAGTAAAGTATGGTCTAATGTATAAGTATGTTTTCATCTCTTTCTGCAGCTTTCTCCAGAACGTGATATATAGCCCCAAATGCATTATATTGATGATGAAATACAGTTTGATGGCAATCAGCGCGATATAAAAAATTCCAACTAGACGTACTTCTAGAAGTTACTACACGTCATCTGATGTTGACCGGATGGGCGAGGGGGCGTTTATAATTCCGTGGGCAGCGTTATACCAATCATCTAATGTGGGTCAAATGTTGATAATATCAGTTATTATCGAAGACGGTAACGTTACACGCTGAAACTCACCCCAGTCTCCGCGCGCCGTTGGGCGATCATCGTCGAGTAGAAATTTTATCATTATGGGATATATTATTACCCGGTCCATCTCCAGCTTGTATAATGGTATATACGTCCAAATCATGTTGTTTATCGAGTTATTGGCAATCGATCGCTATGTAGAGTGACGAGCTAGAGTGCCGGAACCTATCCCGAGTGGCCGGAAGCAATACGGACATCTAGCACAACCTCTACTGCGCTTCCTGTTAAGCGCTTGTGCCGATCGGCCACCAGATGGCGCTCCTGAACCGCCAGAGAGCTCAGTGGGTCCTGCTGGTGAATCTCAGGCCAGCGGAGGGACATTATGAATCCGATCGCAGATTTTTGAAATATTGATATAAAGACGACGTACAGCGTCCCCCGGCAACTTTAGCATGGCCAGCAAAGACGTCTAAAGACGCCCCCTGGCAGTCAAAGTGTTAATGTCATCTGGTAGATCGGGGGCTCTCCGCAGGCGACCACCCACTCTGATGAGATTATGTGCATCACTCTCTGGTGCCAGGTGAATCAGTCTGCTGTCTGATGGGACGGGGTTTCCTCCCTGTAGTCTAGCTCATCGGGGAACGAGTCTCTCTGGGCTCGTTGTAGTAGAAGAAGTTCTGCTTCTTCGTAGTCAGCTGCTGACATGTCAGTGGTGGACTGAATCTCTGGGTGGTGCCGCAGGAATGTTCTTTGTTGCGCACTCTCTAGGGTAATGCAGTCATCTATGTTCGGGTCTGTGGAGGCGACAGTGCTCAGTCCACAGAACATAGGCTTCTTGTTCTCAGCCTCCTCTCTACTTGCTTCCCTCGGGGTGGGCGTAGGCCAATCTCCTTCCGGGAGCTGGAGGAATGCTGGTCCGTCACTGTAGATGTTGCGACGGGTTAGGTCATCCAGGGACATTCCCCGGGTGATGACGTCAGCTGGGTTGTGTTTGGTATCCACATACCTCCAGCTTGCTTCTTCTGTTAATTCTTGAATCTCGGTGACTCTGACTCCCACGAAGACTTTGTATCTGCATGAATCAGACTTAATCCATGTGAGTACTGTCGTGGAATCTGACCACAAGATTGTTCTATGCACCGGAATGGTGAGTTCACGTTGGATTAACGTGGCTAGATGCGCTCCTGCGAGGGCTGCGCAGAGCTCTAGACGTGGGATAGATTGTTGCTTACGTGGGGTTATTCTTGAGCGGGCCAGTATGAAAGCAGTGTGTATCTCTCCTCCCATCTCTTGGGCACGCAAATAGGCAACCGATCCGTAGGCTACTTCGGAGGCGTCGCTGAAGACGTGTAGCTCAATCTCGCATGTCTCTGGCCTCACTGTGGATGGGAAGTAGCTGCGGCGTATATTGACACCTGGGAGTGAGCGGAGTTCCGTCTCCCACTCTCTCCATGTTGAGGCAAGGTGTGCGGGTATTGGGTCGTCCCAGCCCTGGTCCTTGTCCCATAGTGCTCGTACAATCATCTTTGCCCTGGTGGTGTAAGGTAGAATACATCCCAGCGGGTCATATTGTCTGGCGAGTGTTCTGTACACACTCCGTCTGGTGGTCGGTATCGCCGCCGACCTTCCTTGCTCTGGAGCCAAGGGTTTGTGTCTATAGTGGAGCGAGTCTGTTTTGAAGCGCCAGACTAATCCTAGTGTCATTTCTTGGGCTTCTCCTGGGATTGTCGCCATCCAGGTCTCGCTGCTGGCAGCCTTGTCTGCGGAGGAGAGGCTGCGCAATACGTGCGGGTCACTGCTGGCCCACTGCCTGAGATCAAAGCCTCCTTTGATTAGGGAGGCGCGTAACTTGATTAGGAGAGCCTCGGCTTCTTCTTGAGTCGAGACGCTTTGTAGACAGTTGTCTACGTAGAAACTGTTCTTCACACTGTGTTGGACCTCTTCATCTGCTGCTGGGTCCTCTGTGACGTGTTTCTGTAGTGCAAATGTAGCACAGCACGGGCTGCATGTGGTTCCGAAGGGGAGTACTTCCCACTGGTAGATGGATGGGTTCTCATCTCCGATCTTCTCTCTCCATAGGAACCGTAGCAGAGGCTTGTCCTCCTCTACTAGTCTCACTTGCAAGAACATCCCTTTGATATCCCCGCTTATAGCCACCTTGTCCTGGCGGAAGCGCAGTAGCACGCCTAGTAGGGAGGGGCCGAGTGTGGGGCCGGGCAAGAGCTCTTTATTCAGATTTTGGGATCCGATCTGGTAGCTGCAGTTAAACACAATGCGATCCTTGCCATTGTGATGGACCTTGTGATGCGGCACGTACCATGATTCGGTCGTCTGATCGGCCTCTTTAATGTCAATCTTTGTTACGTGTCCCGCTGTGATTAGCTTCTCAATCTCAGCTCGGTACACACTCTGTTGAGCGGGGTCTTTGGCTAGGCGCCGCTCTGTGTTCAGTAGATAGCGCTCCGTGGCGTCTTTCTTTGCGTGAAAGGGGGGCATTCCCTCTCGCCTCAGGAGTGGAGTTGCGTATCTCATCACTCCGCCGACTGTGACTCTCTTTGTCCCCTGCTCGAGTAGGTGGATGGCGTAAATGTCTTCTTTAGAGCGAATGTCTTTCTTTTCGTTCTTAAAGGGCATTGTCTCTAGGGTCCATAGTCTCTCGACATGCTGCAGGAGAGTGGTGTCTTCTTCTGTCGTTCTGGAGTGGAAGCAGCTAGTGGCTGCGGTTCGGTTGAGAGATTTAGCGAGGGGGCCTTGTAATGTCCATCCTAGGCGGGTCTCGACTGCTGCAGGACAGCCTCGGGGGCCTGTATGGACCCGGTCAATCGGGACTATGAGTTCTGCATGGTCGGAGCCTATCAACAGGGTCGGGGTAGCGCCGTCTATGAGCGGGATAGGTAATTGGCGCAGGTGCACATATTTATCCATCAACTTGGTGACAGGGTAGGTGTACTGCGAGAGTCCTATTTCTTGGCTGGTGAAAGCATTTGTGATCTTGTACCGTCGCTCTGGCTGCCCGTTGGCTGCGATAGTGAAGGAGACATTCTCGCCCTTTATCGTCTTTAAATCTCTTCTTATTGTCCGAATCGTCATTTCGTTCTTGCTCCCCCGCAGTCCCAGCTGAGTCGCAGCGGAGGCGAGCAGAAGGGTCTTCTCTGACCCGTCATCAAGGACGGCGTAAGTGTCCATGACTTTATCCTGGTAGCTCAATGTCACACGGACTACCTTTAAGAGCACTTGAGCTCCGTTGCTGCTGGCGGGGTCAATGTACATGACACTTGCCTTGGTGCCGCTCCGTGGTGCAGGTATAGGCCGTCTTCCGTTACTATCGTGTAGTATATCTAGATGGGCTCCATCGCACCGGCTGCACCTTTTCTTTAGGCGGCATTCGGCTGCCATGTGGGGCCGCGCACATCGATAACAGCGCCGGTTGGACTTTATCCATTGGCTCACTTCTTCTGCATTCATCTTTGTGAATGAGTCACATTGTGACAGCCAGTGTTCTTTCTCACAGTAGGGACACGCTATCTTCCACTTCTCCTTTCTCGAGGGGGTGCTGTGACTCTTACTGCTCGGTACTGACTCTGATTGGTGCATGACAGTCACCGATCTTCTTCCATCACTTATTCTCCTGGGTCCCTCTCTGGAGCTTGGCGTGCTCCGCCCGAAGGTGTCCAGTCGTAAGCTGCTGACCTCTCTCGCCAGGAAGTCGGCCAGATCAAGGAGGGATGGCTCGGGGCCGTCGGGATCTCGGTAGTCCCTCTGCCGCCGAAAGCGCTCCTGTCTTGCGGGTGGCAGCTTCTCCAAAATCCTCTCAACGTTAGAGTTGGCGTACAGCTCATGCCTGCCCTTCTCCCGTTGAGCTCCCAGCATCCCCACCAGGGACTGCACTTTGATTGACAGGTCATCTAGTGAGCGATTGTCTGTGGCTGGGGGTAGGCGGTCAATATGCCTTATCTCCTGGATTACGTAATCCCATATACGTCCATATCTTTGATCCAGCGCTGCAAGGGCCCCTGTGTATGGGGTCGAGGAGGTAGCATAGGCTAGCGCTATATTGTGCGCTCGCGGTACTTTCAGGTGCTTCAATAATATTGCATACTTGTGGCGTTCATCAGCGACATCCACCATCATTGTCTCTAAACACATCCGGAGCTCCGTGTACTGTGCTCGACTCTCATAAGCGAAGTCTGGGAATGACGGCGTGGCGTTGTATGACGCTGTGGATGGCTGATACATCGGCGAGCGTTGGGGGAGAGACCTCCTGGGCGAGTCCCCTCTTGCGCCTCGCTGTGGGCTGGTACTGGCAGGGTACCATGGCCCGCTGGTCCAGGTACTGTTCCTCGGGGCTGGTCGTGCGTCGTGCTCACCCGTAAATAGAGTCGGGGGTCTGTAGCGCAGCGCCGCGGGGGTATAGCCTGGACTGTATGGGACCTCCTGGTCCGGTGGAGTACTGTGCTGTCGTCGGGCTTGGTTCTCCTCTTCTCCCTCTTCTTCTTCTATCAAATCTTCCAGATCTTGTAATCGTTTATTTAGCTTCTCCGCAGTGTAGGCCGCTCCTTCCTTGTAGCTGGGTCTCGCTTGGACCGGTATGGGAAGGGGGTCTGCGGGGGGTCTAGACTCGGTCTGTTGGTCAAGTTAAGGGTCGCTTGCTCGTTGCGGTGACGCTGCTCTTGACTGCTGTCTCGACGAGTTCCTTGAGCCCCTGGCGGAGGGAGAGGGAGTTGTCCTTTTGATCAGCTGCTCTATTAGTTGCGCTTGTAGTCTGTCGCGCTCTGCGTCTCTTTGGGCACCGGCAGCGGTGCGCTGGGCGTCGGCGGCGGCGCGCTCTGTTTCTCTTTGGGCACCGGCAGCGGCGCGCTGGGCGTCGGCCCGGTCTCTTGCCATATTCTCTTCCATCTGGAAGCGTCTCATCTCCAGACTTGTGCGCTGTTCTTCGCTCCGTTGCTGTGCTTGGAGGTGTTCGCGCTCGCTGGTCGCCTGTGCTTGGAGACGTTCGCGCTCGCTAAGCGTCTGTGCTTGGAGCCGATCGCGTTCGGTAGAGGCTGTCAGGCTGACGAGGAACGCCTGTTGTAGTATCCTCTCCGCTTCGTTGGGGGAAGGCGGTAGTGGAGGTGAGCCGCTCCTGCGTGAACCGCTCCTGGGGGTACTCGTTGGGGAGTCCTGGAGCTCTAGTTCCTCGGTGCTCTCCTCTTCTTCTTCCGTGCAGAGTTCTCTCTCTGCGGGGTTGTCTTCCTCCCGGGGCGTGTCGGGGACTACTTCTTTAGTAGTGGCGGGGGGTAAAGGCATGTCAATTCCCTCCTGGTCCCCACCGTGGGCTTGGTCAGTTACATTAGGACCTACTAGGGCCTCTGTGGTCGGGGAAACCTGGTCGTTAAGGTCAGACATAATTTTACTTTCTACTTTTACCACGTTTACCGTTTGTCGAAGGCTAGGTAGTTGACTGACAGTGTAAGCCTCTAAGTACTGAGGTGTCTGTCGTCTGCGCCGCGGGCGTTCTAGGTTAGGAGGATCGTTTCGTGGAGTGTTCATCATAGGCCATTTCGATATTAATAACACTATATTAATATTACACTAGTTACCCTCCGGCTCGAAGGACCAATTGTAGCTGAGGGGTACAATTCCCTGACTGTATTGTTAGATATGATATTTAATACCACTACCTCATGTACTTTAACTTCTGGCCACCCAGTACAAGATATAAGTATGATGAACACTTTCCCACCTGATGAAACGAACCAACACAAATGTACCAAATCGAATATTTAATACAGCAAAAGGTGTATACAACATTCACTTAATTACATTTATGATTTGAAATATTGAATCTGCACTTTTATGGCAAATGAGTATTCGTAGGTAAATCAACATTGAATGTCCAATCTCTGGTTGCGCAGGGAGTAAGTATACAACCTGGAATATTTAGGAAACGATAGCGATGGTACTTAAATGATTATAGCTGGATACACTAAGGGGGGGGGGGGGGTCCCGCTGGTTGTAAGACAGTAGGAGGGGGGGGTTAGAGAAGCCGCTGGCGGTATCCCATCTGGCCGACGGTGTCTTGGGAGAATCCAAAGTCTTGGACACAGTGCCCACAGAACCTCGGGCCGCAGACGAATACAGCTGGACCCTCTGTGGAACGGTATCTGCCGGTCCACAACGGAGAGACGTGATGCGACCTCACGTGTAGAGCGCCGCCTCACCTGGAGTCCTCTCCGGGGGGTAATTCCAACACTCGACAGTGTTGGCCTTTATCCATGGAATAATCAAAGCACACAAAGCATAATCCAAGAGCCGTGGAAGGCTCGCCGTCGTCGGGTAGAGTAATCCAATATACAGGTCCAGTCGCTCTTGACCCGGAGCTCCTCGGATGCAATCACCACTAGGGGTCTGACCAGCCTGGATAAGCGTCCAGATAACATCAGGAACGATGGGGGTACTGATAACTGTAGAACTCGAACCGAACGATGCACCATACATAAATAGACTATTATTAGCTTAATAGAATACGTCCAACTCGACGGTATGGTGCCAAACTATGACCATTCAACTATTAATCTACACGATATCTCAATGCCTATTCTGGGCCAAGTAGGCCCTACTACACCGCACGTGCGTCGTGGGGAGGCTTTTGCGTCTGTCACTCTGTTGGAGGGTAAAGAACTGGACTAAAAGGAAGTTCTACTTTACGAGCGCCATATATATATGCGCTATGAACAAATAGTACCATTCGTATTTCGCCCGGCATATTACTGCGCGGAACCGGGGGTTGCCTCGACATGTTAGGCGGCACGATTGAACTTGGACCTAGGGGTATGGCAACCTGGCGCCAGGTTCTCGTCCAATGGTAGAATGAAACTATTATGGGCTGTTTAGTAGAAACGGGGATATTCAATGCATATTGTACAAGGAATATACAGGGGATATCAAACGATATACAAATACAATTAAATATATATATATAAATAAATATACATATTCGGTTTAATCTGATCCTTCACAACAGTTGCCTCTCCCGGATTATACAGACATTCCAAAGAGGAAAATATATCTATATAGCACTTTAACCTATTCCTAAACTAACGTATCGATGATAATATACATTCTAAATGCAGTTGTGACATGTTCATGACGTTTATACTTGAATACGTTTGAAAGTAAAATTGCTAGTTTTATAGAACAGTCCAGAAATATGACCATTATGTCATTTGCGGGTCACACGGGCGGGAGAGGTTAAGTGTATAGTTAATTTATTTTTTACAGTTTTTGTATTTTTCTGACATGGGGGCTCAACAATAAATTATAAATGACAATCAGAAATGTTAAAGGAAAACTCCAGACAAGAAGATAGGCTTAGGGAACGCCCGCACCGTTAGCGTAGCTTAGCTTCATCACTGGAAGTGGGTCAGACCTTTACCCTGAAGTTCCCTACAGTCCCCTACAGTCACGAAATACACTCCAAATACAACTCCAAAACGTTCCTGTAAACATGTTGTGACCTGTGTATTTACCACGTGGATAAAAACATCTCAATGAGAATCATTTTTTAGATAAAGGTTAAATAATTGTTTTAACATTTAAGGATGGGTATATATGTTTTATAAAGTATGTACATTTAAAGAAAATCAATAAACAGATTTATAAAATAATTACAAATAGAATTGTTATGGAAAAATTATCAAATAATTTTTTGTACAGCCTATTTGATGTGTTCTTTATTCTTTTAATCAGGATTTAGCATAGTAGTTTACATTACTGTATATATATATCCAGAATTTCTCTTTTCATTGAAGCATCATGGGAGGACATATTGGAATATGGAGATTTTCTTCAGATTCATCACAGTATTATGTCACCTTGAAAATGATGGTAATGATAATCATGGAAAAACATGCATAGAAAGAATTAATAGGGATATATTTAGAAAGGTTTTGTCTAGTCTTTGCATGATTTATTTCAAGCATCTGTATGAACACTGAAGATGGATGTACCCTTTAGAGCCTTACCTCCTCCTTCATTCACAGTTTCTTTAAGTCCTGGTGTTTTAATACAGTCCACCAAGTAGACAGACAGCTCCTTTAGTTCCAGCTGAGAGAGGTGACTGCAAGACGCCATCTCCTCCACTGTACTGGATATCAATGGGGCTGTGGCCTAAAAATACCAGATAAAAAACAGTAACAATAAGAGTCTTGCAAAGTACAACGTTCACTCTCTCCAGAGTAATTGTAGATTGACATATTTGGGTGAGTGTTTTTTTTAATTTATGTTAGACATGTCTTTGTCACTGGTACTTGATAATGAGTGTGTCACCTTAAAGGGATAGTTCAGAGTTCTGGACATCAAGTGGTATAAAATACTATAGTATTATAGTTGATGCAGTGCCCTCAGTTTACACACCGAGTCTCGTGGTCGGAGTTCTGACCTGGCAGAAGTTTTAATCACCCACAGCAGAAAACAGCGTGCCTCATTTCCTATGTTTCAAGACCCAGCATTTAGTGACTACCTCACACTGAGACTAGTTCAACACATCATGTCACTCTGAAGCATTTAGTGACGTCACATTGAGACTAGTTCAACACATCATGTCAGGGCTTTACAGTGCAACCATATTGCTCACATATGCCCCTAGAAATATGTGTGTGCGAACCGGAAAAATCAATTACTCGCACGGTGTGCGAGGGAAGATTACAGCCTCAGTCGTGCTTTTTTTCTTTCTCCGCTGATAAATCGTTAAGAAACTACAAGTCCCACATTGCACTCAAGCCAACGGTCCAATCACACTAGAGTGACGTGACTGGTTTCAAGGGAAATAAGGAAATTACCAATTGGAAGCGCTCATTCGCTTTTTTACTTCCTGAAAGTCCGCCATTGCGATATGCGAGAGTTTTTCGAGACACAAGTAACATTAAATTAATGTAACTTATTCTAGTCTTACCAATAGCAATAGATTTTAGAACACCTAGATTTATCGATAGCAATAGTAATATAACGTTAATGCAACAAAACGAATGCCTTGCTTTGTTAATCATAACGTTGATGCAGTAGCGTATGTCGTTGTGTTGGCTGTAACGGACATGACAATAACATAGCACTGTGTACACATTAAAATTGCGATAATCGATTCTAACATTTTCAAATCGATGCAGTTGAATTTTCCCCTTAGGATCGATGCATTGTTACACCCCTACACCAAAGTCACTGGCCCACTGTGCATGTGTGTATGTGTGTGTGTGCGCTAACTTGGCTAGCGTTATCAACAGCAGAGGTGGGTGAAAGCGGTGTGATGTAATTGGCAGAATCGACTGTCAATCAATGGTCTACCTGACACGCAAACTCATAAACAATGTTTCTGTACTGGAGGTATACAGTATTTCAATAGGCAACCCTGAAAGGATTATTTTTCTAGAAGAGCAACACTAGCCAAAACATAGGCATTGTATGCATAAAAGGGGCAAAAGCTAAAGTTAAAGGAAAACTCCAACATTTTGGGAAATTAGCTTATTTAACATCTTCCCTGGAGTTAGACAATTTTATTTTGCGCGAAAGATACCGGAGAATGAGAAGTCAGGCGAGGCAGCTCATGTTACAGAGGTGATGGTTAACGTTAACCAAGATACTGACGCTAGCCAGCATGCTAGCGAAGTTGGCCAAGCTAGCGAGGCTACACCCACTGTAGCACCCAATGTAGCCACTGTAGCTAGCGAAGTTACACCCACTGGAGCCGGAGGGAAGACATACAAATTTAACGTGAATTGGCTAAACATTTCCCCATGGCTAGAGTTCGAAAACAATGTCATGTTTTGTAAATATTGCAAAGTAGGATCGATGCATTGCTATGCATTGTTACACCCCTACAACTGGCCCACTGTGTATGTGTGTACAGCTAACTTGGCTAGCGTTATCAACCGCAGAGGTGGGCACCGGACGGCCAGAGTGCAAGCGGTGTGGCAATAGGGTCTAGCTGCAGCGTCGGACGGCCAGAGTGCAACGGTGTGACGTCGTAATCGACAGAATCAATGGTCTACCTGACACGCAAACTCATAAACAATGTTTCTGTACTGGGGCGGCTACGTGGCGTAGTGGGCAAGGCGCTCGCCACGAAATCTGGAGACGCTGGGCTTGCCTGTTCGAGCCCCGCTCTCCACATTTGCTTTCAGTTTAGCTGGTCGTCCGTACTAATACACATTGGCCGTATTAGGGGGTGGGAAACTGATGGGTGGGGATCGGGCGTTGTGGACAGCGACTCCTACAGGTCGGTTGGTGCGCCTGCGCAGTAGAATCAGGAAGTGTCGGGGGCAGCGTGAGCCTCCCACGCGTTACTCCTCGCAACTGAGAGATCGAGCTGCGCAGGTGAAAAGATGCGACTGCTGTTACCTCAAGTACCGGAGGGGACTTGTGCTATGTATGACTTAGTCCACATTGCAGCCGGCTTGTGGGAGGCAAGAAACAGCGTTCGTGACAGGGGAGGGTTGAATTGGATCATACGAAATTGGGATGGGAGAAAATATAGAAAATGGGAGAAAAAGTGGATAAAAAAAAAAAAAAAATCTGTACTGGAGGTGTACAGTATTTCAATAGGCAACCCTGAAAGGATTATTTTTCTAAAAGAGCAACACTAGCTCCCCCCTCTACTGATGGCCCTGGTTGTAAAGCCAGTGTCTCCTTTTTGTTCAATGTCACTGCCTTTCTTATCAGGCCTAGTTGTTGGCTACAACTTTGCCATAGTAGGCATTAATCACTTAATTAATAGTTCAAATGTCTGTGTCCCATTCCCGTTTTCACACGCAGATGATACACACACACAGTGGGCCAGTGACTTTGGTGGTATGTGCTATTGCACAGATGTGTCCCGTGCCCGTTTGCACGCACAGTACAAATATACATTTATTTTTGAAAAAAAAAAACTCTGTTACTTGACATATTTTCACTGTGCTCCTAAATATTTTTGGGTGCTCCTAAATTTCTTTGTGTGCTCCTAATTCTTTTCATTTAGGAGCACCTGTGCCCCTAGTGAAAAAGGTTAGCATAGAGCCCTGCTTTTGTAGCAGTAGTTTGATTTGATAGTTTATTTGATAGGGACAGCACATGTTAATGAACATCAAATACAAAATGTAAACATGCAGGGTTGTAGCAAGAGCTAATTTACACCAGGAGACAGCTCAACTCTTTCAATAAATAAATAAATAGCCTGCTTAGGGTAAAGCATGGTGACAATCAATGAAAAAAACAACAATAAAAACAAGAAACAAGTTACATAAACTAAATCAGATTAAAAATTATCACAGTTCTGGTTTGCCTTAAGATGCAGTTTAAGATGGGTCTTGGACATAGAGTATGTGGGGCACTCTCTAATCACAACTGGTAGGCTATTCCAGTAGTTACCACATTTAACAGAGAACACAGTTTTAGCAAAGGTAGTATACCGAAAAGGCACCTTACAGTCCCCTCTACTGATGGCCCTGGTGGTAATGCCAGTGTCTCCTTTTTGTTCAATGTCACTGCCTTTTTTATTAGGCCTAGTTGTTGGCTACAACTTTGCCACAGTAGGCATTAATCACTTAATAGTTCAAATGTCTGTGTCCCATTCCCATTTGCACATGCAGATACACACACACACGCACACAGTGGGCCAGTGACTTTGGTGGTATGTGCTATTTCACAGATGTGTGTCCCGTTCCCGTTTGCACGCACGCACGCACAGTACAAATATACATTTATTTAAAATAAATAAAAAAATAAACTGTTACTTGAAATATTTTCACTGTGCTCCTAAATATTTTTGTGTGCTCCTAAATGTTTTCATTTAGGAGCACATGTGCTCCTTGGGGAAAAGGTTAGCGTAGAGCCCTGCATGTCACTCTGAAGCATTTACACTTGTCACACTGAGACTAGTTCCAACACATCATCTCACTCTGAAGCAGAGGACATGTTTTCTGCTGTGGATGATTAAAACGTTTGCCTGGTTATTGTGTGGAATAACACTTTTTTGTCTCATGACCTTGTTTGCTGCCTATCTGAAGCTTCCCGGTTCACTCAGAAGCAGGCCAGAACTCAGACCAGGGTACTCTGCAAGTTAAGCTAATGACATTGCATCAACTATACTACTAGCAAGTATTTCATACCACTTACTGTCCAAAAATCCAAACTATCCCTTTAACTCACAAGTCAGACAAGTGTTTGGCCATGCCAAGTTTCCCCACATGCTGGGGTACAAGATGGGCCAAACAGGGTATTACAGGGTTCCCACGGTACCTGGAAAACATTGAAAACATGAGATTAATTTTTTCATTTTCCAGGTATGGAAAGGCATGGAAACCGAGCAAAAGTGACCAATTACATGGAAATAGAAACAGTTGTCCTGGAAAATTTTATTGGATGATGTGTAATAAAATTTAACTATTGAGCACAGAATTAACATGAGTTTATTAAAAACCCTTTACATGTGAACAGCTTTTACTGTAGATCGAAATGGATGATCCCATGTTGTAGAGCATGCTCTTGGCATCCTATATTGGATGTTGGAATTTGATGCAGGCAACTTGGTGAGCCAAGGGAGCCTTGGCATCTACAGTGAAACTTGAGTGAAACTTCTTATGCAAGTTTATCCTCAAATGTAAGTAGCTGTGTTTTAACTGTGTGGTAAACCTGGGTTTATCAACGTTAGTTAGTAAGCAGTGCAATCTTGCTAACTAGCTAGCCAACGTTAGCTCTCATAACGAGCCAGTTAGCCAGCGCCAGGTACAGTAGCTAGCCAACGTTAGCTCTCATAACGAGCCAGTTAGCCAGCGCCAGGTACAGTAGCTAGCCAACGTTAGCTCTCATAACGAGCCAGTTAGCCAGCGCCAGGTACAGTAGCTAGCCAACGTTAGCTCTCATAACGAGCCAGTTAGCCAGCGCCAGGTACAGTAGCTAGCCAACGTTAGCTCTCATAACGAGCCAGTTAGCCAGCACCAGGTACAGTAGCTAGCCAACGTTAGCTCTCATAACGAGCCAGTTAGCCAGCGCCAGGTACAGTAGCTAGCCAACGTTAGCTCTCATAACGAGCCAGTTAGCCAGCGCCAGGTACAGTAGCTACCAACGTTAGCTCTCATAACGTTAGCCAGCGCCGGGTACAGTAGCTAGCCAACGTTAGCTCTCATAACGAGCCAGTTAGCCAGGAAGAGAAGAGGCCGCGAAGATGGAAGAGGAGGATGACTGAGGAAAAGGGAGAACAGTGGAGAGGAGTTGAGAAGAGTAGGAAGAGAAGACAGGAGCGGATACGAGGGGAGGTGTGGAGAGAAGAGGACAGGATGAGATAGGAGAGGAGTGGAAGAGAGAACATATATCAATCCCAGTGCTCATGTGTTCCAGTTCAATAAATTGTTGTTCATCTACAGCTTGTTGCATTATTTCATGCATTGATATTATCAATAAGACATAATCTCTAAGCATTTACAATGTAGCCTTGACTGGCACATCTTTTAAATCAAGTAAGTAGTCAGGTGTCCTAGGGGGTTGTGTGTGTGAGGGGAGGGGGGCGCGGATGGGGGCGGAAAACTTCAGGGGCCTATAGATCATCACTTAATATGGTACCTGGAAAATCAGGAGGTAGTATGGAAAAAAAATTCAAGGCAAGCGTGGGAACCCTGTATTATGCTGCTTGGAGTTTAATCAAATCACATGCTCTATTGGTGTCAGATTTTAAGCTTTGGGGAAATCCCCCCAATCCTGTTACCCTGTTTTAGCCTGGCATGGCCCGATACCCGTAATACATCCCTGGAAGGCAATCGTTCACTAGGTCAAACTTTGAATTTGTTCATAACATATTCACTTATGCTCAACCAATGTATTGAAGAGTATACACTTTGTTTGGATTGTAATAAGGGGTGTGTGCACAGATAACTGGTTTGCCAGCTAACCACTTATTTGAAATTAACCAGATATTCAATTAACCAGATATTCAAAACGGTTCATTTGTAAATTATTTTGATACTGATATCAAAAAGATGTCATATCACATTGTAACTGGTATTGGAAAACTCAATACCATAATAATGTCAAAACTAGCAAAGAGTCTACCCAAAAAGAGTAGATTCCATGTTTATCGACAGGGAGGGCAGGGGGATCTCCTCTGCTCTCAAAATAGTCTGGGAAAAGGACTTAGGGGTCACATTTGAGGAGGAGGACTGGGACATAATCTCGGGGATCCCCAAACAGGTGTCCAGGGATATTAGAACAAGGCTAATACAATTCAAGATCTTCCACAGCATTTATTGGACCCCCTCTACAATGTATAGACTGGGCCTGAAAGAGAACCCAGATTGCTGGAAATGCCAGACAGGGGAGGGGGACCTAGTCCATGCACTTTGGTCATGTCCGAAAATCATAGATTTCTGGAGTAACATCCATGACTACATCACAGAGGTCACAGGGAAGCAGTATGAGTTCTGCTCTGGTTTATATATCCTGGGGGATCCCTGCAGTCTTAGCCATATCGCAAAGCCCCTAGCTGATTGGATACAGACTAATAATAATAATAATAATAAATAAAATTTATATAGCGCCTTTCATAGAACCCAAGGTCGCTTTACAATCAGGACAAAAAATAGGGCAAGGAAAGTAGGGGGGGGAGGGGGAAGAGGGGATGAGGGAAAGTAGGGGATAATGGACCTAATTTAATCTAAAACTAACTGATGGGGAAAGCCTTGGTGAAGAGGTGTGTTTTTAGAGCGGATTTGAAGGTGTCCAGGGTTGGGGCGTTGCGGATTTCGGGGGGGAGAGAGTTCCAGAGGGTAGGGGACGCCACGCTGAAGGCTCTGTCCCCAAAAGTCCGTAACCTGGTACGAGGGATGGAGAGGAGACCTAGATCAGAGGATCGTAGGTTCCGGGATGGAGTGTACTGGTGGAGGAGATCAGACAGGTACCGGGGGGCGAGGGCATGGAGGGATTTGTAGGTGAAGAGCAGGAGTTTGAAGGTGATGCGGAACCTGACTGGAAGCCAGTGGAGATGGATGAGGGTGGGGGTGATGTGCTGCCAGGGCTTGGTGTGAGTGAGAACCCTGGCAGCTGAGTTCTGGACATACTGGAGCCTGTCCAGGGCTTTGCTGGGTACCCCGAACAGGACTCCATTACAGTAGTCCAACCGGGAGGTGACAAATGAGTGGATCAGGGTCTCCGCCACAGAGTCTGAGAGTGAGGGTCGGAGACGGGAGATGTTCCTGAGGTGGTAGAAGGCAGACTTGGTGACAGATTTATCTAGTATTATGATAGGTAAACAGATCATAATGAGAGGCTGGAAGGCACCAGAAAGCCTGTCATTTCGAGAGTGGAGTGGCGAACTGGGTAGGGTAGCTGCCTATGAGAAGATATCCTTTAGTTTAAGAGAGAAAGGAGAAAAATATATTAGCAAATGGGGAAAATATCTGCAATTTCACAACATTATAACTGGAGGGGGGGCACACTTGCCTAAGACAGCGACGATGCACATGAGTATTTATTTTTTATTTAACCTTTATTTATCCAGGCAAGCAATTAAGAACAAATTCTTATCTTATTCGTATCTCTATACAAGTGTGAGTAAATAGGCTTCGGAGGCGTAAAGGTGGGGAAGGTACAGATACTTTGGATCACACTGGACCAGTGAGAGTAGAGGGTACGGCTCAGGTGCAGGAGAAAGAAACTTAGGTGAAAGAATACCTGACAAATGCATTATGTACATGTCGACAAGATTGGCTCTATGTATTTTTATTTTTTTTAGTTTTGTGTTGTTTCTTTTTGCTCTGTTAGTACTTTTCATTATATTGTTGGGTTTAGTTTTTTTTTTTTTTTTTTTTTCTCATTTGTGTTTTTTTTCTGTCTTCCCCCCATGTGGGGCGGTGGAATTGTAGCCTGGATCTTAGTGGTCTAGGTGTGTGTGTTGTCCTTCAGGACCGACCCATGTTGATTCACAAGATATGTCATCATTAATTTGTATTGTCCTGAAGTGCAAAAAGAAAAAAGAAAACTCAATAAAGTATAAGTCATAAAAAAAAAAAAAAGGGAAAACTCAATACCATAATAATGTCAAAACTAGCAAAGAGTCTACCCAAAAAGAGTAGATTCCTGAACTCCTACAGTCTACAGTCTAAGGAGAACCTGCCTTTTCTCAGTCCTTGCCCCACAATGGTGGAATGAACTACCCACCCCAGTTAGGACAGCCAAAACCCGTCCAATCTTTCACCGTCAACTAAAGACGCACTGCTTCAACCATTATCTCAAATAAAAAATAAATCTAACCCTAACTAACCTTACTGTCATGCACTTGACCTAATAAACTAACCTACACTGTAGCACTCAACACTTTGATGAACATTGTTACTCAGCTGATAGAGTTGTGCCCTTCCTGATGACTTGTCGTACAGAACTTGGATAAAAGCGTCAGCTAAATGACTAAATGTAAATGTAAGGTCGCTTTCACACCTGAGCTCTTTGGTCCGCTTTAAATCGAACCCTGGTTTGTTTCCTCGGATAGTCCGGTTGGTTTTGGGTGGTGTGAAAGCTCCTTCGACCAAACAAGTGAACTCAGATGTCGCTCTGTAGCCAAAATGGCCAATATGTGCCCACTTCTATCATTGTTATATCCAAGGGCGTGCCACAGGGATCGGTCCTGGGACCCTTATTATACATTTTATATATTAACAGTCTTGATAAAAATGTCTCAAATACTAAGATTTCATTTGTATGCCAATGATACTCTGATATACTGCTCTGTGTCTACATTACATCAGGCTCTTTGTCAACTACAACTTCTTTTTAATATTGTACAATGTACCCTGTGTGACTTAAAACTTGTTTTGAACGCTGACAAAACTAAACTGATGGTGTTTTCAAATGCTAAATCCAAGCCACTGAACCGTCCCTCTATCGCCACTTTTCAGGGCCTTGAGATTGAGACTGTATCTCAATATAAGTATCTAGGATTCATAATTGATGATTCTCTTTATTTTAAGCCTCACACTCAGCAACTAGCTAAAAAACTGAAGTTCAAACTGGGTTTTTATTTTAGGAACAAGGCTGGTTTCTCCTTCGAGGCTAAAAAGAGGCTGGTTGCTGCCACTTTTATGTCTGTGCTGGACTATGGCGATGTTATATACATGCATGCATCCTTGAAATGCCTACACTCGCTGGATTCTGTCTACCATGGAGCGCTGAGATTTATCACACATTTTTAAAGTCCTTACTCATCACTGTACTTTGTATTCTCGGGTGGGATGGTCTGCCCTGTCCACCCGCAGAATCAACCATTGGCATATCCTTATTTATAAGGCTATCCTTGGACTGCTGCCAACTTACCTACAGATGTACATTCTGCAAAAAAGTATGGGCAGTTATGGTCTTTGTTCCCAGAGCTTATTTTTACTAACTGTCCCTCGGGTCCGTACTGAACTGGGAAAAAGGGGGTTCAGGTATGCAGCTCCCTCCACCTGGAATCAGCTACAAAACCACCTGAATTTGCATGAGCTGCTCTCACTGGTTGCTTTTAAAAACACTTCTAAGTTATATGGAATCCAGCACATCTGGCTGCAGATGTTTTGAATGACTATGAATGGTTCTGTGAATTGTCCTTGTTTTTTTTGTTTTAATTGCTATATGTTTTTATTTTTTTATTTTATTGCTTTCGTCTGTAAATGTGAAATTGTAACTGTGCTGCTGCCTATCTTGGCCAGGACACTCTTGTAAAATATGTTTAATCTCAATAAGACTTTTTCTGGTTAAATAAAGGTTAAATAAGAAATATTTAAAAAATGTTTTTAGAGTGGAGGAGTCAACCCTTTTTCATCCACTAGTCAACCCTAAGTAAGATCTGGTCACATGATTTTTTGTTCATCCACTAGTGATATATTTTGTTCATAATAGCCCAACCATAAGCATAACAACTGAAGCATAATACCACCTCAGAGAGCATATGGTGTTGGCTAGGTCCGGCTATGTGCTCATCTTTCTTGTCTGCAGCCGGTGAAACAGCTCTCGCATGTTTGTTGGGGCCGTCACTGAGGTCATTCTTTCCCTGGGACATCTTCACTGGACACGGCTCTGTAAAGTCCATAAGATCATAATTTAAAGCAGATGAAAATAATGTTCAGTTAGGCTGTATGGATATAGCAATTGTACACTAGAAATGTAGTAATCAATGTAATATATAATTTAATAAAGTATTTAAACAAAGTTTAAGGTTTCTCCGCTCTCTTTTTGTCTCTTCCACATGCTTGTTTTGATTCTGTAGGTGGGGGGGGGGGGGGGGGATCTTAATCTTTACTTTCCTGATATGTATCTCCATTCTGGTAATTTCAGTTTGCTGTCTCTCCTTCGAATTCCTCGAATACGTTTTTTATGCTCCTCTCTTACACATCTTTGTAAACAAACTACTGCTTTCTAGCGCTGCTTCCTTAGCATGGCATGGCATCCAAGGTAATAAAAAAAGTCAACCAACGAACTAGATTCTTGTACCGGATCTCCTCTCTGGTAAACAAGAATACCCTGAAGACTCTGGCAGGAGCACTCATTCAAAGGTACTACGACTATGCTTGCACCTCATGGTACCAAAGCACCTCAAAGGCGCTAAAAACAAGATTACAAACATCACAAAACAAACTGGTCAGACTACTACTTGACCTTACTCCTAGAACCCACCTCATCCCTAACCACTTTGACAACCTAGGATGGCTTAGAGTAGACGACAGAGTACAGCAACTTGCAATGGGCCTGGTCTACAAGATACACTACACGACCAAGGTACCCATCCATGTACATGTCAAAACACTTCCCAAAGGTCAGTGAATACCACGATCACAACACCAGAGGGAGTTCCACAAATCATGTTAAACCCAGATTCGGCACAAACAAGGGACTAAACACGTTTCGCAATTATGCCACATCAATGTGGAACGCCCTACCCAAAGCTGTAAAGGAATGTGAATCACTACCCACATTCAAAACCGCTAATTCGAAACTGGCCCCTGTAAATGTCCAAACCCCCCCTCCTAATGTACAGTCTCCTCCCCATCATATGTATATAATCTCTGTCAGGATCTATGGGTAACAGTACTGTATATTTGCATATGATATATGTCACAAATGTAACAGTACTATATACCTGTATGTCATGTATGTTGTGTATGTCATAAATGTCACTATGAGTTGAAAATGGGGGACCCTGATGTAAACAAGACAAACGTCTTTCTCTGGTCTGCATCCCCGTAACAATTGTGTGTAAGAATAGAAATGGTAGAAAAGTGTGAAATAATGTAACCTCAAAGGATATCCCTGTTGATAAGTGGTGTAAGAATATAGTCCAAAATACATTTAGGTGATTTAACAAACTTACTTGGTGTTTCTTTATCTCACGTTCAGACGTCAGAACATTCAAGGTGGCGACCAAACTCTACTCTAGTTCATACTGCTCCTTAGTCCATTCAAATACTTCACATATCTCTCCAGCAGCTGCAGTTAGTCCGTTCTTTACACGATCTCTACATTCTATACACGATCTCTACATTCTATATAATAGTTTATGTATTATATTATGTTCAGAATCACAAGTTAGCATTAGTCCGTTCTTTACACGATCTCTACATTCTAGATCTGTTCAGAATCACAAGTTAGCTTTAGCCCGTTAGCAACATACAACGAGGAGAAGCTACACAAAGCCTTGACGTCATTTCCGCTGGGGCGGGGACCAACTCTAACTTCGCCAGCAGATGGCGCTCGAAGTGCAGTAAGTGTAAAATGAAGTGCAGCAAATGGGAGGTTTGCACAAAACACTGACTAATAAAATAAAATTTTGGAGGATATGTTTTTATTCTAAACAGACACACTGACTCTCACAACAAACGTCCTAGATCAGATTAGATTCAGATTTATTATCATCATACCGCACAAGTTCAGTAGAATGAAAATAAGTTCTAACCAGAGTGCATGTAACAGATAAAGTATATCTACAGTGTGTACAGTGTACAGAATTGTATACAGGTATTATGCAGATATATCCATACTGATATAGATAAGTGTATACGGTATACAGTGTTGCAGTTTCTGGCCAGAGGTCCCACCTCTTCTCTGCCAGCGGGATCGACTGCAGAGACACATGCAGGAGCTCCACAGCAGTCTGGAGCTGATGGACAAACTTCAACATAAGATCCCCTCCTGACACCACTGCTGCTACTACTGCCCTCTCCTCCTGCCTCCTGAAATAAACATCTGGATGAACCACAACCTTCTCCCAACTCAACAGTACTAAAACTGAAATCCTTCTATTAGGCCCACCTCACCTTCTCCGTAAAAACCCTGACTGCTCCATATCCATCAACAGCCACTCTATCCTCCCCTCCCCCACAGTGAAAAACTTGGGTGTTCTGTTTGACCCCAAACTATCATTTGAACCACACATCAATAACATCACCAAGGCATAAAGGTGACCAGTTTGAGAGATTTCTGTAGGTTGTTCCAGTCCCTGGCAGCAGCAGCCCTGAATGACGTTTGACCTAAACTAACGTTACAACTAACCTAAAGTTAGTTTAGGTTTGTGTTAACGTTAGATAATGTACAAAATAAACATTTTCCGCTGCTATAAACATGACACTTTTATTTTGAAAACCCCAGAAAGGAAGTCATTATATTTGCTTTACCATCCTGTTCTGCGTTAGCTCCGGTTATCTCCGAGCGTCCAGTAGTTAGTAGTATATTATCAATACCAGCCATTGGATTACTGTTTTCTAAATTGGGGAGGCTTTTAATCGTCAAGGTAAGAGGATTTTAAGTCATGGTATCCATAAACTTCAATCGGTTCGGATCCTTTGAAGGAATGAGAATATCAACAAACCTGTAGGGAACGTCAGGCTACTGTCCTGCCTCACTTCCTGTGATGAAGCTAAGCTATGCTAACGGAGCGACTGTTCCCAAAGCTAAATGCACGCACAGAGACAAAAAAGGTATGCATCTTCTTGTCTAACTCCAGGGAAGATGTTAAATAAGCGAATTTCCCAAAATGTTGGAGTTTTCCTTTAAGGACTATAACTGTTGATATATATATAATAATACATTAGCTAGGGTCTTAAGGACTATAACTGTGGATAGCCGTTGTCGATTGTGTTTAAATATGCTGAGTTGTAATTTTTATGTATTGTTGTTCCGGCGATTAAGCTAAGCTAACGTGCTAGCTAACGTCAGCTGTCATTTGTTGCCATAGCAGCAGTAAACATTCACATATGGGCTAATGGCATGTAAACAGACAGAGCATTTAGTATTTAGTAAACATATAGAAAATAATTAGTTTAATTTATGATACTTACCATTGCATTGCATTTATTGAAATCTATTTTTATTTTTAATTGAATTAATTAGCCTGTTATTGTTTATTGTTTATTGTTTATTAGCAAAGGATCCCCATTAGCTGACGCCAAGACGTCAACTAGTCTTCCTGGGGTCCGAGACGACATTAAAACATTACAACATAAGCGGTTAGGTGGCCGAGCGGAGATTGCGTTCGTCACCAGCCCCGGCGCTGTGAGCTCGATTCGCCTGTTCGAATCCAGCTCACAGCTCCGGGGTTGTCACCAGCTTGGCTGGCCGTCTGCACTGATACAATTGGCTGTATCAGAGGGTGGGAGAAGCTGGCGGGGTGGGTCCGGGTCGTTGTAAACAGCGACTCCTACAGTTCGGTCGGGGCGCCTGCTAAGCGCAGATTGGACGTGAGGGGGATAGTGTGGTCCTCCCACACGCTACGCCCTCTCAATGAGAATCCGCGCTGCCAGGTGAAAAGAAGCGGTGATTGGCTGGACGTGTGTCGGAGGAAGCACGTGGTAGCCTCCACTCTCCCAGATGATCTGACTGTGGGGGGTAAGTGCGCAGCGATCAGGAAGGGACTGGGAATTGGCATACGACTAACATTGGGATGGGAGAAAATCGGAGGAAAATGGAGGGAGAAAAAGACCAATAAAAAAAAAAAAACATTACAACATATACATTGCAATTAAAACATAATACAATTAAAACATAGCAAGACATACCAAATAAGGAAACACAACATAGCAAGACATACCAAATAAGGAAACACAACATAGCAAGACGTACCCACCGAGGAACCACAACAACATTAACACACAAACATATTATTAATTGGGGGACCCTGATTTTCTTTATCATAAATAGATCAATAGAGACGGTATTATATCCCCAATTATCATATCATGGGGTATCATTGGAAAGCCACACTCATTGGCTACAACCCTGTCCAAAGATTTTCGAGATCGCCAAATGATTGACGGAGCTAGAGCCCCGGGAGTCGGGGGTAGTAATGTGTACTTTTGCGTACTTTGGCGCACGCCTCACATATCGGCATGTCACCTGAAAGGGCAATCGACAGGCAACAAATAGGGCTTTAATTCTATATATTTATATTATATTAAAAGAAATGCACACCCGAGCCGCTAGAGGTCGGCAAAGTGGCATCGCGAATCGTCCTCATGAGGGCCCTTGGATGTTAATGTTTTTTTAAATTTTTTGTAGCCAAGAGTAAAGACCATAACCCTATCAAAACAGTAGTCAAAGTGTATATTTTCATTTTTACCGATGTTTTATACGATTGACCGAAAATAAGAATCTATCGGAAAAATGCAAATTAAATTATATCTCTTTTATCGTAAAACTGCAAGGAAATGACTAAATCCAGATTTAACCCTGCCATTGGAAAGAGGAGCCTTTTCCCTATCCATAGATGTATGATTTGGCCATAATAAGGTCAAGTTCAAGGTCAAATATGAATTTATAATTAAAATCGATTATCCTTTATTACTGTATCTACAAATCCTTCTGTTTAATCATCTTCCCTTTATTCATTTGCTTCGATTTTTTTATACACTTGATCTCAAGAAGGTGCTGAATGAGCCCAGTGAGCGAGCTCGGTTCCAGCACAATTGTAACATGGTGTTATTCACCGGCACATCATAATTTATATTCTCCTTATTTTCATTACAATTTACTCAAGCCTAGTAACAGACACAATATTTCTGACACTGGAAATACATACCCCCAGGCCCCTAGATGTTCCTAGATACCAAGAACATGCAAATTGGCCTTGTAGAAGTGGAGCAATCTTCCATTTACTTAGGCATGTACCTTTAGGCGAGATTTCTGAAAATAGGGCTACAGCTCAACAGGTTAGAGAATGTATTATTATTTTGGGATACTGCGATTGTTGCCATGTATATATTGTACATTGTACTAAGCAAGATCACTTGGCAGTTACATTGGAAATAAACCAAAGCCACTGAGGACCTGCCAACTCACTCTTTGTCTTCATTCATTCTTCCAGGGGTACTACAAGAACACTTACGGCCATTACAAACACCTTTTCCGTAAGTTTGTTCTTACAAACTTCTTCCGAAGGTAGTTACGAATATAGTTACATACACTTTCAATCATGAGGTCCATTGAGTTTGACTAATGATGCATTACTAAATACTAATATGTGTACACTGCAAGTGCTTTTATTGAGAGCAGTATCACATGTTTTAGCCTAGGCTACTATAGATGCCTAGCTAAGGAGCTAGCTAACTAAACAGTTACCTTTCTTAGTTGATTCTATGCTAACCAGTGTTCTCAATTTTGAAATAAAGCAGAAGTGTAAAAATTCTTCCCTAAGGGATAATTATCACAAATATACCCGGACTTTAAAGTTCAGTGTGAATTGGTTTTTAAAGCTAATTTAAGAGTGGTAGTAAACTTATAAGGGGGGTTAGCATCAGCCTATATACTAGTTACAGAATGCCATGGAGAGAAAGAAAACTGAAGAACATTAAAAAGCAGCTGACAAATGCGGTGAGAGGCAGCTTCTCCTTGAAAGATTGGGTCCAAAGCAACAACAGTCAGGGAGGAGATAAGGATAAAGGTATGGATTTGTGAGTCCTCACTGCTAGCTCAATGTACTAGCTTGTCTCGCAGAGCCATAATTTGGATTATCACTGAGAATCCGGTGCCAACATGGTCAAGAATACTCATTTTGGACAGAAGATGTGTCTTAAACATTTAAATTGACCAACCAATTGCTAGGTGCCCCTGCCCTTCAAACAGTCTGAGTCCGCCACTGCGTGAATGAGAGTGTGAAAAGTGTATCGATACATTTCCCCACAGCCCACTGTAGTACATTCAATTGCTTAGGCCAAAATGTATGAGACACTTTATAAACAACAAAGTGGCTAGTTAGGTAGCAAACTATTTGTTTTTGATCAAGGTCTTTTTATTGTACATTTTCAACTATACAAAACAGTAGGCTACATTGTGACACACATACAGAAATAAACATATTATGGGGTTACATTCTCTGCTTAAATTATTTCGACAAATGTCAAGAAAGGTTGCCAAATTGCAGAAAATCTCAAAACAGACCCTTCTGTAGCTTGATACATTGCATAATATAATCCAGTGGGATTAAAATGATAAAATCCAGCGTATTTTATTAGACTTTGTCTCAGGGACCCTCCATCTGAGAAGATCTTTGTTGTTGGATGTGATTTAGTCCAGAGATTAGCTTCTATAGCTGAGATAACAGTAGTAAGTGAAACCTATGATCAGGATAATCAGAATATACTGTATTCTCTCATTGGACTATTGGCCCCATTTTTCTGGGGACCCTCTGGAACTACTGGAAGGACTCCTGGTTTAAGAACCACTGGCTTAATACACGACAGCTGCTCCAAATCCTCTGAGTCTGGCTCTGGTGATAGTTACCTCATAATCGCCCTGTGCCCCGCAGTGGCGTGGAGCGACATAAAACAAAGTACATGGGGATCCTATTGAGTACACGGTTTAGTATGAGTGCATGGGGATCCTATTGAGTACACGGTTTAGTATGAGTACATGGGGATCCTATTGAGTACACGGTTTAGTATGAGTACATGGGGATCCTATTGAGTATACGGTTTAGTATGAGTACATGGGGATCCTATTGAGTATACGGTTTAGTATGAGTACATGGGGATCCTATTGAGTATACGGTTTAGTATGAGTGCATGGGGATCCTATTGAGTATACGGTTTAGTATGAGTACATGGGGATCCTATTGAGTATACGGTTTAGTATGAGTACATGGAGATCCTATTGAATATACTGTTTAGTATGAGTACATGGAGATCCTATTGAATATACTGTTTAGGATAAGTACATGGAGATCCTATTGAATATATTGTTTAGTATGAGTACATGGGGATCCTATTGAGTATACGGTCTAGTATGAGTACATGGGGATCCTATTGAATATACTGTTTAGTATGAGTACATGGGGATCCTATTGAATATATACGGTTTAGTATGAGTACATGGGGATCCTATTGAATATACTGTTTAGGATAAGTACATGGGGATCATATTGAATATACTGTTTAGGATAAGTACATGGGGATCCTATTATGTAAATTGGAAACTGTGTTTTGGGACCCGTTCTCTCTTCTTTTCAAGTCTACTCTGAGCTTAAACTGAACTAATGTTTTTTTTTTCAGTATGAGTTCTCACGTGTCTCTTCAGATTTTCTTTGCTATTGAACCCTTTTCCACAAACTGAACAACTAAATGGTTTCTCTCCTGCATGAGTCATCATGTGTCTCCTCAGATGTCCCTTCAAACTGAACACGTTCCCACAAACTGAACAACTAAATGGTTTCTCTCCAGTATGAGTCATCATGTGTCTCCTCAGATCTCCTTTCTGACTGAACCCTTTCCCACAAACTGAACAACTAAGTGGTTTCTCTCCTGTATGAGTCATCATGTGTGTCTTCAAATATCGCTTCGTACTGAACCCTTTCCCACAAACTGAACAACTAAATGGTTTCTCTCCAGTATGAGTTATTGCGTGTCTCTTCAGAACTCCTTTCTGACTGAACCCTTTCCCACAAACTGATCAACTAAATGGTTTCTCTCCAGTATGAGTCATCATGTGCGTCTTCAGATCTTCCTTCATACTGAACCCTTTCCCACAAACTGAACAACTAAATGGTTTCTCTCCTGTATGAGTCATCATGTGTCTCCTCAGAGCTTGCTTCCTACTGAACACTTTCCCACAAACTGAACAACCAAATGGTTTCTCTCCAATATGCTTATTTATGTGTATCTTCAGATCTCCCTGCTTTCTGAACCCAGGACTGCTGTTAGACAAACTTTGTATTTTCTGTGTCTTCTTTGTGTGGCCAGCTGGGGGGTATTGTGGGTGTGGCTCTGGCGTCGGCGTGTATTTCAGCCTGACCGGATGGCGGCTGAAACAAACACTGCTAGTTGGGAACGGGCGATGGCAGCAGCATTCATTTCCCCACGCATGTTACCAGACAAGAGAGAGGGTGGCGAGCAAATACTCAAGTGTCCTGGTGAGTAATTTAACTATAGTGTAAAGAGTTTATCATTATGGCATTATCATGTCGCTAGGTTTAGGTGCACTGATAAGTTGTTTATACCATGTTTGGTCTTCCCCAGGGAACGACAGACTGTGAACAGCGACGAGGCGGGGCGTTGTGCTTGCGCCTGGCGATACCAAGGTATCGCTCGCTCCGTTTGTTTGTGGTTACATGCACAGACTGTTGGGTATAAATAGTATAATACAGACTGTCCTGATTTCCCTCAGGTTGGGGGAATAGTCGTACCGTTGCGGTCCGGGTGTGTGCTGGGTGTGGCGTTTGCTACGCCGGGTGTTTCATTCAACGTGTAAGTTTAAGCTCTCTCTCGTTTGTGTCTAGTTTGTGTTCCATTGTATCGTTATGTGATTATAAGTGTTCGCCGTTTATAGTGTGCAACAAGCAGCATGTTAAGTGTTATATTATGCTTGGATATTCATTGTTCCATTTCCATGTCATAACAGGTGGTGGTCAACAGGTGGTCACTGTTTTTGCTACTTCAGGTTAGGGTGTATGTGAATTCAGTTTGTCTCTCTGTGCGTATTTATACGTGGTGATGGTTTTGTACGAAATTCAACTTAGTCTTTCTTTTAACATAGCATTCAATAAAGATAATTATATTAAATATAATTGCTGTGTCTGTCTGTTATATGCCCTAAGCCTCCTGGTTACAGTTTGGCGCAGTTGGCAGGATCTAATTTGATTTTGTGACCTAGGCTTTGGGTATTTATGGCAGTACATGGAGAGACAGATTGGATTTGCATACAGGGGGAGGATTTAGGGACAGAGTGGCTAAAAACAGTGACCACACAGCGTCCAAGAAGAGAGGCCGGGGAGTCAGTCAACAGAAGACTCTGCCGTCACAACAGTCTCCTGCCGGCCGGGTGGACGAGAGGACCATTGGGGAAGTGACGCGACACCGCGGTTTAAGGTGGACTTGTGGGACATAAAAATGAGTGTGAAGGACTTGAGAAGTGAACTGGCTGCTCTGGAAGCCAGAGTGCAGTCTGGTGAAGAGGCCATCAGCCAGTTGAAAAATGAAAATGACTCTTTAGTACAGAGGTTGGACGGGAAGGAATCTCCCTTGTCTACTCAGTCCTCTGGTAATCAGGGGTTGGGGGGGGGGGTGAGAGTCTAGCTGTTGGTCCCAGGGAACGTATTGTATACCTGACACAAGAGAGAAAATGTACAGTGTTCACTGGGGGGTCAAGTGCACATTTTTATGAATGGTTGGATGAAATTAATGCCACTTTGGTCTACCGCTCCTACACTGGAGCTGAAAAGGCAGCGTACATTTATGAGCAGCTGGGGGGGGAAGCAAGGCAGGAGATAAAGTATCACCCACAGGCTGAACGATCAAATCCAGCACGGGTGTTAGACATTCTCCGAGAGATATATGGGCAGCCCCCGTCACTCTCTAAGTTACAAAGACAGTTCTTTGATAGAAGACAGCAGGAAGGGGAGTCTGTCTGGGAATATTCACATGCATTACTGGCTGTCATGGAAGAGATCAATCACTGTAAGGTGAAGGAGGCGTGGTGCAGCGACTTGGCCTTGCGTGACCAATTTGCAGAAAATGTATCTGATATCAGTCTCCGTCGAGAGTTAAAGAAAACAACTCGGCAGCAACCAACCATGTCGTTTTTTGAGCTCCGTAGAGAAGCTTTTCAGTGGGGGGAGGAAGCGGAATGCGGGGGAGAGCGTAGGAGGCGAGTGGTGGGTTCCTGTGAGAAGGTGGAGGCCACGCCAGTAGAGGCTAGTATGGTTACCGCTGCGATGGAGGTGAAGCCTGAACCTACGCTCGCTAAAGTGTTAGATATGTTACAAAGACAACAGGTTTTAATTGATGATTTATCACAAACAGTTTCAACCACTTGGCAGGCATTAGGGTTCAGGAGAACAGATGCCCGTAAATGGCAGCCGCGATACGATGCCTCAGGGCAGCCTATTTGTTTTAAGTGTCAGAAAGCTGGCCATATCGCACGATTCTGTATGGCCCCATGGCCTAGCCGTAATCAAGACCCTTGGTCTCCTGCTTCGGCCGCAGGGAGGGAGGGGGCAGCCCAGATATCGGAGCAGCATGCAGGGAAACTGTCTCCCTCTGTGGTGAAGAGCCAAACCACGGGTGGAGTACAGCCAGGCTCAGTAACGGTACCCGATATTGATCCACAGGTGTATGAGTGTTTATTAGGGGAGTGTGACACTGTGGAAGTTTCTATGGGGGGGGTGAAGTTTCAATGTTTAATAGATTCTGGGTCAAATGTTTCAACGGTTACTGAAGGGTTTTTCTTTAAACATCTACTGCCAAGATGGGGTGGGAATTTGGCTGACTGTGGGTGGCTGACATTGAGTGGTGTCCGGGGGTTGAATATCCCATACCTGGGTTACTTCACAATTGATGTGGAGGCGGTGGCGTTGGGCAGGACTATACCGCAGAGGGGTATATTGGTGGTGAAAGACTCAATTGGACAAGCAGAAAAAGAGCGTAAACAAGCAGTGCCAGGCTTGCTTGGGATGAATGTCATTAAGGAATGTTATCAGCTGTTATGCCCTGCGCAGGGTCCTAGCCCACCGCCGCCCCTCCTGAAGGCCCCAGGTTGGCAGACTGCGGTTGCAGCCGGTCAAAGTGAACAAACGGTCATATTGAAAAGGAACATGGTTGCTGCTGCCGTCTCCCCGTTTACAATCCCTGCAGGATCGGTGTGCTTTGTTCCAGCGGCCGGACCTGACAGTCTATGCCTGTCTAGGGCATCGGTACTTATAGAGCCGTTGGGGTTGGAAGAGGGGAATTTGCCTGGGGGGTTGGTGGTCTCTAGTACCTCTGTAGCAGCCAACGATGGACATCTGGCTGATCCGGTCATTAATGTGGGTTCCTCAGTTGTTAGGGTGAAGCCACATCTGGTGGAGGTAGTGGCCGGGGAGGTTCCACAGGAAGTGCAGGTTATGATTGGGGAGCAGCATGGGGTGCAAGGAGAGGAGAGTGAGGATGATGGTGTAATTTGGATTGGTATTGGGTCAGAGGGGGGCTTGGGGGCGGATCCCGGGGAGGGGGGTCCAGAACGGAGCAAGCAGGGTGGTCCGGATGACTCTGGGGAGCAGTCTCATCATTGTGACGGTGGGGCACGGTCTGAACCGGTGAAACCATGGCCCCACAGAGAACGGAGGGCACCGGAGGAGAGAACCATGCTACCGGTGCAAGTGCGTCAGTCACACCATAGCAATGCGGGTGTGCGTTCGAATCCCTTTAATCTGCCGCGTTCAGCCGTTCGACATCCAGGGGGGAAGAGTGCGGTGCTAGGGGTTGCGGCGTCGCCACTTGGGCGTGGTCGTACGGAGGAGGGGTCCTTTGGGGCCAAAGACGGACTTGGAGATCAGTGGGACCCTGATTAGTTTTCTAGGGGGGTGAGTGTGGCCAGCTGGGGGGTATTGTGGGTGTGGCTCTGGCGTCGGCGTGTATTTCAGCCTGACCGGATGGCGGCTGAAACAAACACTGCTAGTTGGGAACGGGCGATGGCAGCAGCATTCATTTCCCCACGCATGTTACCAGACGAGAGAGAGGGTGGCGAGTAAATACTCAAGTGTCCTGGTGAGTAATTTAACTATAGTGTAAAGAGTTTATCATTATGGCATTATCATGTCGTTAGGTTTAGGTGCACTGATAAGTTGTTTATACCATGTTTGGTCTTCCCCAGGGAACGACAGACTGTGAACAGCGACGAGGCGGGGCGTTGTGCTTGCGCCTGGCGATACCAAGGTATCGCTCGCTCCGTTTGTTTGTGGTTACATGCACAGACTGTTGGGTATAAATAGTATAATACAGACTGTCCTGATTTCCCTCAGGTTGGGGGAATAGTCGTACCGTTGCGGTCCGGGTGTGTGCTGGGTGTGGCGTTTGCTACGCCGGGTGTTTCATTCAACGTGTAAGTTTAAGCTCTCTCTCGTTTGTGTCTAGTGCCATGCATTCCATTGTATCGTTATGTGATTATAAGTGTTCGCCGTTTATAGTGTGCAACAAGCAGCATGTTAAGTGTTATATTATGCTTGGATATTCATTGTTCCATTTCCATGTCATAACAGGTGGTGGTCAACAGGTGGTCACTGTTTTTGCTACTTCAGGTTAGGGTGTATGTGAATTCAGTTTGTCTCTCTGTGCGTATTTATACGTGGTGATGGTTTTGTACGAAATTCAACTTACTCTTTCTTTTAACATAGCATTCAATAAAGATAATTATATTAAATATAATTGCTGTGTCTGTCTGTTATATGCCCTAAGCCTCCTGGTTACAGTTTGGCGCAGTTGGCAGGATCTAATTTGATTTTGTGACCTAGGCTTTGGGTATTTATGGCAGTACATGGAGAGACAGATTGGATTTGCATACAGGGGGAGGATTTAGGGACAGAGTGGCTAAAAACAGTGACCACACAGCGTCCAAGAAGAGAGGCCGGGGAGTCAGTCAACAGAAGACTCTGCCGTCACAACAGTCTCCTGCCGGCCGGGTGGACGAGAGGACCATTGGGGAAGTGACGCGACACCGCGGTTTAAGGTGGACTTGTGGGACATAAAAATGAGTGTGAAGGACTTGAGAAGTGAACTGGCTGCTCTGGAAGCCAGAGTGCAGTCTGGTGAAGAGGCCATCAGCCAGTTGAAAAATGAAAATGACTCTTTAGTACAGAGGTTGGACGGGAAGGAATCTCCCTTGTCTACTCAGTCCTCTGGTAATCAGGGGTTGGGGGGGGGGGTGAGAGTCTAGCTGTTGGTCCCAGGGAACGTATTGTATACCTGACACAAGAGAGAAAATGTACAGTGTTCACTGGGGGGTCAAGTGCACATTTTTATGAATGGTTGGATGAAATTAATGCCACTTTGGTCTACCGCTCCTACACTGGAGCTGAAAAGGCAGCGTACATTTATGAGCAGCTGGGGGGGGGAAGCAAGGCAGGAGATAAAGTATCACCCACAGGCTGAACGATCAAATCCAGCACGGGTGTTAGACATTCTCCGAGAGATATATGGGCAGCCCCCGTCACTCTCTAAGTTACAAAGACAGTTCTTTGATAGAAGACAGCAGGAAGGGGAGTCTGTCCGGGAATATTCACATGCATTACTGGCTGTCATGGAAGAGATCAATCACTGTAAGGTGAAGGAGGCGTGGTGCAGCGACTTGGCCTTGCGTGACCAATTTGCAGAAAATGTATCTGATATCAGTCTCCGTCGAGAGTTAAAGAAAACAACTCGGCAGCAACCAACCATGTCGTTTTTTGAGCTCCGTAGAGAAGCTTTTCAGTGGGGGGAGGAAGCGGAGTGCGGGGGAGAGCGTAGGAGGCGAGTGGTGGGTTCCTGTGAGAAGGTGGAGGCCACGCCAGTAGAGGCTAGTATGGTTACCGCTGCGATGGAGGTGAAGCCTGAACCTACGCTCGCTAAAGTGTTAGATATGTTACAAAGACAACAGGTTTTAATTGATGATTTATCACAAACAGTTTCAACCACTTGGCAGGCATTAGGGTTCAGGAGAACAGATGCCCGTAAATGGCAGCCGCGATACGATGCCTCAGGGCAGCCTATTTGTTTTAAGTGTCAGAAAGCTGGCCATATCGCACGATTCTGTATGGCCCCATGGCCTAGCCGTAATCAAGACCCTTGGTCTCCTGCTTCGGCCGCAGGGAGGGAGGGGGCAGCCCAGATATCGGAGCAGCATGCAGGGAAACTGTCTCCCTCTGTGGTGAAGAGCCAAACCACGGGTGGAGTACAGCCAGGCTCAGTAACGGTACCCGATATTGATCCACAGGTGTATGAGTGTTTATTAGGGGAGTGTGACACTGTGGAAGTTTCTATGGGGGGGGTGAAGTTTCAATGTTTAATAGATTCTGGGTCAAATGTTTCAACGGTTACTGAAGGGTTTTTCTTTAAACATCTACTGCCAAGATGGGGTGGGAATTTGGCTGACTGTGGGTGGCTGACATTGAGTGGTGTCCGGGGGTTGAATATCCCATACCTGGGTTACTTCACAATTGATGTGGAGGCGGTGGCGTTGGGCAGGACTATACCGCAGAGGGGTATATTGGTGGTGAAAGACTCAATTGGACAAGCAGAAAAAGAGCGTAAACAAGCAGTGCCAGGCTTGCTTGGGATGAATGTCATTAAGGAATGTTATCAGCTGTTATGCCCTGCGCAGGGTCCTAGCCCACCGCCGCCCCTCCTGAAGGCCCCAGGTTGGCAGACTGCGGTTGCAGCCGGTCAAAGTGAACAAACGGTCATATTGAAAAGGAACATGGTTGCTGCTGCCGTCTCCCCGTTTACAATCCCTGCAGGATCGGTGTGCTTTGTTCCAGCGGCCGGACCTGACAGTCTATGCCTGTCTAATAGAGAATGTGATGTTCTGAACAGTGTCCCTAGGCAGTCTTAGCTGGTCTGACATAAACTCCCTTATGACTGTTTCACAGTCTTTGCTCTCCTTCTCTGCTATCCCTGTAAAAACCAGATTGTCTTGCATAGACCTACACTGTACATCCAGAAGAGATTCCTTCAACTTCCTGTTGTCTATCTCAATTATGTCTACTTTGTTTCCCATGTATTCCACCTTTCCTTTCAGCTCAGCATTATCCTTGACCAGCTCATCAATTTGTCTCTGACTGAACTCCAAGCTTTCTTTGAGGCTCTTCATTTCCTGCATCATCAAGTCCAACATATCCAGTTTATCAAGTCTCTTATTGATGGCCTGTAATGTTAGATTCATGTCAACCTCTCTTATTGTCAGCGCTTCCTCCAATGAAGCTTCCTCTGCATCTTCAATGTCAGAACGTGATCTTTTACTCAGTTTGGGCTTAATACAGTCTGTAATCTTCTGTGACTTTATATATAATACAATATATACATACATGAACAACACATTTAACACTGTACATAACAGAATATTTTAAATAAAGTGCATGATGAGTGGTAACAGTGATTATCAAGTCCAGGTAAATGCATGGTGCACGTGAGGGGACAGTCAATGAGCGTTTAACAGTCTGACTGCTTGGGGGAAAAAGCTGTTCTTAAATCTTGAACTCTTGGCATGTATGGACCGGTATCTCCTCCCTGGGGGAAGGAGCTGAAAGAGGTGATGTGCTGGGTGAGACTGGTCCTTGATGATACACTTGGAGCGGTGGAGGCAGCGGGAGGTGAAGACGGAGGTGATGTTTGGTAGAGGAGTCCCGACGATCCTGCCTGCCGCCTTCACCACCCTCTGTAGAGCCTCTTGCTCTGCCTTTGTGCAGCTGGAGAACCACACAGACACACCGTAGGTCAGCACACTCTCTATAGTTACTGTCTGTACAATATTGCTGTAGGCCTATAATACTTATGTAAATAAGTAAGGCAATTGAAATATATCTGCAGTACAGCTCAATACACACAATTGTTAAGGGGATGCAGACCAGAGAAAGACTTCCGTCTTGTTTACATCAGGGTCCCCCATTTTCAATTCATCACAGTTCCCTCCCCCTTGTATATATTTACTGTATGTCACAAATGTAACAGTACTGCATGGTCTGCATCCCCTTAACAATTGTGTGTATTGCGCTGTACTGCATTCTGCAATCTGTTAATAAAGTTTTCAATCAATCAATCCGGGCCTGTGACGTCACTGTACCCATTCTGCAATCTGTTAATAAAGTGTTCAATCAATCAATCAATCAATCAATCAATAAATCAATCAATCCGGGCCTGTGACATCACTGTACCCATTCTGCAATCTGTTAATAAAGTTTTCAATCAATCACTCAATCAATCAATCAATAAATCAATCAATCCGGGCCTGTGACGTCACTGTACCCATTCTGCAATCTGTTAATAAAGTTTTCAATCAATCAATCAATCAATCAATCCGGGCCTGTGACGTCACTGTACCCATTCTGCAATCTGTTAATAAAGTTTTCAATCAATCAATCAATCAATCAATCAAACAATCAATCAATCAATCGGTCACTGTACCCATTCTACAATCTGTTAATAAAGTTTTCAATCAATCAATCAGGGCCTGTGGCGGTCACGTGTACCCATTCTGCAATCTATTAATAAAGTTTTCAATCAATCAATCAATCAATCAATCAATCAATCAATCAATCCCGCAGTGCAACGTGACCCAAATCAGCCAATGCCCGCAGTGAAACACTCCAATTCAGCCATTGGGTGGGACGGTCACGTGACCCAAATCAGCCAATGGAAGCGTCCGGGACCTCAGCCTGCGGAAGCTCAGCATGCGGGACCTCAGCCTGCGGGGCGATGTGGTTCTGCAGGTGGATAGTATTGAAAATCTTACCCCTTGCCATAATTTTCAATAGGGTATATCTGCAGAGCCACAGAGCCCTGCGTGGACTGGTTTGAGGCGGGGCTTCGTGGCGTGGACAAGTAATAGTGGCCTGGACAAGTATTTGCACTACTGCGCATGCGGATGGGGGGGGGGGGGGGGGGCTCTCTCGCTCGCTCTCTCTCTCATTTAAGTTTCAAGTTTCTTTAATAGTTGTCATACAGAAGTACAGAATACTTTTATACAAAATGCTTCTTACTGTTACGCTCCAGAGATTTACACAACTTTCTCGTTTACATCAGGGTCCCCCATTTTCAATTCATCACAACATAACATCATACAGATAGACAGTAATGTTCCATCTAGACATTTATGACATACCAGATCTACAAATATACTAGACATTTATGACATACCAGATCTACAAATATACAGCACTGTTTGTGATAATAGTAGAGTATATACTAGTAATAATAGAGTATATATATTTGAGGGGGAATAAACTGTACATTGGAAGAAGTCTACAAATATACAGCACTGTTTGTGATACAAAAATAGTAGAGTATATATAGTAATAATAGATATACATTTGAGGGGGAATAAACTGTACATATACAGCACTGTTTGTGATACAAAAATAGAGTACATTAACCTGGCACACAACATACTTCACATGTCATTTTTCTTTCACTCTAAAGGAAATATGTCTCACATACAGTAGACCCCCCAGTACTTTGTGGAGACGAAGATGATCAGTACCAGTCTTCTCCTCAGACATATAAAATCAGTTTTTCAATACAAGTACGACTCAAGACACAGAACATTAGTATGCAAAATAAAAAATGAACACAGATTTGAGTGTGAATGAAAACTTTATTTTAACAGATTAGATTGCAGAATGGGTACAATACAGTACGGCTCAATACACACAATTGTTAAGGGGATGCGGATTACATCAGGGTCATATCGACATAGGGACATACAGGTATTTAGTAGCGGAGATTGTGCTCGTCACCAATGCAAGAGGCTGCGGTCTCGACTCCCGGAGATGGCAGAGGTGGTTGAGGAGATGGCAGAGGTGGTTGAGGAGATGGCAGAGTCGGTTGAGGAGATGGCAGAGTCGGTTGAGGAGATGGCAGAGGTGGTTGAGGAGATGGCAGAGGTGGTTGAGGAGATGGCAGAGGTGGTTGAGGAGATGGCAGAGGTGGTTGAGGAGATGGCAGAGTCGGTTGAGGAGATGGCAGAGTCGGTTGAGGAGATGGCAGAGTCGGTTGAGGAGATGGCAGAGTCGGTTGAGGAGATGGCAGAGGTGGTTGAGGAGATGGCAGAGGTGGTTGAGGAGATGGCAGAGGTGGTTGAGGAGATGGCAGAGGTGGTTGAGGAGATGGCAGAGGTAGTTGAGGAGCTGGCAGAGGTGGTTGAGGGGAGGGCTGGCTCTTACATGATGATATATGGACCAAAGCCTTTATTTTTGTTACAAATGTTGCCTGGCAGTAGAGGCAGTGGTAATGATAGTCTGGGCTGCCTGGTCTGCAGTCCAATCCACATCTGGGCAGGGGCTTGCATGATAATATATGGTACGAAGCTCTTTTTTTCTTTTCTTATAATTGTTGCCTGGCAGTAGGGGCAGTGGTAGTGATAGCCTTGTCTGCAGTCCAATCCACATTTGTGTATAGTGTATTCTGTAACACAAACATGAAAAGTAATAAAAGCATAATGTGACCATTATTGTTATTATTATTATACATGACCACCGTATGCGTCGGCTCAGTTATGAATCAAAGGTTGTGCCTCTAATCATCACATCACTTGCCCACTTGGAGATGCAAATTGGCTTACTACTACACCATGTACTTGCAAGTTTATATTTAGTAAAGATAGCAGTCCTACTACACCATGTACTTGCAAGTTTATATTTAGTAAAGATAGCAGTCCTACTACACCACTTGCACGTTTATATTTAGTAAAGATAGCAGAGAGAGAGAGAAAGAGAGAGCCAGTTAGCTAATTAAATTCGATTGCACAGCTGATCTGTGGTGGCCTTGATAAGCAACGTGCGCACCTAATGTCCAAAATAGCTAAATAGGTACTTACATTTTTACATATTTAGTAAAGATAGCAGTCCTATACACCAGGGGTTCCCAAACTTTTCAGGCCGGGACCCAGAAAAGAAGGCGTCAGAGAGCCGCGGCCCAATGCACATCGTCAGGCATTTTTTATTTTATTTTTTGCCATGCGACCGATTTTTTAAGCCAAATATCACGTCAATCCTATTAAGTTAGTTCAAGTTAGTTATTCATTTATATGTGCTATTTATGAGAGGGCTAACTTGTTGCAAAATAATAATGATAATAATAATAGCCTCATTAAAATACTATTGTTGCTTCGGTTGTTTTCAGCGTTTTATGTGCATAATCTGTTATTTAGTTTGAAATGTTCGTTGAAATAAGTCGATTTTTCGTTTTTGTTTATTTATTAAGTTAATATAAAACCATATAGTCACATTTTAGAATACAATAGAATAGAATTTTAGAATACATCTAGAAACACTGTCCTGGCCTGCTTCTAAGTTCAGTGGCCTGACACATATTTTTTTTTTTAATTCATCTCGCGGCCCTCCCGTGGCTGCTCGCGGCCCACCTTTGGGTCGCGACCCCGACTTTGGAAACCACTGCTATACACCACTTGCAGGTTTATATTTAGTAAAGATAGCAGTCCTATACACCACTTGCAGGTTTATATTTAGTCAAGATAGCTGTCTATCTGTATGTCATGTTATGATGAATTGAAAATGGGGGACCCTGATGTAAACGAGACGAAAGTTGTGTATGTCGTAAATGAGAGAGAGAGCGAGCGAGAGAGCCCCCCCCCCCCCCCCCTCATCCGCATGCGCAGTAGTGCAAATACTTGTCCAGGCCACTATTACTTGTGCACGCCACGAAGCCCCGCCTCAAACCCGTCCACGCAGGGCTCTGTGGCTCTGCAGATATACCCTACTAATAATTTTACCCCACCCCAATTCAATAACTTGCGTGTGACTGCTCCCACGGGCCGAATATTCCTAAATCACTTCCATCATCGAAAACGAGGGGAAAAGGTCGGCTCGCGACCCTGGAAATGTCGCATGATTTTAAAAACGCTGTATTAAGTGAGCCTATTATGGGCTACACGCGAGCTTTCTACCGTGGGTACATCTGGGCGTCCCGCAACTTTTACTCATTCAAGTAACTTGGCTTGCTAGCTACAGTAGTTAAATCAATGAGCATCGACACAGTCTGAAGAAGTGTTATCGAGACGAAAGTATATATGGGCCAATACAGCTAAACAGGGGAGGATCATGTAGTGATATGCAGTAGGGACTATAATGCCGGTGCGCGACCCGGACGGTATATATGGGTGAACCAGTATGCATGTAAATGTCAAACTGAGTAAACTTGAGTCTCATGCATCCTGTTGAAATGAAATAGTAAGTGAAGATGTGACAAAAACGCACATTGCAATGCATCAATAAATGTTTTATTCAACTTATTCAAGTCAAGACAACAAACAAACAACAAATAAACAAACATGTCAAACATAACACTCCTCAGACAGCATCTCAAGAAGAAGAAAATAAAAAGTTTCTATGGCTTACAATAAAAACATGGTTCAAAAAAGTGCCTCGTTTTCTCTTATAGCTTTGGTCCTCCCCAACACAAGCACAGTTTACTGGGATTGTTTTGTAACGGAATGAACAAAGTGCTGGCGTGGGCTTTTAAAGACATGTCCCCTATCTGCACGCTTGATGAAATCCAATATTTCTTGGGAGCTGAAAAAAGAAAAAAGGTGATGGCCAATATAGTCCTCAAGCTGTTTTTACTGGTGAGCAAAGCAATTGATGTCCTTGTGTGCTTGTGTGCACTAATTCAACTGTATGTGTGTGTGTGTGTGTGTGTGTGTGTGTGTGTGTGTGTGTGTGTGTGTGTGTGTGTGTGTGTGTGTGTTGATGCTCCGAGGAGTCATGCAAGATGGACAAAATTAAGGAATATTCTTTAGGTTCAACATGGCATATTCAGACCCGTTAAGTCATTGTCGTTATCAGCTGCGCGACTAGTCAATAAATACTCCCCCACCCACCCCCCTCTCCTAAGCGTTCTATAATTTCTGCGGCCATAAGTACGATAGACGTTTGAAATGATAAATGAATCATGTTAATTTTCTACGTCATTATTAATATAGTACTGGCATACACTGTATTAATTCATATTCAAAACAAAAAGGCCGTAGGGGATAATTGAGTTGAGAAATACCTGTAGACATAATTCATATTCTTCGTAGACTTGATAACATTCTGGCTCTGTTAGAGTTGGAGGAATGACTACACATTATTAGTAGCTAATACTGCCCAGGTCAAATATATTACACACTTTTCAGTTTGTTTGAAGTTGGGGGGGAAAAGCAACAACAACAACAACAACAACAAAATCTAGAAGTTATCAAAAGAATAATATCATAGACATTAATCATAGGCGACTATAACAACCATAAACGTAACGTTTCACAACAAGGCCATTCCAAGGCTTTTGAAGTCCTTCATTTTTGTTCACTCAGGGTGTCGTTCTTTTTAACTCCCGCTAGGTGGCGCCTTGAGCTCAAACATGTATAGTATAGTTGGGTCAAGAACCAACATTCTGTGACCATTCTCTGGCTAAGATGTTTTGATGATTGATTTGACTTCTATGGACCTTTTATAAAATATTTAGCCCCCGTGTCCCTCCGAAAAATCCCGGCATTTTTTGTCAGATGGCCAAATCCAAAATACCTGCTGACGCCATCTTGAAAAATTTACTTTTGATCCAGAGCACCTAGAATCATGTATGAATACACTTTTTTGTGTAAGTCAACCATGACGATTCCAATTCTGACATCAGTTTGACTCTATGACATCAATTTGACCCGGAAATCCAAGATGGCCACCATATAGTAGAGCGAAAATGTAACTTTTAATGTCAAAACCAATTTTACCATGGTACTGCTGTACTTTAAACAAACTACCTTCATAAGGATCTTGATGATAATTGATGATAATTGATGAATGTACAGTATGATAAGATAACTAATTATACTTCAAAATACGCTCTCTTAAAATAGCTGTAACTTGAACAGATTAACAATGAAACAATTTTTTTTTTAATTTTTTTTTTTAATTTTATAGCATTTTCAGCCTTTTCTGGCCACGCAGGACCGATAGAGGGAGAGAGGGAGAACGGGAGGAGAGGTAGGGAAGACATGCAGCAAATGGTCGCCGGGACTGGGAAACGAACCCGGGACGACCGCTTCGCGACTCAGCACGCTATGTGGTGTGCTACTGGAGCGCCCCAACAATGAAACCACTTTAAACATGTCATGATCAGTCCGAATCAGAGCATTCTGCCTCACTAGATTCTGAATCATCAGATTCCAATGAATCACCCCTCCTCCTCCATACATCATCATCTCCCTTCTCATCATCATCCTCCTCACTCTCCTCTTCCTCACTTTCTTCAGCTGGCCCTGGTGCAGGTAGATGTGTTGGGAGAGCAGGTTGTGTGTGGCGGACAGGGCGACAGCGACCACCCACCAGCTCCCAGCCATGTCCGAGTGGCGAAGGGTGTCGCTTCAGGGAGGGGTGGCGCACTAGATATGCCAAGTAGTTGGCACGGAGGCAGTGTTGGCGTAGGCTATCTGCATCTGGAGGGAGATGGATGAATGATTTGTTCTTCATTCTCTTCCACTTTGTGGCACGGGCCTCAGCCATGGTGCTACTCTTCTTGTCGCCATAAATAACATGTTGTGTGAACTCGAACAGCTCCTCTAGCACCTCCTCCTCAAGGTCAAGGCTATCTCCACACCGCGAGAGCAGCCGTCGTGCCATAGGGCTCTTTGCCACCTTGTCATACACCGACGACTTACCCTTGTCATAGAAGCCTGAATTGGCATCACAGCCTGTAATGCAGTGTAGCTGCACAATACAATCTGCCATCTCCTCAGTAACCAGGCCACGGCAGAAGACCGTGTTCTGCTTTCTCTTGATGCAGAGCATACCGGGCAGCTGTTGAGAGATGACCGTTGCCATGACATAGGCATCGGTGTCGGCTGCATCAATGACCACAGGGCCACTGTAGCCTGACTCACGTAGAACTGTGTAAGCAGAGAAGAGGATGGTGTCAGCCTCAGACTGGTCAAAGCTGTAGTTCTGCATTGGTTGCTGGGTTGACAAGTTGGTGCAGTGGGAGCCAACAGAGTAGACAATCTCTGTATCTACACCCTGTGCAACAAGGTCAGTCAGATAGCTGCATCTTACTTTCCCATTCAAAAGTTACATTTTCGCTCTGCTGTCTCTTTCTACATGTTTGCTCTACTGGATGGTGGCCATCTTGGATTTCTGGGTTAAATTGATGTGTCGTATATTCTAAATGAAAACATGAACATAGCTAACTGAAATGTACAAGGTAATGATTAGAAAGACAAAATGCTGATTGAGAGAAGGGCCATTTAGATATCCCCATGTGAGTTATTTTTGTGACCCTAGGCTTGAGAGGGAGATCACCCCGCACTCAGCCAAATGGAGGACAATCTGGAGGGCAAAAGACTGTTTATGATGTTAATGCACATTCCACTGGTTGGTTGGCAGCTGTGGTTTAGGCCACCTCCAACTGACAAGAGAGGAAATCATTATCGTTGAAACAGGAAACAAACTCAGAATAACCGTTGAGATCAGAAAGGTCATATTTACCCTAAGGAAGGAATTTCAAGTTACGACATGGCAGAGTGGTCAGGGGACAGAGTGAATCGGACTGTAAAAAGAGCCTCTCAGATAGATGAGTCAGCAGCACTCAAGTGAGGCCAAGTGTTCAAAATGCATCAAGGATATAGAGAAAACTAATAAAGTTACATGTAGGCATAACTCTTAGAACAATTAGTCACAATAAAGAATAGAAACTCTTAAATACTAGAAGGTAAAACTATACAAATATTGGTCACATTATTTAATCAGTAAATAAGGTGTTCTATTAAAAGACGGATATATAGGGTTTGTTGTCTGGGCTGTCTGAAAGTAGTCTGGTTCTTATCTACACTAGGTAAACATTTTGTCACAAGCATGATGATGTATTTCTCAGTGAAATGGATCCCCTCAAAGTAAAGTGTCAGCAGATTCAAACTGTGAAAACCGTTGTCACCAGACCCAAACGGTTGTGTCAGCAGAAGAAATTGTGTAACATGTGGTCACAGGACACCAGCAGACCAGTTTCTGCTGGAATGTGACCAAAATAAGGCAGATCATGGACGTGAATAGGCAGGCAGGGTCTCCCCCTCCCTCTCGCTCTCTGTCTCCCCCTCCCCCTCTCTCTCTCTCTCTCTCTCTCTCTCCCCCTGATAAAAAGGGCTGATGGCAACACGAAGAGAGACGACTGACACCCAGAAGGGACCTGGGGAAGCGCAGACACACACCCGGTGACGGGAGGAGGAGACCAGAAGGAAACCTGGAGACTGGAGACAGACACACCAGAAAGGACCTGGAGAGACACACAGAACTCGAGAGCAGAGCCTTGACACAGCGAGAGGGAGACACAGACGATGACAGAGATCGCATCGCAGCTGGAGCGCTGAAAACCTCCACCGACAGAGGGAGACTCGCCAAGCCGGCTACGGCTGAGCCGATGACACAGAGAGCGATTGACACCAGATGACAGAAAACGATCGCCTCGCAGCAGGGGAGCCAGACTCCACCGAGGGTAGACGAAACAAGCGCTCCCAAACCGCAGAGGACCCGGAGGCCAGGTTGTCTTGACAACCAGACCAGCGAACCACTAAGAGAGGACTCGGTGTTGTCATGGGAAACCCGAGAGACAACAACACCACCACCGGAGAAACGGCTCTGATCGGCCCTAGCTGATCAGATCATGGACAAAACTGCCACATCAAAGAGACAATTAGATTGAACCAAAGAGACGATGTACTTGTTGATTCCTAAAGCTGTGGTTTTATTAATAAACACCGCCGCCCGTTGATTTTGACCACGTTGTCCGTCTCCCCTCACTTGAACCGAAACATCTAAAATACCTAACCAATGCAGAGGAAAAGGGTAATAGAAAACTATACGATCATTTAGATAGAGATGAATGAAGTCAAAGAAAGATACTTCAATTGGTCCGTGACCCGTCCTGCATTCGACCAGAACCGGTTGAAGACGACGGCAGCCACTTCTCAAGGCCACAGAGAGGTTCTCTCCCCATCATCGAAGCCCTCTGCGACTGAATGATCGTCCACTTCAGCCAAGGCCAGCGGGACTAGGTAAGTAGTGATGATGGTGTTTAAGATTAGTAATGGTCGAAGCAGTCTCGCATTTTGGGGTTGCTATTGCATTAGGTAGAAATGAGTTGTAAATGGATCAGGTTATGTTGGTGTTGGAGGAGTACCGGGGTCCAGGTTTCACAACCTGGCTCTGGTCTCAGCCACACGCCGGCACTGCACTTAGGAAGCGTGGGGGTTAGGGGATGTTCAGTTAGGATGCCTATAGTTGGTATAAGGCCAAGTGAGGAGAGGAAATAGATGTCTGTATTTAGTTATATTAGCTTAGGGGATAGGCTAGGGATTAGGTAAAATATTTGAGGGGACCGGCGTAGGAGCAGTAGAACGGAGATTGGTCACAGATAGCGGGAAGTGGGACTGTGCGTGACGTAGTGGTTCATTAAAGGGTAAAGAGGAGTAGTCAGATCTTAAAGAGTAGAATAAGAAGTACCGTGGTGAAGTACGGGGATAGCCTGGTTCCGCGAAGAGAAACAGAGAACAGGGAGATGTTAGGTTCGGGCTAGGATGCTGTAGAAACCACACTTAGAATCGGTGCGACGGAGTAATGGACTTTGGAAGACGTTCCATAAGCGAATTACCACTTCTAGTCCGACGTCATTTAGGCTCAGATTGGCTAAGGTCGATATCTGAAGAACATCAGCCGCGTGGAGGAATGAGGGAATGTAGAGGAAATACAAGCCAACAAGGGGCGCTATTAGAACTTTTCACGGGCTACTAAACATGAATGGAGTGGGTTTCTCAGGGGTATAGCAACGCGGACTCAGTAGATATATGAAGCACTTTGGAAGTAGATACTGCACAGGGGATTAGAACATAGGAGGATATTGTGTGAAATGGGCAGCAAATGCGTTTAGGATGAATGTGTGCATAGATGAATGGTATGCTTATGAATGAGACATTGTTTTGCTGAGTATATGTGTTTGAATGGATGAATGTTAGGAGCTCTGAGTAAATGTCAAGGTATTTTACCAGGTGGCCAAGGCTGCAGCGGGGAGAAACCACACCCCTGTCCTGCCAGCATTAGCTGAGCGCGACGGGACTAACGTGTGGACGCTGTGTTGCGTTGTCGAGTGAATTGAATGAATGGCATGTGTGATGGAACCTAGATGATGTGAAGTGTGCGTTGAAATTTTTCATAACGGTGGTGTGGAAGTCTAAAAGTAATGTAGTAAAGATCAAAGAAAACGGGGATTTTAGAGCTGGTGACGTCACTGGAAGCGTCGGAGCTTGGGGTGCGTTTGATATGCTGTGTATTTCGGTCAGGCGGGGCCAATCGGGCGAGCATGCTCGAATAAGGATAATGATATATGTTCTGTGAACGGGGGCTAAATAGGATTAAAGTTGTGTTACGGGGTATAGCTGGGGTTGTGTAAACGTCGCGATGTGTTGTGCCGCTCGGATCAACAGGAGACTGGGCCGTTTAGGAGGAGTGATGTTGGATGCTGAGCTAAGCTAATAGGAGCTAGCAGCACTGAGCTAACGAAGCTAAGATGCTAAGCTACCTGTGCTAACAATATAGCATGATTGAACTCTCGGGAATCTCGCGTGTTGCTACTCTTTGCTGGGCGGGATCTTAGAGAGGCGGAGGACAGGGACTTCCGGTGTAGAGGATTCTGGGAATTGTTGTTTTATGGTTGAGGTGGAACGTCGAGTTCCCGTCTTGGGGTGGTTTACGTAATGACGCACTTGCGGGGGAGGCGTGGGCGCCTCCTACAGGAAGTGGTGAGTGCTGTAGTGCAATGGTGGTGATGGACAAGACGTTCCAGTGGAGGGCGCTGTTGCCTCTTTTATAGTTTCACCTTTACAGGTGGAACGAGGTGCAGTACACAATAGAGAACAGTTGTGATTATTATAGGTTTTGAAGCGCGGCAATCTGTGGGAATTTGTGAGTTCTTTTTATCGGTTTTTCCAGTTGTTGATGATGAATGTGTATACTTGTTTGATTATAGGTCTGTATTTGTTATGGGCCAGGGGTAATGGCGCTGGTGGGATAGTATGGGATAGATGTGTGAGTTTGTTTGTGACTTTGGTTGCGTGAAACCCCCCCCCCCCTTTTTTCCTCTGTCTCTTCCTCCCTCGTTCACACTCTCCCCTTCCTCCTTCCCTCCCTCCCTCCCTCCCTCCCTCCCTCCCTCCCTCCCTCCCTCCCTCCCTCCCTCCCTCCCTCCCTCCCTCCCTCCCTCCCTCCCTCCCTCCCTCCCTCCCTCCCTCCCTCCCTCCCTCTCTCTCTCCCTCCTTCCCTCCCTCCCTCCCTCCCTCCCCCCCCCCCCGCCCCCCTCCGCTCCATCCCTGTCTCCCAGCTTAACTTTGTGAGATGACAGGTGCACAAAGGGAGTTTTGTTTAGGATAGATTGCCTGATTGATTGATTGATTGAACATTTTTATTAACAGATTGTAGAATGGGTACAATACGGTACAGCTCAATACACACAATTGTTAAGGGGATGCAGACCAGAGAAAGACTTTCGTCTTGTTTACATCAGGGTCCCCCATTTTCAATTCATCATGGGCATGGAGTATTGGTTATATTAAAATTGGTTATATTGGTTATATTAGAATAGTGTTACTTGCTAAATTATTGCGTAAGGGTAAATAGGATATTCATGGTTATTTTGGAGCCCTCCCCCCCTCCCTCTATGTCTCTCCATGCGGACTATTTTAGTCTGATTGAAGTTAAGGTTGATTTAAGTTAAAGTTGGCAGCAGATGATGGTGATAGTGTTTGGAGTCCTGGGGGTAAGCGGGACCAGGCAATACGGGGTATTCTGCTGATTGAGTGTAGACGGTTTTGGTAATAGTTAATGTTGCATTGTGTGCCCCCCCCCCCCCTTCCTCCCCTTAGTCCCTGTATCCCTGTATCCCTCCCTCCTTTTTTCTTTTCCCTTCCCTGTCTCTCCTTGTATTTCGCCATCCCTGGATTGCGGCGTGTGTTGTGGGCATTTGGTTGTAGGTTTATTTGAACTACGTTGTTATTGTGTATGTGAGGTAGGTACCGGATGGGCGCTGGCCTGTCTAGGTGCAGGTGGTGGTAGGATGATTTGTGATATTCCTTGGAAGGAAGGCTTGGGGTGTTTCCGTTCAGGTTCGAAACTGAAGGGAGGACGCTTTGGGCTGTGAGTTGACGGTTCTTTGTGTATTCAAGGATCTGAAGGATATTGCGGTGGCATGGTGCGGGTGTCCGTGAATTTATTAACGTGGCCAGCTGTACTATGTGTCGGTCAGGGTTTTAGTGATCTAAGTTGCTAAAAGTTTATTGTTTTCCCTGATTGGTGGTTGGTAGCAGTAACAACACTGATTGATTTTTATTAAGTGTTGTGAGGGGGTATGGTTGTGTGTAAGGATGAATGAAGTGGATGTTGTATGAGGAGTATGAATGAAATTGAGGTTGTATGAGGAGTGTGAAGCAAAAGCGAATAATACATTTAGTCGATACGCTAATCGGGCATTTAAAAGTAAGAAATAAGGTTAAGATGAACAGATTCATCAAGCAGAGAGAGATTAGAATCAGATGAAGGACCAGGTTTACAAAAGATTATTAGACAATGGATAGGAATGGGTCTAATGATTATATTTCCCAGAAAATCAGGTGGAGAGAGCACACAGGGGATTGGAAACCTCCAGTGTTCCTGTTGAGGGAACGGACAAAAAACAAGATAAGCTGTATCGTTATTATTCAAACAAATCACACTGTGTCTCTCTAAATATTTTAGTATAGTGTTGCTTGACATTTCCAATGCATAACGAAGAGTGGAAATAATAAGGGAAATGCCACTGTATTAAGTCTGGATGTTTCTGCTTTCTTTCTGTACAGGTGCTCGGCCGGACAGGAGCTCTAACGACTTCCATAACCATCTAGGAAAACGGCTGTAATGAGCCTTGGTATAAGTATGAATGATAAGCCAGTTATCAATCCTTGTCTGCACAGTAAAAATTTGACAGTGTGAGTGTTTTAACTCAAGTAAGTGGTAATAGTGAAAGACAGAGGAACTTGTTTTTTCAAACAGTGTTACAGGAGTGTTTGAAAGAGTGAAGTGAATGACAGTAACATAGGAAGTTCACCTTAGTGGAACATTAATAGGAACGACTGAGGCGTTAGATGCAAAAACAATAGAATAACAACAACAACAATATGGAGAAAGGCCTTAGTGATCGGGCCATTGGGGGGAGTAGGCCGAGAGCCTCTGCAGACATTTCCCAGATAGACTTTACCAGTGATTATGATCTGATAGATTGGAATATGGACTTCTCTCATGTGACCAGTACGGCAGAAGGACTTGAAATGTTGACTTTGGTTCCGATACAGGGGAGTGAACCAGTGACAACGGTGTTACTCCAACCAGAACCGATTCAAGCTGGAGTGTCCATTGCAGGCGACTGCGGTTTAACCAAGGGGCAGAAAAAGAGACTGAGGTTACAGCAGTCCCACGAAGTCCACTCTGGCCGGATGGCTGGAACTGAGACCGACAGCAGGTATGGAATACACGAACAGTTTCTACAGCCCACCCGTTTCCCATGTCCACCCTGCCCTCAGCACCAAAGCCAAGATGAGAGGCGGAGCCCAACGATGGGACGTCAAACCGCCAGTGCTGAGATGGGGGAAGAGGCAGCATACTATAGACAACAGAGAGCGTTTGTGACAGCATTCAAACAACACGAGGCAGTTCATCGAGATCTGATGAAGACACAGCTGGAGATCGGTCAAGCCGCACACGAGACTCAGAGATTGGAACGGGAACTGGCAAGAAAGGCTGCGCTGCTAGAAGCGACAGCTGTTGAGATCATGCTTCGGGCGTCTGACCTAGGCCGCTGGGATCAAAGAGTGCCCCGTTGCCCGGACAGGGAACTGGGCCGCGACAGGGTGAACAGAACCGCAGGAGGGGTGAGTTTCCAGGCCCCTCCCAACAAGAGAAGGCCCGAGGAGAGGCAGCAGAAAAGGACAGGTATGCCCCTCTCTCCTCCAGGCAACAGGACATGCGACCAGAGGACAGGAGAGGGGTGGACCTGGCGAGGACTGTGGGAGGCCAGCCGAGAGACTGTGGGGGTCGTGGTAAACTGGAACCCCTGGGATGGCCGGCGTCGGCTGTGTGCTGGAATTGTGGGGAGGTTGGCCATTTCGCTCGGTCATGTTACAAAGGGTGGCGGACTCAGCGAACGTCCAGTGGGAAGCGAGAGTCCAAACAGGGTTGCTGGGAATGTGGAGAGTTGGGACATTTTCAGAGGGGGTGTCTGCATAGGTCATAGGTTAATTAAGAGCAAAGCGGAAATGCACACACAGAGCCTATTGGGTGCTCGAGTAGATAGAGTTATTGATAAATTAAAATGGAAAATGAGACTGATTAGGATAAGGATAGAGATGAGGATACATAGATAAGGTTTGATTAGGTGTGCAAGTTACTAAAATGGTTTGGAAGACTAACCAGGGTAAGTTGGGGCTGTTGATGGGATGAAGTAACTGGGAAAATTGCATGGATTAATCTAAACTAACAAAATTTATGGTTTTAGACAGGAAAAATGGAACATATGATATTAGACAGAGTTAGAAACAAAGGACTATTTATAGTAGTGATTACAATACTTGATCAAAGGGTGGTCAAAGTTGGATTATAAAAAAAAAAAAAAAAAAAAAATATATATATATAAAACACGACAATTATTATTTCATTACTTATTTAATTTCTTTTTGAATTTCTAAGTTCTGTTTGATGGGTGTGTAGCATGTAGGCACTCACAATTTTTTTGTTAATTTGTTTGTTTTTGTTTGGTACTCTGATAGTTATAGGAACTGGCTGGCTGGGGGAGTTCTCTCGCCGGTCAGGGATAGCAGGTGGTGGTGACACAGCAAGGCTGGTAGGAAGTCTGATATAATGAGCTGGAAACTGAGAATGGACGGGAGCTGGTTCATGGTTTGTTTTCCGCTCATTAAGACTCCAGATGTAGAATCTGGAGGGTTGTGTCATTTTTTGGGTTATGATAAGTGTTGGGGTAACATATTTCTCTGTCTGTAGGAAGCTCTGTAGGTTTTTGGTCGCAAATTGGCCAGACAGTGTTCATGTAGAGTGCAGACATGTGAATTTGATGATTGACTTATGGAAGACTCTGCACCGGCTTGTTGAAAGCTGGCAGAGAGTGTGTGATGTGTGTTTAAAGGGACTGTGGTTTGTTGACGATGCACATAGGTTCTGTTGGTGATTGGCCTCGTCTAGAGCTGACTGTCCGGACCGAGGAGCTGTCGGGAAACAAGGTATTTGAAAGTGAAATAATGGTTATTCCACTGTCAAGGGTGGAAGTGGTAGTTGTGTTGATCTTGAGATATTGAATCTAGTAAAACAGTACAGCACAAAAAGAAATGAGACAAAGATGATTTGATTGAATAAATAACTTAAGAAGCTGTGAAATACATAGATAATTGATTTGGAGAAAAATGTATTGTCAAAATGCAGAACAGTAGAGAATGTATCTGCGAAAATAAAAGTTTCCAATCTATTGTGTGTTTTGTAAATAATAATCCAAAATGAAAAAAGGACAGAGGAAAAATCGTTTTCCTTCTGTGGAGAATCGGAGCAGTACCAGAGACCTGCATACAACGAAGAAGAGGCGGTGATTAGCACAAGATACAACAAGAAGAAAACGGTCAAAAAACGAGTTAGCAGTAAAGGCCTCAGGAGGTTTAAACAGGGATAACTGACAGGGATGAAAGCGAAGAATAATTGAGGCCTCAGTGGTCTTTTCAAAGGAGAAGAGATGATTTATGTTGCTTGTTTGAATTTCCCTCAAATGTTTAGAGAGTTAATCTTTTAGTGGTGTGATGTATTAATCTTTTCTTGCAGAGTCCATTACACAAAATAGACATTTAAGCTAATTACACGGATAAAAAATAGTCTAAACAACAAAGCTATTATTGAAAGAGTGTTTCTTGTAAAAACAGGAACAGCTTTCTTAGACTGGATGTCATAATAATAACTGATAAATGTGTATAACTGTGAAAGGAGGAAAAGGTAGGTAAAATGATGATTTTGTAACTGTACAGATGGAAAGGGGGTTGTAGTTCGATTTGGGTAAATTTTGGATTTTTTTGAAATTTTGAAAAATATTAGCAAAAATTATGATTATGATTTTTAAACATGTTTAATTTAGAAAATTAATGTTGTATAGTGGGTTATTAAACCCCCTAAGGGTGGATTGTCGTATATTTCTAAATGAAAACATGAACATAGCTAACTGAAATGTACAAGGTAATGATTAGAAAGACAAAATGCTGATTGAGAGAAGGGCCATTTAGATATCCCCATGTGAGTTATTTTTGTGACCCTAGGCTTGAGAGGGAGATCACCCCGCACTCAGCCAAATGGAGGACAATCTGGAGGGCAAAAGACTGTTTATGATGTTAATGCACATTCCACTGGTTGGTTGGCAGCTGTGGTTTAGGCCACCTCCAACTGACAAGAGAGGAAATCATTATCGTTGAAACAGGAAACAAACTCAGAATAACCGTTGAGATCAGAAAGGTCATATTTACCCTAAGGAAGGAATTTCAAGTTACGACATGGCAGAGTGGTCAGGGGACAGAGTGAATCGGACTGTAAAAAGAGCCTCTCAGATAGATGAGTCAGCAGCACTCAAGTGAGGCCAAGTGTTCAAAATGCATCAAGGATATAGAGAAAACTAATAAAGTTACATGTAGGCATAACTCTTAGAACAATTAGAATAACTTAGTCACAATAAAGAATAGAAACTCTTAAATACTAGAAGGTAAAACTATACAAATATTGGTCACATTATTTAATCAGTAAATAAGGTGTTCTATTAAAAGACGGATATATAGGGTTTGTTGTCTGGGCTGTCTGAAAGTAGTCTGGTTCTTATCTACACTAGGTAAACATTTTGTCACAAGCATGATGATGTATTTCTCAGTGAAATGGATCCCCTCAAAGTAAAGTGTCAGCAGATTCAAACTGTGAAAACCGTTGTCACCAGACCCAAACGGTTGTGTCAGCAGAAGAAATTGTGTAACATGTGGTCACAGGACACCAGCAGACCAGTTTCTGCTGGAATGTGACCAAAATAAGGCAGATCATGGACGTGAATAGGCAGGCAGGGTCTCCCCCTCCCTCTCGCTCTCTGTCTCCCCCTCCCCCTCTCTCTCTCTCTCTCTCTCTCCCCCTGATAAAAAGGGCTGATGGCAACACGAAGAGAGACGACTGACACCCAGAAGGGACCTGGGGAAGCGCAGACACACACCCGGTGACGGGAGGAGGAGACCAGAAGGAAACCTGGAGACTGGAGACAGACACACCAGAAAGGACCTGGAGAGACACACAGAACTCGAGAGCAGAGCCTTGACACAGCGAGAGGGAGACACAGACGATGACAGAGATCGCATCGCAGCTGGAGCGCTGAAAACCTCCACCGACAGAGGGAGACTCGCCAAGCCGGCTACGGCTGAGCCGATGACACAGAGAGCGATTGACACCAGATGACAGAAAACGATCGCCTCGCAGCAGGGGAGCCAGACTCCACCGAGGGTAGACGAAACAAGCGCTCCCAAACCGCAGAGGACCCGGAGGCCAGGTTGTCTTGACAACCAGACCAGCGAACCACTAAGAGAGGACTCGGTGTTGTCATGGGAAACCCGAGAGACAACAACACCACCACCGGAGAAACGGCTCTGATCGGCCCTAGCTGATCAGATCATGGACAAAACTGCCACATCAAAGAGACAATTAGATTGAACCAAAGAGACGATGTACTTGTTGATTCCTAAAGCTGTGGTTTTATTAATAAACACCGCCGCCCGTTGATTTTGACCACGTTGTCCGTCTCCCCTCACTTGAACCGAAACATCTAAAATACCTAACCAATGCAGAGGAAAAGGGTAATAGAAAACTATACGATCATTTAGATAGAGATGAATGAAGTCAAAGAAAGATACTTCAGATGTCATAGAGTCAAACTAATGTCAGAATTGGAATCGTCATGGTTGACTTACACAAAAAAGTGTATTCATACATGATTCTAGGTGCTCTGGATCAAAAGTAAATTTTTCAAGATGGCGTCAGCAGATATTTTCGATTTGGCCATCTGACAAAAAATGCCGGGATTTTTCGGAGGGACACGGGGGCTAAATATTTTATAAAAGGTCCATAGAAGTCAAATCAATCATCAAAACATCTTAGCCAGAGAATGGTCACAGAATGTTGGATATTGACCCAATTAGTAGGTCAAGCCTATCCGTTTTCAAAGGCCATTCCCAGGACCCACCGGCGTGGGGTTCAGCGTCACAACAACAAGGCACATGGCGTTCATTAACACATTAACTGCCACAGAGTTTGCCCGTCTCATACCACTCTCTACCACCACTCTAAGCCTATGGAGATGTTTACCTTCTTTGCAGGGTTTTAACTTTTTAAATAGTATCGCTAAATTGACATTACTATGGCCCATTCAACATCGATTATCTATCGTTCAGGATGTAGGAACGTTATACTTTTTCGGCGTGGGGTTCAGTGTCACAACCATAGATATATATAGAACACTAGATAGCTTACCTGCGCTGCCGGCCAATGGAGAGTGACGTCGTTGTAGGACGGCCATCTTGCCCCAGGCAGCTCAGCTACTGATAACATTAATGCATGTACTATTTAAATAACCATAGATTGCTCAATTCTTTACTGGTTGGTTTGCTATAAACATCAACGATGTAGTTATGATACTGCATACTTATAATATATATTTTTTTTTAAGATGTTTTTTTAAAAACAGCTTGAATCATAGCCACGTTAATAATGCTTGTAATAAACCAAACCGTTTGTAAATCCGTCAATATTTCAGCGAGTTATGAGTATTGTTGTCTGTGCAGATCACTCACCCTCACTCAAGGCTGACTGGGGCAAGATGGCGGCGGTTCAGCGACGCTGATGACTCCGCCTTAAGCTATCTAGTGTTCTATATATATCTATGGTCACAACAACAAGGCACATGACGCTCATTAACACTATGGCGACCGGCGGGGCCCGGCGATTTAGGCCTCAGAGGACAGCAGATTGTAAACAAACCGATGTACTTTATATATCATTTATAGTATTGCTATCTGTCCATTCTCATTGTCACTTGAGTGCATAAACCGTGCCTTCATAATGGCTTAAAGAAAATAAAAATCCATCGGTTGGTTGTCATTTTATAGCGTCGTGAATATAAGGTATATCGCACTTTTCGTCTCGTCTTTTTTCCCGGGAGCTAGATAATAGGCTAAACGTTGGCGCTGTTATATCAAACGCCATTTCTGCTGTATATATACGAATGAAATAAAACAAACTGCGTAGCATCCGGACTATTACAGAGCATCTATGGATGAAATGGGGGCGGCGGGGAACGTTATAAAACAATGTCCAATCCAGCTGTAATTTGGGGTAATATTATCCTACCGTCAGGCCATGTGATCGCCGGCAGCATTTCCTCACCAGTCATCGGATTCTGGTAGATCGATGTGCACATTGGCTAATCATAAATCCCATTATTCCACGCTGAAAAAAAAACATTATAAATATGGAATAAAACAATAACAACTCGTCACGTATATACTCGTGGCTCTGGTCCACAATGCTCTTTTTCGAAACACGTATATACTCGTTCTCGGACCCCAAAAAGACGAGCAACAGGTCCTCCTTTTTCGACGGCCTCTCACTCGCATTCGCTCTCGTTTCACAGTCGTTCTCTAGGCTCCTCTATTTCCTCTGCAGGGACTCGATGTAGTTAGAGACTTGACCCTCTGTTGTCCTTTCTGGTGAGTTCTTCATGAGAGAAGCCTAGACTGTAAAAACCTTCACTGTATTATTTTACAGATTACTTTTGTTTTTCTACCTTAAGTGTAAATACCATAAAAATACAGTAAATAACCTTTGATACAAATATTAACCATTAAATAAAGGTTGTAATCTGTAAATAGATTTAATAAGAAATTATCTTTTTTTTACAGGATTATTCCATTGCTTAATTGTCTTGAATGTTAAATTACATGTAAAACACCTAGACTATACATCATTTTACTGTATGTGAAAATAAGGCAACTTTCTGTTTTTTGCTGTTAAACTTTAAATGTAATGTTAAATAATGTTAAAAAAGAAAATAATATAATAAAAAAAACAGTAAAACAGTTATTCTACAGGTAATTATTTTTAAATACATGTATTTGCTTAATTGTGTTGAATGTTAAATTACATTGAATTGTATGTAAAAACACATAAGATACTCATCATTTTACTGTATGTGAAAATAACTTTCAGTATTTAAAAAAATTATGATCAAACACCTTCAATAAAGTGACAGGACTTAAAGTTCAGCAGTGAAACACTGTTATTTTACAGGTTTTCCCATAATTATTACAATCAAACTCCTTCAATTAAGTGACAGAACTCAAAGTTCAGCAGTAAAACACTGTTATTTCACAGGTTTTTCCTACATTTACGATGAAACACCTTCAATTAAGTGACAGAACTTAAAGTTCAGCAGTGAAACACTGTTATTTTACAGCGGCACACAATTACCGGTGCGCTCCGGGTCTGCGGCTCTGCAGCGGCACACTGTTGACGGCGCTGGCTCTTTCACGGCGGCGTTCCCGAAGACGCGTGTCCAAATCTCTGGCTAAGTTGATCAACTCGTCAAGGGAAGTTGGCTTCACCTTAGACGCCAATTAGTCTTTTAGGACGTCACTGAGGCCCTGGCGAAAAGCCCCTCTAACGGTGCGTCGTTCCACTGGGAACCAGCTGCCAGGATCCGAAATTCAATAGCGTACTCGCTCACGCTGCGATGGCCTTGACGGATGGTGAACAAGGCGGCCGTACTATCTGAACCACCGGGGGGATGGTCGAAAACTTTTCGCATGTCGCCGATGTACTCGGAGTACGAATCGCAGAGGGGAGAATTACTGAAGTGGAGGGCGGTTGCCCATTCTAGCGCGGGACCCGTGAGCAAAGCAGACAGGTAAGAGACCTTGGATTTGTCGCTCTGGAAGGTTAGTGGTTGTTGCCTGAATACTAAAGAGCATTGGAACAGAAAGGCACGACACTTGGAAACGTTTCCGTCGTAACGCTCTGGCGCTGGTACATGGGGCTCCCTGTACGGGGATACTACAGGTGGGGATACCACGGGTGGAGAGACAACAGGTGGGATTGCTGGGCTGTTACATACGCATCGAAGCGCTCGAATTGTTTGTCTCACTCCGCGGAGCTGAGCGTGAGAACGCTGAGTTGGGCAATAGTTTCGTCCAGTATTTGTGAGTGTTGATTTACCAGACTGGCGTGTCCGTTGACGGCGGCCTGGATGTTGGTGCTCCATTCCCCGGCGTCCTGTGCTGCTGAGTCCGACATCATGGTCGCAGTGTTCTGTGAGGATGGGGGTTCTTGCGGAGCCCAATAGCAAAACACAGGAGGAGAGAGAATGGAGCGGTTTAGGGGGTTTTAATGTTCTTCCCAAGCAGACAGAAATATATACAGTAAATGTACGACAGACGGGTCTGAATGTTCTTGGGTTTGGACAGGTGCACTCCTAGTGCAGTACGGGTGATTGTCGACACCGACTGTGTCAGGGGTGAGAGCAGGGACTCCGTAGAGGAGAGAGTAGACACCGGCTGTGTCGAGGGTGAGAGCAGGAACTCCGTGGAGGAGAGTGTAGACACCGGCTGTGTCGAGGGTGAGAGCAGGAACTCCGTAGAGGAGCGTGTAGACACCGGCTGTGTCGAGGGTGAGAGCAGGAACTCCGTAGAGGAGAGCGTAGACACCGGGTGTGTCGAGGGTGAGAGCAGGAACTCCGTAGAGGAGCGTGTAGACACCGGCTGTGTCGAGGGTGAGAGCAGGAACTCCGTAGAGGGGAGCGTAGACACCGGGTGTGTCGAGGGTGAGAGCAGGAACTCCGTAGAGGAGCGTGTAGACACCGGCTGTGTCGAGGGTGAGAGCAGGAACTCCGTAGAGGAGAGCGTAGACACCGGGTGTGTCGAGGGTGAGAGCGGGAACTCCCTAGAGGAGAGTGTAGACACCGGCTGTGTCGAGGGTGAGAGCAGGAACTCCGTAGAGGAGAGTGTAGACACCGGCTGTGTCGAGGGTGAGAGCAGGAACTCCGTAGAGGGGAGTGTAGACACCGGGTGTGTCGAGGGTGAGAGCAGGAACTCCGTAGAGGAGAGTGTAGACACCGGCTGTGTCGAGGGTGAGAGCAGGAACTCCGTTGACAGCTCAAGGGGATTCCAGACAGCTCGCTGGAACTGTGGTCCTAGATAGGCAGTTTAACACTGCAACGCCGGATCACAGGAACTGCCAGGTGAAAGATTTGGGGTGCTTTTTCAATGTATGTGATGTATAGATTGGGGGAAGATGGTAGCATCTAACGGTGCCAGGTCAGAGAGGGCAGAAATGTGTTTGGCTTAGCAGAGCACCACACTGCCAGCGAGAGAATGTTTGTTGACATTCCTTGTGAGAACATCTGAGATAAGAGCAAGTGTCTCCCAGAGCGAGGGAGAGCGGTTTATTTTAATGAAACGTGAGATGTGTGTAAAGGTTATTAACGCAGTTGTCATGACAACACGTCGCATGACAACCAGAAGGCGGGGCCGTCGTTGCGACGACGAACATCTATGAGTCGAACGGTGTTTCCGGGTGTAAGGCAGACTAGAATCTGACCGAGAGCGAGTAGGACTGAGATCACACAGAGGACACTCTCTCCTCTCATTGAGAGGGGGGGGGGGGGGGGGGGAGGAAGAATGCCACATCGGCATTAGCTTCGGCTACCACGAGGATGGTCTCAGCTAACGAACAGGCCTGACCACTATTGGACTGAATAACAAAAGGACGATAGACGAACACACCGAAAGATCATTAGAATAGACTCTTCAATTTGACAACATCTGACAACATCTGATTATGAGGTTCTGTTTATAGCAATAAAACAACGCTTTTCCTCACAAGGTATTTCACGGTGTCGAAGTGTCGAATTCTTACGGAGGTGGAGAATTAGTATGGTTTATGGATTGCACTAACGGGGGAGATAAGGATCTTATCTGCCAGTATCAGAGACGTCAGGACCATTAAAATGACACAACGCAGAGGAATTGGATGGAGAGCCAAACAGACGAAGACGTGATACTGGCCAGTTTGATCAGGATCTTACACAGGTGATGTAGGAATCTGCTGATGAGGGAATCCCTCGCAGCCACGTTGATTGATCCTCATCATCTGGCAGCGTGGGAACGCTCCAGCAGGAAGCCCATGTATGGGCGCATCATGACAACGGCAGAGGAAGGCCCGGGCCCCGATCGTGACAACAATACATAGAGATTTTAACTCTTGATTTCAAGTTACAAATGTCCCTCGTCTTGCTAAATTACTTCAGCAGACATAGAGATGTTGGGGGACATACAGAAATTGACACGTCTTTACATCTTTTACAAATGTAAGTTTTAAATAATACTGTTTATTACGTAAAACCCCATTTATTCAATCAAGGTAGGGCATAGGGTATTGTGGTATTCATTTTCCAATTTGCTACATTACTTAAAATCTATAGAAAATTAACCCTTGTTGTCACTCTCTACAGATTGATGACATCATGATGCATGCCCCAAGAGGATAAACAAGGCTTTTCTTGTTCATTTTCTATAGATTTTAAGTAATGTACCACAATACCCTACCTTGATTGAATAAATGGGGTTTACTTAACCCTTTCACTGCCACACGACAGCCGGTTAACCTTTTCACTGTGACAATACAGAAGGTTAGCCCTTTACTATCACACAACCGACGGCGATGCTCCATCATTAGCTCCGCGGCACAGGCAAACATCGCGCCCGACAAGCTCCTCCCTATAACCCTGACCGATGGCTTCCAGGACTGTGTTCTCTCTCTCTCTCTCTCTCTCTCTCTCTCTCTCTCTCTCTCTCTCTCTCTCTCTCTCTCTCTCTCTCTCTCTCTCTCTCTCTCTCTCTCTCTCTCTCTCTCTCCTCTCCTCTCTCTCCTCTCTCTCTCTCTCTCTCTCTCTCTCTCTCTCTCTCTCTCTCTCTTCAATTCAATTCAAATGGCTTTATTGGCATGACATACTACATAAAAAATATCATCGTAAAATAAAACATCAAGTATTACGGCGTAAACATGTCAGGGGACTGTCACTCACTGTCCCTCAGTTTGTGGCAGGCAGCAACATATGCTGCTGCTAGCTCACAGCTTGTTGAGTCCTCCCCTAGTAGGACTGGTAGTTTTTCTGTATCTGGTAGTGCGAGAAAGCCTTTTTTTATTAATTCAAATTTTTTAAAATGCGTTTCTCTAATATATTTATATTTTTCACATTTGGTGAGGAAGTGCCACTCAGTTTCAGGCTCACTGAGGGTGCAATGACAGCACAGCCTTTGCTCTGCAGGAAGCCAGGTTTTCCTGTGCCTCCCCTTTTCAACAGCGAGGCTGTGCTCACTCAGTCTGTATTTTGTCAAGGTTCTTTTTAGTTGTTGATCAGTCACCATGCTCAAATAATCTGCTATGGTGTACTGTCGATTTAGAGCCAGATAGCACTGCATTTTGCTCTGTGCTTTTGTTTGTGTTTTCCAATAGGTGATGTAGTTTTGTTTTAGCTGTGTAGTAATTTGATTGATTCTGATTGGTGACGTGTTCTGTTCCTGAGGTGTGTTAAGAGAGCAGGTTTGTGGACTCAGCCTCAGGACCAGCTGGGTAAGGGGGTTCCTGATGCTCCTCAGCTCTTGGCACTGCAGGGCTTGATAATGGTACGAGAGGGGGTCACTTCGTTTTAGGTGTGTCCAAAAGTTAATTGCTCTTTTTTGTATTTTTAGTATTAGTGGGTAACGGCCTAATTCTGCCCTGCATGCATTGTTTGTAGTTTTCCTCTGGACATGTAGGATAATCTTACAGAACTCTGCATGCAGGGTCTCAATGGGGTGTTTGTCCCATTGGGTAAAGTCTTGTTTTGTAAGTGGACCCCACACCTCACTGCCATAGAGTGCAATTGGTTCAATAACACATTCAATTAATTTTAACCAGATTCGAATTGGTATTTCTGTTTGTATATTTCTTTTTATGGCATAAAAAGCATAAAAAAAAGCTCATTGACTGCTTCCTTAAAATGTCCAGTTGAACTTAGTTTTAGGCCTAAATAGGTGTAATGTGTGCAGTACTCTACATGTTTTGTACCAATTGAGAACTTTGGTAGGACGTCCTGAGATCTGGATCATTTTTGGAATATCATTATTTTGGTCTTTTTGGGGTTTACTGCCAGGGCCCAGGTCTGACAGTAATGCTCTAGCAGGTCCAGGCTCTGCTGTAGGCCGTCTGCTGTGGGGGACAACACAACCAAGTCATCTGCAAAGAGCAGGTATTTCACTTCCCGATTGTGGAGACTTACACCGGGGGCAGAGGACTTTTCTAGTATATTAGCCAATTCATTAATATAGATATTGAAGAGTGCCTAGCTGAGGTTGCAGCCCTGACAAACGCCTCGCCCTGTTCTTTTTTTTGCCAATTTTTACGCTGCACATATTACCAGAGTACATTGATTTAATAATATCATATGTTTTACCCCCTACACCACTCTCTATAACTTTATAGAACAGTCCTGTATGCCAAATAGAATCAAAAGCCTTTTGGAAGTCAATAAAACAGGCATATATTTTGGTTTTATTTTGGTTTATATGTTTATCAATTAGGGTATGTAGGGTGTAAATATGATCGGTTGTGCGGTGTTTTGGTATAAATCCAATTTGGCTTTTACTCAAGACATTGTGCTTGGTAAGGAAGTTTAAAAGTCTGGTATTCATAATACTACAGAAAACCTTCCCCAGATTACTGTTCACACAGATGCCTCTGTAGTTATTAGGGTCAAATTTGTCTCCGCTTTTATAGATTGGGGTTATGAGTCCGTGATTCCAGATGTCAGGAAAATATCCTACACTCAGGACCAAATTGAATAGTTTTAATATAGCCAATTGGAATTTCTTGTTCATATTTTTCATCATCTCATTCAAGATGCCATCAGGTCCACAAACCTTTTTAGATTTAAGAGTTTGTAGTTTCTTAAGCAGTTCCTACTCAATAATTGGGGAGTCTAATGGGTTTTGATTGTCTTTGATGGCAAGCTCCAATTTAGTGTAATGCATGCACAGTACTTTCTCTCTCTCTCTCTCTCTCTCTCTCTCTCTCTCTCTCTCTCTCTCTCTCTCTCT